>NC_136921.1:15788905-16326137 GCF_949752795.1 Hyperoodon ampullatus
TCCACAGATGGAGTCTTGTTTTGGTGTGATCAGACCTAGTGATGTAACTCTGGCTATGTCATTAAAATAATACAATTTAACCTCTCTGAGTTTTGCCTCTTTAAAATAATGGAATCGGTTGACCAGTGGTTCTCAAAGTGTGGTCTCCCAACTCAGCAGTATCAACATTACCTTGGGACTGGTTAGAAATACAAGTTCTTAGACCCCATGCCAAAACTACTGAATCATAGATTCTGGGAGTGGGACCCAGCTATGTGAGTTTTAACAAGCCCTTCAGGCTTTTTCTCTTTTGAAAAAAATCAGTGTCAATGCAAATCCCAAATGAAAATCTTTTTTCATTTCAGCCAGGTTTCCTTTTGAACTTCCATAAGCCATACCCAGTATTCAATACTCACTTTATTACCCCAAAAATTTTTTCTTGCAATTTTCAGTGTTTCCAAGTTTGGAGATTTAAAAAGTATTTTGCACTTTTCTCTCCTGCTGCTCTCTTGGTGCTAAATGATAAGCATGCTTGATCACACTTTATAGCTAATTCGTGATGGTAATTTCCAGCCTCTTTCCTGTAAATTTCCTCATATCCTGAGTACCTACTTTTTGTGGTTGGCTCCATATTAACAGTGCCTGCCTTCAGAGACCCTCTCTCCCCCATGGTTCTCTAGCATTTCACACAATATTAAACAAAGAATGCAAATCCCCACTCCCATAGGGAAACGCAGCTGCCTCAATGACAAGACATGTGCATGACTCAACAAGACAATACAAGCACCACCACCTGAGACCAAGGAGGAACCACATCAGGGACATGAGGGACTCCTGGAGGATACCATTAGCCAGAAGGCCGAGGGGAATCCAAATAGGACATATGTGCACAGTTGCAAATCTTCTTTTGCTGTTCCTGAGTATTAAAAACTGAATTTCAAATTTTCAACTAAAAATTCTATTCTCTTTCCACAGTCCCAGCACTTGGATGTTGCCCCTTCCTCTTTCCCAACACTGCTCCCACTATCTACTTCCAAGTCATCATAACCTCATACCTGGCCATTTCTGTGCCCTTCTGAGTTGCCTTCTGTTTTTCCAGTGAAGACTTGATATTGACCAGGTTTGTTCAATGGGTGGAGGTGTACACTGTTTTCGAAAGGACATTTTAAACTTCTTTAGGGTGGACCATGAGGAGTTGCCTAATGTGACAGATGAGAGTGGTTAGTTCCAAACTCTCTGTGCACTTTCTCTTATAACTTTTCGTTCTCAGAATAGAACTGAGTTTTCCAGGAATATTCAATTGGGATAACTCAGATGTATGTTGGTCCAGCTACCCTGTTTGGAGGCAATCTTTTCCATCATCTGGGAAATACTTTTTTTAAGTGGATAAAGTTTCAATGTAAGAACCCATTTGTGACAGTTATCTCATGGAAGCTATAAACTTTTTTTAGGTATTTGTTTACTTGTCCTTAAAAATAATTTGGCAAGAAAGAAGTTAGCTCACTTTAGGACCTGAGGGTTATTGCGGGTAGCATGGTTTTATTTGAATAATGTTAATATTCCGCAGAACTCTCTGGCTCCCAAAGCAATAGAAAAATAAGATGTGTTAACAAAACTAATGGACTGGCAGTAACCAGAATCAGAGGTTGTGAATTTAATTACAAAAAGTGACATCCAAGAAATTAATGAATCAGTGTCTTAGAATATGGTCAGCAGTGGTGATATCCAGGTCAACATCATGACCAATGAAACAGATCAACATTCATCAAGAAATTACTTTGTAATCACAATAATATATGTCCTCATCTAAAAACTGGACATGGGGTTAGGCTAACTGTTTCCTAAGGCCCTTCCAACCGTAATCTTCTATTATTCTATGATTTCACAACATCTTTGAGGTAGAGCTGATTATCATCCAAACCACTAGCAGATTTTTTGACCTAGATGCTAGATGGGTTTCCAAAGTACAGCCCAGAAGACCGGGGTTAGGTCTGCCTACTCAGTCAGGATTTTGCTGCAACTACAGATAGTGCAGTTTTATCAGAAGTCTTAAAATCTTTACAAAAGATTTAGATGCCACTAAACCACAAGCAATCAACAAGTAATGGAACATGATAAAACTATAAATTTGGAGAAAAACAGGACCTTTGTTAAAGTACCATTACTTGGCTTGTAAAGTCATTCATATGGCTCTTGCTAGAAGATGGTGTTGCCACCATCTCATATAAATGGTGAGGAAAATCTTGAAAAGAGCCAACTAATTGAAAATGTCCAAGTTTAAGTAAACTCCTTGGAGAAAACCACTTACATAATGTGATTTATGGGGTTCTGGGGAAGGTCAACCATACCAAAAACACTACCTACCCTAATCAGCCTTTCACAGGCCTCACATTCTCCTGTGAGTCATTCTTCTTTGATCTTAGTCCTTTGATTAGACACTTATTAAGACTTTGAGATGTTATCAACCATTACCACCTTAAGGTAAATTATGTTTTATCAGATTAACTACTCACACATTCATCAAGAGAGGAGAATACAAACAGGTAAATGTTGTAATGGAGGAAGAATTAATCCATCTCTAGAGCCTATGAAGGGGGCCAGGGGAAAGATGGAGTGCCATAGTAAGGAATCCTGAGATCCTAAAGTAAAGGGAGAGAAATAAAGCGGATGTAGAAGTAGGGAGAAAGAGAAGGAAACCAGCACTTGATGCAGAGCTACTGTGTTCTGGCCATGCTTCTAGAAACTTTACATTTATTCTTTCATTTTATCCTCAGAATAACCTACTACTTAGATATTATTAATAATAAATTTATAAGTTTATAGGGCTAACAAATGGTAGAATCTGGATATAAACTAACTCCAGAGCCTGGGCATGTTTCCCTCCATACAAGGCTTCCTCCATACAAGGCTTCCTCCATACAATTCAGAAACCTTATCTCTAGGTCTTGTGTTCTCCGCAGTACCCAGCACAGCACTTTGCTACTTATTAAGTGCTGGCCCTTGAGGAAAAAAGGAATGGAAACACCAAAAGCCAAATTTACCTCCTCCCCAACTGTGCTTTAAACCAATGGTTTTCAAATTTTGCTTTTAACCGTGAAAACGTGTTTTCAAATTAACCTTAAGCAAAACCTACTCCACGCACCATGGTAGCCCAAAGCCAATTCACCAAACCACATGGTTGCCATGAAAAGCTTCAAAACCACTGCAGAAAAGATGTGAACAAAAGCTCCACAAGTAAGAATATATGAAAGACCACTAAACACATGAAAATTTGCTCAAAATCATTCATCATCAGAGAAATACATATTAAAGCAACAGTGTAAAACCACTACACACCTATTTGAAAAGCTAAAATTTAAAAGACTGTGTTCCCAAGAAACCTAAAAAAGACTTGTATTGTACATGAATGTGCGTTACAGCTCTATTCAAATTACCAAACACTGGAAACATCCCAAATCCATCCATAGGGGAATGAATTAAACAATTTCATTATACAATTTTGGAATACTACTTACCGATAAAATGAACTACTGATACACACAGCTATGGGGTTGAATCTCAAAAATATTATGCTGTGTGAAAGAAACCAGAGGAAAAAAGTTCATATGGTATGTTTCATTTATATGAATTTCTAGAACAAGCAAAAATAACCTCAGTGATAGAAATCAGAATGGTGATTGATTCTGAAAGCATGTGTGGGATATTGGCAGAAAAGAGCATGAGGAAACTTTCTGGGGTGATGGAAATATTCTGGATCTTCATTTGGTTGTTTGCAACTGTCAAAATTCTTGAACTGAAAGGTGAAGATCTGTGCATTTTGTTGTATGTAAAAGATACATCAATTAAAAAGGACAGTACGGTGGAGAGAAAAATAAATAAATAAACAAATAAAAGACTAGGTTAACAAGGAAGTGGAACAACTAGAACTCTTAAAACATTGCTAGTGGAAATGCAAAATGGTACAGCCGTTTTAGAAAACAGTTTGGTGGGTTTTTTTATAGTTAGATCGTTATCACATATGAGCCAGCAATTTCACTCCTAAGTATTTACCGAAGAGAAATGAAAATACATGTCTACACCAAGACTTGTAAATGAATGTTCATAGCAGCTTTAGCAATAAGCACCCAAAATTAGAAACAGCCCAAATGTCCACGAACAGGTGAATGGGTAAACAAACGTGGTATACCATACCATGAAATACTAATCAGCAGTTAAAAGGAAAAAACTATGGATACACACAACATTATGGATGAATTTCAACAATATTCCGATTGACAGAAGGTGGACACAAAAGAGTATACTGTGTGATTCCCCTTATATGAAATTCTAGAAAAGGGAAATCTAATTTGCAGTGATTGAAAGCAGATTAGTCGTTGTCTAAGGTTGGAGTGTGGGATGAGGAAGGACTGTGAAGGGGTACAGTGTTTGGGGCTGATGATGGTATTCTATATCTTAATTATGGGATGGTTTCTTGGATGCATAAATTGGTCAAAACGTAAAGAACTTACAAAATGTATACATTTTAACTCAATAAGTTTAGATTTTTTTTTAATGCCACCATAATTACCAAGGAATTGTTGAGGCAGAACTGCGTCCAATTATATAATCACTCAAGTGACATTTTGGTTGTTTCCCTTGGTTGAATTTTTTATATCTTCCAGTCTCCAGCTCAGCTCTGCTCTCCTCTACAGCCCCATGAAGGATGGCAACTCCATCTGTCATACAAACTTTCAGCCGACTTCGTTACAAAAATACCCCAGGACCAAAGCCAGAGCTAATGAACATCTTAGACCACTTGGAAGAAGAAAGGCTATTTTTTGGCTTAGGATAATTGAGCTTCACTTCAAATCAGAGTCTAAGCTGTTTTCTCTGTACTGAATCCAAATCACTCAAATTCCTGAAATTCGTCCATGGTTGTTGTCTACCTGTTGCCAAAATATCCTGATGAAAAGTGAAACATTCAGCCAGTTGTGTGAATTCTTTGTCCTGAAATCTCAAAGCTCAGCTATTTGGCAGGATAGCAGAACAGCTGAGCAGTCAACTGATGTTTCTGCTGTGGATTGAGAAGCCGTAGAATTATGCAGATAAGGTCTCTGGCAAAAATCAAAACGTAAAGGCCCAATGCCAATGTCCCTCATGGTTGACCAAGTGGGATCCATAGCGTTTGAATCATGGAAGTTTGGATCATAAATGAATCCTGTCCAACTGCCTCTGTTTACAGATAAAGAAATTGAGGCAACTCCTATTCATCCTTTAAAACCTTGATCAAATGCCATCTCCTCTAGAGAGTCTTTCTCCAACTCTCCAGGCTGCTCTCTACTCTGGCTCCCACAGCAGACTAATACTGTTTTCTAGTACTTGCCCCATCACATTCAATTTTCTTGTACATCTGTCTCCTCCACTTATATTGTAAACTACCTCTGTATAGGACTATGAGCTTTTACATCCAAATTCTAGCACATAGATGGTGCTCAAAGAGTGATTATTGGGTGAACTTGGGTTGAGAATCTGAACAAATTTGTACTCCAAATACATTCTTTCTCCATACCCATATGGTAATGAAATGGTGGCAGTGGAATTCAGACATTCCAGTCCTAGGCACTAAAAACTGAGCATCTTAAGGTTTCATGTTCTTTAGACAAAGAGAACACTAATAAAGTGAGTTGTAATAAGACAGCATTGTTCCTGGTATATTATAGGAATATTGTAATTTAGGGAAATTAAAATACATTAGTAAGTATTTATTATATTAATATCAATTTAAATGTATTAGTAATAGTAACTAACATTTGAATGTTTACCTTATATGAGGCACTATTCTGAGAAATATATGTGTATGTATTAATTCATTTAACATAATTAGAAAGCATATATTTTTAGATTCTTTTTTTATTTTTTATACAATTTTTAAAGGTTACTTTCCATTTACAGTTACTACAAAATATTGGCTATATTCCCCATATTGTACAATACATCATTGAGCCTATCTTACACCCAATAGTCTGTACCTCCCACTTCCCCATCCCTATGTTGTCCCTCCCTCTCACCCACTGGTAACTACTGTATCTGGAGTCTGTCTCTTTTTTGTTATATTTGCTAGATTGTTGTATATTCTAGATTTCACATATAGGTGATATCATACAGTATTTGTCTTTCTCTGTCTGACTTACTTCACTTAGCATAATGCACTCCCAGTCCATCCATGTTGCTCTGTCCTTTTTTATGGCTGAGTAGTATTCCATTGTAAATATATATACACTACATCCTCTTTATCCATTCATCTGTTTAATGGACACTTAGTTTGCCTCCATATCTTGGCAACTGTAAATAATGCCGCTATTAACTTTGGGGAGAGAGTATGTATTTTATGCTTATCATTAAAACTATATGGAACTGGATTTTACATTTTGAGACTGATCCTTATGTCTCCTCCAACTGTGACTAAATGAAAAAGAAAGGTGATGAATTTTAACTAAACTTAATTGTGGTAATCATATATCAGGGATCCTCAACCCCTGGGCTATGGACCAGTACTGGTCCACAGCCTGTTAGGAACCGGGCCACACAGCAGGAGGTGAGCAGTGGGCAAGAGAGCAGAGCTTCATCTGCCACTCCCCATCGCTCGCATTACTGCCTGAACCATCGCCCGCATTACAGCCTGAACCATCGCCCCCCCCTCCTCCCCGCCCTGCCCATGGAAAAATTGTCTTCCATGAAACAAGTCCCTGTAGCCAAAAAGTTTGGGGACTGCTGATATATATATATATACACACACAATCATTATATATGTATATATACACATATGTCTGCATGATTTGATATATATATCAAATCATTATGTTGTATATCTTAAACTTATACCGTGTTATGTGTCAATTATATTTCAATAAAACTGGGAAAATAA
Source organism: Hyperoodon ampullatus (assembly GCF_949752795.1). Lineage (NCBI taxonomy): Eukaryota > Metazoa > Chordata > Mammalia > Artiodactyla > Ziphiidae > Hyperoodon > Hyperoodon ampullatus. Next base: position 15,795,789 of record NC_136921.1, read on the forward strand.
ATGGACTAGCAAGCAAAAAGTTTTAATTAAAAATAAAGAAAAGGGCTTCCCTGATGGCACAGTGGTTGAGAGTCCACCTGCCGATGCAGGGGACATGGGTTCATGCCCCAGTCCAGGAAGATCCCACATGCAGCAGAGCGGCTGGGCCCGTGAGCCATGGCCACTGAGCCTACGCGTCCGGAGCCTGTGCTCCGCAACGGGAGAGGCCACAACAGTGAGAGGCCCGCGTACTGCAAAAAATAAATAAATAAATAAATAGAAAGAAAGAAAGAAAGAAAAAGGAATAAATATTTTAAATGACAGTAGTTGAAATTTCCCTAACAATCTCTGTTTTCAGATTTCATGCCCACAACCTATCATAAATTTCCATTTTTAAAAATCAGACTTACTTAAAAAACTGAAAGTATTCTTTAGAAGCCAAATCTTCTCAAATGACATTTTAATTAACAGTGTAAGGGGCTAAAAGCATGAGGATTACATTTCTTTCAATGAAAACATGCACTTTAAAATCTAGAAAAGCTGTGCTTAGAGTGAATTTATATGAGGCAACTGTTCCCAAACTTTGGCCCAAAATATTTCCCTGTCTGTGTTGTCTGTCACCATGGAGCTGGAGAAGATTCAGTAAATAAGGCAGAGTGCGAACCTGACAAAATGAAATCCAACCAGGAGGACTGGGCTGGAAGTTTCCATAAAAATGAAAATAAAAAGCAAAGGAATTGTTTTCTTTCCATGAAAGACTTAAATTCTATTGAACTGGTCCAATAATAAGCCCCTTGGCATAACAAAATTTTTTAAATTTCTTTTTTAATTCAAAAAAAGATGTTTCCAAGTACTTTGAAGGTACTATCTAGTCATCATTGTTAGATACTTAATATTTCCAACCTTAAAAATGTGTCTTGTTTTTCTCTGAATCATTCAGAGCACTAGAACAAAATGATCTTGTACACAAGACTCAAAAATGAATGTTTATTGAATTAATGAATACATTAATCCAAATGACTTTTCCCTTTTCCACTCACTTTTCTGCATCTACAATAAGTCCTGCAGTGACTATTCTATACAGATGGACAGCTGCTAAATTTCCTACCCAAAGGGTGTCTCAGTCTCTCTTCAAGCCACTTCTGGTCTCAGGCAAGCATCTCAGAATCTCCCTCTCTTCTCTTTGACCTACCTGGTCCTTGACCACCTCAGGCCTCCAGTTGTTCCTCTGGACCACAGTCTTTATGCCCACCGCAGGAAGACCATCCGGGGAATGACAATCTCAGTCCATGGCCTCATTTCATTTCTAACCTCTATTATAATAGTACTGCTCTGTCTCTGTTGAATGATCCTTAGAGGACATTATAGATAATTTGGGTGGTGGTTTAGAATTTTTAAAAGTTTTACAGCTTTCCTGACTGGTTATAAGTTGTCAAACTCATGAAAAATGTGAGCTGCAGATAAAACCTCATATGAATGCTCTTAAAACAGAACAAAAATAATTACATAATATTACATTTTGTGGAAAGTGAGAGAAGACTTTATAATGGAGAAAAGAAGCCTCTATAATGGAAAAAAATACCTGCATTTGCATCCAGTGGATATGAGTTCAAATCCTAACTATGCTCCTTATTAGTAATTTGACTTTGGACACGCCTTGGAGCCTCATTCTCTCACGTGTACAATGAATGTTATAGAGCCATTGTAGGACTGAATGAGATTACATGTTGAAAGGGATTAAAGACATAGAATGGGCATTCAATAAATATTAATTGACCTACAACACATATAATTTAAGATGCAAAGGAAGTGACCATTGAAACTACAAACCCTAAACTCTTATGATATCTCTGGTTGAATTTGGGGGGTATAACACAAAAAACAATTTTATTTTTCACCTCAGTAATATATTCTCATGGCAACTTTAGTCAAGAGTACAGTTGACTAAATACAGTGCCTCTTACTTGGGGAGCATAGAAGGATAGCATAGAAGTACTATTGCTTTTTGAACAGAAACAACTACAACACAGAGAAAGCACTCATCTATTTTACAGCCAAGTTCAGAAGAGGCACATTATGTTTATGGAAATTCAAGTGTGTGTGTGTGTGTGTGTGTGTGTGCACGTATGTGTGTGAGAGAGAGAGAGGGTCCCCCTATGCCCTTCCACTATTTAAAGTCATCCTCAGACTGTGTTGCCCAGAGATTGGGAGACCATGACCAAAGCACTCTGAGAAACCACAAAAGTTTAAATTTTAAGAGCAATTAAGGGGCTTCCAAGGATAAATTTGCCCTATTCTCTGATTTTAGAACCTAATCCCTGAGGTAAAATCAGACCCACTTCCTATTAAAAATATTGGTTTCAGTAATAAATTACAAACATTTGATATTCACATGCCAGTTCTAGATTTTTTCCTTATTTTTGTCTTCGTTTTAATAGTATCCTTTGATTTATCTGAAGAGCAAAATTATATTTTACCTTTTTAACTGAAATATAGTAATATCTCTTCAGATGATTTTTCAGCTGTCAAAGTCCAAATACTTAACCATTATCACCACAAGATAAGGCCATTCATTAAATTACAAGGAAAGGGTCGAAATAACTTGACTTCATCTGTGGCTCTTGGTGCAGCATTGTTCCTCTGGTCTATAACATCTGTCCCTGGGAAACCTAAGGCCATTTTCCATGTTGAAGATTGCCACCTTCTTTTTGTGTGATTTTGCAGGATGATGTACTCCTCCTCATGGACCAAGAAACACAAAGAAGATTTTAATGTTATTTGTAATGTTGCTTTTTATTGTGGTGGAAGCCCATGATGTGACCATGAAGTTTGTAACACTATGTAATCTCCACTAGAACAAATTTTTTGCATTATTCACTCACTTATTTAAAGGTAGTTTGAATCACAACTAATATAGGTGAAATACTTGATAGCCATTTTCTCAACAACCAGAAATTAAATACAATGACATATAAAAACATCTTGACTTCATTATGACATTTTCTATATTAAAAAGCACAATTACATAAAATCATACACCCAATCAATTTTCAAGCACCTAGAAAAATTGAGTTCCTGAGCAAAAATCACTTTGGAGAAATACGAAATTCAGGGCAATTCTAGATAAAAGGTCACCCTATTATCTTTGGTGCTTCTTTATGTAATCTGCAGAGAAAATCATGGAAAGGCAGAGATTTGGCAGCAAAATATTTGTGTTCTGCTATCTGCAGTGGAAAAGAGAAAGTTGTGTTAATTTTACTCCCCTGAATCAGCCCTATAACACATGTTCTCCAGGCAACTTCTCCAGGCTGGCTTAATACCTACCCTGGGTGTCTTTGATGGAGATCCATTATAAACTTGGGAAAACATCAGCCCCTACAGAAACACACCTAGGAAGGAACTCCATCAACCCATACTACCAAAGGGAGTAAAAGTAGATTTGCAACCTAAACTAAGTAGAATTAATGGCAAGTAAAAAAGAATATGAGCTCTGAATAGTTCCAAATCCTTGCATGATCCACACTATACTTCGCTTTTCACAGCCAATCTTCTCAAAGGGTTAGTTTATAATGAGTGACTTATTCCTCAATAGTCTTTTATACCTGTGATATCTCCACCCCACTACTCTACAGATTCGACATTTTATAGATACTAACCACCTGAAAGTCATCAAAAGAAGCTTCTTTCCCTCCATCTCTCTATGGTGGACCTTTTCTTCTCTCTAGAAAAATCTGTGCTTACTCAGCTCCTGGGCATTCTGCCATTCTGATTTTACTTCTTGGACTGCTCCTGTTCTTTCTGCCCCTCTTCCTCCAACCCCAAAGAAGTAGCTGGTCCCCAAATGACTGTCCTTTGCCCTTTTCTCCATTTCCACTGATCCTTGGCTATTTCAGCCATGCTCAGGGTTTCGAGTCCATGTATTCATGTGCATGGCTCCCAACGCTGTCTCGGGGTCCAACATCTCTCAAAAGTTCTCATATTTATTTTCCAAATACTTTCTGGATATCATGTCAACACCAACTCAGAACATACAACATGATAGAGGCTTTCCAGGATTTACTGCCCATTTTTATTGTTTGCACTTCCACTGTCTCAATTATGCAGACTCAAAACATTAGAGTCATCTTTCATTCCCACCCTCTTCTTCATCTCTAACATTGAAGGAGCTGTCAAATCTCATCAATTTCAACTCCTCCTTATTTCTAGCTTCTATGTCTCCATTTCACCTGCCATTGCCCCAGTCCAGGCACCTCTCACCTGTCACCAGGAATCCTGTTTTCTTTACCTCCCTCCTCTGTCTTCTTTGATTTATCTTACAGAATGGGGAAGATTCTAAATACCAGGATGACAGAGATTGGATTTTTTTTACACAGCACGTGCAATCCTAAATATTAAACTACTTTTTATGTAAGCACAGCTCTGCTCATGTTATCTTTTCCTCTTTTAACATTTCTCTGGTCCTCAGTATTTTCCTGATTAAAGAAATACTTTGGGTAAATAATGACCATGTTGATGGAAAGAGGTTACAGAGAGGGCCTGGGATATAAGGTAAAGGATAGACACATCGGTAGAAATGTAAGTTGGGGGACAGGTTTACGAGGAAAGGTAATGAGTTTGAGTTTCGATGACAGGAATTTGAAGTGCTCATGGGACATCAGGTGAATAGAGCCACAGGCATTGGTGCCCATGAGAGACATCTAGGCTAGAACTAAATGATTGGGACTTGGAGACAGAGAGACAGTAGAGCAGGTTGTCCGTGGCATGAACTCTGTACCCAGATTGCTGGGCTCAAATCCCAGTTCTACTGCTCACTCTGTGAACTTGGCAATGTTCTCAATCTCTCTATGCCTCACTTTTCTCATTTTTAGAATGGGCTTAAAAATCCCTATATCTTAAATTTTCATGAGAATTAAATATCATGAGAACAATGACTGGCACTTGGTAAGCACTAGACAGGTGGTTGTTATAATGATTTACATATTAGTTGAAGACTTGAGAGTGAATGAGATCCCCCAAGGAGAAAACATGATACAAAGAAAAGAACATGATAAGAGAGACTCCTGAGGAATTCCAGCGCAAACTAGGTACTAACTACAAAATAATAACATATGATACTGGCTCTCACAAGGTGTATAATCCTGTGGGAAAGAGTATAACTTCTGCTGTAATTGAGGCATGAGGATAGTGTGATGGGAATATAAAAAGAAGAAAATTTTGAAAAAGAAACAGAATCTCTCTATCCAAGCACCATGTCCCATTCTTTGGGAGAAGTTCTAAGTGAAAAAGGAAGATCGAGATGAGAGAGAAATCATTCCTTCCGTATCAAGGCTAAGACTATAAAAATAATAATCAATGAGGTGTCTATTGGTTTCTGCATCATGTGCAACCCCAATCCGGAGCTGAACTTTCAGGGTTTACCTGCAAGGATCATTGCCGGGAACCTAGGCACATCAGTCCTGGGAGCACTATGCACTGGGGGCCTGCCAGTGACCCGCTCTGGCACTGGAGCTAAGCCAAAACATGCAAAAAATAAAACCAAAAGCCAAAATCCAGTAAGCTGTGTGCAGGACAATTACATTCATCCCTGTTTGATTATTTCCCCCTTCCTATTTACAGCTTCTTCCCTTTTATGAAAGTTTCCATTAATGTCACATTGCACTGCTTTGGGGGAATGTGTTTACTTCTACCTGCTCAGACCCATCCTTCCACAAAGGGCAGTAAGTGCCAGGAAAAAAGAAGCTACTTCTCAGCAGGGGTTGTGGGACCAGTAAATAGTGGCAGGACCAGTGACTCAGTGCTGCTCAGAGAAGATCAAGGTGAGGAGCTCAAGAGAGAAGACCCTCTAGGTATTTTGTTTTCACTAAGCCATGGCAAAGGCCTCCATGGCCATACCCACCATGGGAATTAGAACCAACCATTAGGAGACCTGGTTTGTAACCCCACTTCTGCTCCTGTCTCCCCCTGTGACTTTGAACACGTCACTTAACTACTATGAGTCTTAATTCCCCCATCATTAAACATAGGGGATGGGTTAGATAATCTAGAAGTCACCTTCCAACATTCTGTCTCTTTAATATGATCACACTCAGTATTAATCTGATGGGTAAGGTTATGCTGAAACTGCAAGGAACCCCAAAGTCTCAATATTTACCAAATATTGCTGCTTCTTGTAAAGCCAGCTGTAAGTTTGGGCAACTCCCCAGAGCAATTGACTTCTATGCAGTAATTCACTCTTCCAGGCTGACACAGGCTTTACCTGTTATTTGTACCATCTGGAACATATGGTCTCATTGATAACATGCAGGTAAAGAGGGCAACTAGAGAATCATATATGGGCTTTTCCCTGACTCAACTTACATGTGACGTACATCACTTCCACTCAGTTTACGTCAAGCAGAATGAGTTACATCCCTGCTCGACCCCTGGTGCTAGGGGAAGAGGGGCAAGAGAAGGGGTTGAGAAGTGGAAATTTCTGTGTTCTCAGAAGGGGAGAAGAACTGGATATTGATGCATGCTGGTGATGTCTACACACAGCCTCCTATCCAAGACAAAGAGATTAGTGTCCCTATAAGAAGACTTTGTATTTTTCCAGCTGCTTCCTAAGCAGTTCTGACAATGTTTTGAAGTCAGGAGGGAAGATATTACTATCTCCATTTTACTAGTCAGGAAACGTGAAACGTGCCCAGAGGTTGAGCAGCATATATAATGTCACAGGGTTGCCTAATGCCTTGTACGGGACTAGATTCTGAGTCTCTCTGCTTCGTAGTGATTTAAAGAACACCAGATTGTATATCAAAAGACCTTCATTGGAACCCTGATCATTCATTACATTGATCTACAACTTCCTTGAGTCTAAAGTTTCATATATACATAAAGAGTATTAGAGACCTAGCTCAGAGTTTCCTTGGGACGATTAAATAAGATCATCAAGGGGAAAGCACCCATCACAGAGCAAAGCAAATATTAGGTAAACAGTATATTTTGTCCATTTAATAACACCACTATGCCTTAAAACTGTTCAAAGATACAAGCTGTGTATTCTGACATCCAGAAGACCCTGCACACAGAAATTCTCAACTAATGTTATAAATTAACCAAAATCAGAGGTATTTTTATTGGAATTTTTCTATATGGAAACTATGACCTCTTGGGGGGTTGGGCAGGTGTTACATTTTCCCCAGCATCTAGTGAAGTACCTAGAAGAAACTAGAAGCTTAAAGCACAGGATTGTAACAACTGGGTGAAGTATATGCTTGGCAGGTAGTAAGAGCTTATTATGCATTGTGGTTACTCGGTTTTTCCTTCCTTTTGTGTAATGGAAGGAAGTGAGAGGGCATAACAGGGAGGGAGGTTGGGAAAAGAGATGTTATGGACTGAATATTTGTGTCCCCCCAACATTCATTTGTTGAATCTAATCCCCAGTGTGATGGAATTTGGAGACAGGACCTTTGAAGGTCATTAGGTCATGAAGGTGGAGCCCTCATGAATGAGATTAGTGCTCTTAGAAGAAGAGGTCAGAGACCTAGCTTGCTCTCCTTCGGCCACATGAGGACACAATGAGAAGTCAGCCACCTGCAAACCAGAAGAGGGTCTTCACCAGAGCACATCCACGCTAGCACTTCCAGAACTGTGAGAAAAAATTTCTGCTGTCTCTCAGCCAACCAGAATATGGTACTTTGTTACAGCAGCCAGAATTGACTCAGACGAGAGAGAACGTGTCATTCACCATCTCGGAACAGGGGGTGAAAAATCATTAAGGACAGAAAAATGTATAGCTACTTATGTGAAGGATTCTTTGATCATGTTTCTTAGCAAAAAAAAAAAAAAAAAAAAAAAATTCAACCTAAGAAAATAAATTCCTAGAGTTGGGAGAACAAAATCTTGCCCCATATTGAATGGAGCACGGGAAGTGCCAGGAGAATGATGGGTGATGGTGCTGTGCAGGGTGGTGTGTGTGTGTGTGTGTGTCTGCTCTCCCTGCGTCCCCTCCTCCGTGCCATGAATGGAGGCTGCTGTGGGCTCAAAGCTTGCTGTCTGAGTCAAGGACCAAATCCCAACTTCATAAAGTCGCCGTAATGATTCAGTGCCGTGGGGCCTTCACATGGGCTCCTTCAAACAAGTGACCTTGGCTGGCTGTCTCCATGGTAACAGCTCACATCCCAAACTGTTCCTTCCTACGTGGGAGGAAACATTTCAGAAATGGGGAAAGGCAGAATTGAACAGTAGTTTTTCTCTCTTATGACCTTCTCCTTTGGCAAATCGTGTCCTTTCCCTGAACATCACTGTCTCCTGAGGAAACCGTGCACAGAAGAGGAGGTTTCAGCAACTTTATTTACAGATGGATGCCCAGGATACATTTTTAAAAAGAGAAGACTGGAGCTGCTTTTCCGTTAGTTCCTCTTAAGTTTCATGCTGTGTTCAGTATTGCTCAGGATGCTTCACCATGCTTTTCATGAGCAGCTCCCCGAAGAGGAAGGCCTGCATGTCCTCATGTTGAAAGACAGAGCTTGCATGTCAGAGAGGATGGGTACCTTCCCCAGAGCTACAGAGCAACATGGCAGCCTCTACTGAAGCCCCACGTCCGCCCTGCCTTCCTGTGGTCCAGCCCCTGCCTGAGCCACCATCCTGGTTAGTCAGCTGACATGGGTCCCTCCAGCCCTAGACTCCACCTCCTGTCCCATGACCCATGATACTCCCTGTGATTTCCTCCAACAGGGTGCCTGGATTCTGGGTGAAATGATTAAGCAAATGTATGCTCTCAAACTAGAGAATTCATTGCATTGTTAGCTCAATGTTCTGTCTGTTCCACTATGTCTAGGATCAGAGCAGCGTTTTATAGGATGATAAATGACCCTTCTTCAGCTGAGCCCTGAAAGTGCGTGCCTGACCACAAAACCCTCCAGTTGCAGCTCTCAAATGTACCATGGGGTCTACTTTCCAACCAGAATCACAGGCCAAGAGCACTCACTCCTTGGCCCAGCTTCAGCCTTTCCTGGTAGTTTTGATCCCATGATTCTGCCCATGAAAAAAATCTTTTTCTCTGCAGCATCCCTGCCTGACTTTGACGTACAAAGGTGTAATTAGAACAGCATGGAGCAAGCGGGACGATCCATTTACCTCATCCCTAACATTTAAGTGCTTTAAAATATGGTTCTAATATCCTAGGTGCATGGGGCCAAATTCCCTTCTCAGTTTCTCACATGCATGAGTAAATCCACACAGACTAAACCCCTTGGGCCTTAGGTTCTGCTTAGAAGTTCTTTTGTTTTGTTTTTTGTTTTTTGGTTTTTTTAAGAAAACAAATATTCCGTTAAAACGACATAGTGTACTCTGCATATTTTTAGGACAATTAGAGTTTAGAAATCCCTCTTCTTCCGCCCATGGTAAAAAGTTTTTTCCTTAACTATTTCCTCCCCAAGAATGACATTAAGCTGGGATAAATTGAAGCGCTTCCTTGTCTTTTAAAATAATCTTCTCATCTTACATTGTCAAAGTACCAACTGGTGGATTGAGATGCTTGATATGGGAAGCATCCAGGCTCCCCTGTACCTTTGCCAGATAAATCCTTTAGGGAGACGGTTATTTGTGAACCTAAGGGAAACATTTACTTCAAACAGGAAAACCAAACACACAGGAAATGGAGAAACATAAATGTCAGGCCACTCTCTACCATCTGCTTAATTCAAAATGGGTCACCAGTTTGGGTAATTTTTCTTTAGCATTTCCAACTGTGCAAATAAAATCTTAAAGGAGACAGGCTGGCTGTGCTCAGAGCTATAGCAGGACCAGGGGGAGGAACCTAGACAGTCAGTCTTCATGTGGAGGTGACGGTGAGAGGAGAGAGAGCCAGCCCTAACTCATGGCCTGTGTGCTTAGGTATGTTCGTAAGCTTGTGTGTACACAAAAATCTCCCTCCCCATTATGTATATGTGTATACGAATGTATATACAACATCTATATACAGCAGTTCCCTGCCCATTAGTCTGTGCCGCTGTGGTCACGTGTGGATAATATTTGTCCAGGCAACATGTAAATCAAAGGTTTTCTTGCAACCAAATTTGGAGGAACATCTTCACAACAGTTGCCATGTCACTGCATGTTCACCCCATGGCCACCAAATTTAAAAACAGAAGTGGATGTAAGACCTATGTACAGCTTATTTTTTATTCATTGCAAAGCATATCAAAGGAAGGAAAAACCTAGCCCTGCTCAATTTATGATTTAGGCAGAAATAAGATACGCCTTCATGGGAGTCTGACTTGGAAGATGACCCAGACTCAGAGATGGCTTGGAAAAATGCATCTGGGATGTCTTAGAAATTAGGAGTTCTATTGACGGATCAAAGAAAACTCATAACTTCCTAGGGAAAATGTGTTTATTTAAATTAAAAAATACTGTGAAAATTACAAACTGTTAAATACAGAAGAGAATTTTGTACAACTTAATAGAATAAGAAGGAAGTATATACATCACTTTTTAATAGGCGCAGATAGACTTGCACCAAACTTTAGGATTAAGCAATGGAAAATGTGACAACGCACATGTCCATCGCAGTAAAGTTTCAGAATTCAAGTGATTCCAGGCAAGGGGCCAAACTTAACTTGGCTTCTTTCACCTTAAACAGCCCCCTTTGGAGTAAATCCACACTCTGAATTTTAAAGTGAACGGAGGGCCTTTTTTCCCCCAAACATAAATTTCCTCTAGCACTGTGTTAAGGCGAACTGATAAACCAGCTCCTACACTGTTAACCCTTCCATGGGAACAGTAGTTATTGCTGTCTCCAATCCAGGGAGAGTGTATTAAAAAAAAAAAATAGTTTTTGTTTTTACTAGAATTAAATTTGACCTTTTGGTGTGTTTCTCTTCTGCCTTGTCTTCAAGGGCCTAGAGTCTGCTGCAAAGCGACTGACCACAGGAATACAGGGAAACATTACCAAGCATTCCTGAGCATTTTCTCTTAGATGTCTCATTCCCTTAACTGGAGCGTTAATAGTCCACTACCCAGACAGCCCTGCAGAGTAAAATGTGGTATCTGCCTCTTTGATTCACTGCTGGGAAAGTGACAGCAGGGATTGGTTAGTGATTCACCCTGGATTTCCCAGCTACATGTGTTCTCCGTCTCCAACTGCCCCTTTAAGTAAGCAGATCCTTTTTCAGACTAACTGGCCAAGGGGGAAATATTTTGTCCAAACTTCCTCACACCAGGCCATGTAGGATTTATCACAGAGTCTTAAAATCTAAAGACATCCTCCCAGCCCTCTGGGGATCTAGATCATCAGGAATCTCAAGAAGGCAGTAAGCCTCTTGATGACATGCCCAGGACCACACAGCAAATCAGATTCGGGGCTTGGGATTAAGAAACAGAGAACTTGGACCCCAGCTCTGCACAATCTCACCGGAGTATGCCCTTCTAAGTCTCAGCTACGTGCCGAAATGCCATGTTGTGGAGGCTCACATTATATCCTCTCCCAGCTCAGAAAACTGGGCTGGGAAAAAAAAAAAAAAAAAAGCAGCAGCGGAGCTAACGGTTTGGGTTTGTTCAACCTCACCATCACCCCTTCTGGAAAGATTGGGAAGCTTCCCTGCATGGCCATTCGGAGAGCAGGTTAGATTCTGGGGACGCCCTTCCAAGCAAAAAAGATGTCATGTCAGCATGTGATGCTGGATGGTCCCAGATCAGAGTTCAAAGTCACAGGTTAGACAAAGGGTCAAAATAGCAGATTAGTTTTATAATCCCAGCCAACGTTGACAGGTTTAAAAATTGCCTATGTTTTCCTTACAGAATGCGAATGGACCAGAGTCAGATCTCCAGCTCCCTCCCATCAAAAGTCCTCCGTCAAATATCCCCCCTCTAACCCAAAAGACCTCTAAAAGAAACTCTGTAACCCGAGGGGGAACTAAAGCCACAGGTTCACATTAGAGGTACTTACAGCCAATCAGATGTAGAAGAACAAAGCTCTAGGCAAATTGTCAAATCGAAACTAGTCCCTCAGGATGCCCTAGGCATTTGGCAGCCCTGGGAGTGGGCAGATGTTGCAGGTGTTACCCAGGGCATCCTGTAAGGAGACAACCACGAGCACATCGACCTGCCGACTTCCGCACAGGAACCCCGACCCCCAGATCCCAAGGAAAGGTACACACTGCACGTCTTCAGGGCTGTTTCAGCGGCACGTCCACACCACAGGCGCGTCGTGGACTGCGGGCTGCTGCTGGCTCCGTCTGAGACTTGTCCCCCACCCCACCCGCCCCATTCAGGGGCTTGCCGAGGGTCTCCTGAAAGCGGCAGTTGCCCTGCAAAGGTGAAACCAGACGCGAAAAGTGCCCTTCCTCGCTCTACGGGTGCTGGCTGATGGGGCCACCTCCAGAGGTCCTGGGGGTGCTAGGAGTTCTGGTGGATGTTCTCCGAAGAGCCTTCGCTGCTTTCGTTGAGGGGCGTCTCCGAGGTCTCCTCCAGCTCGTCGTCCGCCGCCTCCTCCTGGATGGCGAGGTGCACGTCGGGCGAGGAGGACTCGGAACTCACGCTGTCTCCTTCCACGGAGCAGAGGGTGCAGGACAGGGCGGGCGCCACGCTCTCCTGCAGCACGTTCAGCACCATGGGCACCTGCGCCGACCTCAGGCCGGACGCGGTGGGCAGCGGCTTCATGGCCTCCCCCCAGAGCCTCTCTTCGTCTTTGTACAGAAGCAGGAGGCTGGATTTCTTCTCCCGCCTCTTGGATTTCACGTAGCCCAGCATGATTCCAATCAAGAAAATGCCGTAGAAGGACATGACCACCAGAACGTAGAAGTATTCGTTGCCGCTGCCGCTGCCGCTGCCGCTGCCCGGCACATGGGACTCCAGGGGGCCGCTGGGGGCTGCGGTGCTGGCGTGCGTGCTGTTCAGAGGCTCCATCTTCAGCATTGAAGCTCTGCTCACACAGCCAGGGTCTGGGGAGAAACGTGCAGGTTAGAACTCTCCCACGGGGTGGCCACAGTACAGGGAGGAGGGCGAGCACGAGATCTGTGGAACTGCAGTATCAAAAAAGCGAAAAGCTGCGTGGAGAAAGAGCAGTAAGAGGTCCCACCATACAGCTAACAGGGGTCAGCTGTGAGGGGCTGGGGTGCATGGGGACACGGGGAGGTGGGAGGGAATGAGAGGAAGACTTTTATTTTTCGTGTAGACATGTCCATAATCTTTTTATTTCATAAAGTGAGCATGTAAAAAGCTTTGCTTTTATCATTTTAAAAGCAAAAAAAAAAAAAATCAGTGTAAGACAAGGGTGCCTAGAGAAAAGAAATAACGTCTTAATCACGGGGAAACTTTTTGAACTGATTGAGCAGAAAAAAAAGTTTACATTTTGCTTTCAAACGTAAGTCTATTTTTAATTCAGGATAAAATTTCCTTAGGGAAAAAAAGAAAGGAAAAGAAAACTGCATCTACACATTGCTAGAACTATCCTTTCACTATGTTTCTGAAGCAAAGCGGCATTGCTAACTTACCAAGGGCTGGCAAATTTGTCCCAAGTCCTGAATTCCTAGATCGTCAAGTCCAAGAGACTTCTTGCTCCGTGTGCGGCTCGGCGCTCTGACAGTTCCGCTGCCGCCCTTGGGATATACAGTCAAGAAATACATCGTCACGTGTTCAGGGTGGAAAATTTACAACAGAGGTTGGTCGTGGCAGAGTGAACAGTGAACTCACAGCACGGCAGTTCAACTCACTGAACTTTGCAGCTGTGAACAGAAAAAGACTGGGAAGCAGGAACAGCTTCCCACCCTGCCAGCACCCAGCCAAAGTTTTCAGGTGGCCATGAAAAAGGAGAAAACAATGTGCCCAGCTGGAACTGTTCTCCCAAAGTCCACTCTCATTGAAAATTAGTTCACACTTCATCTCCCTCTTGGGGAATAACCATGATGTCTCTCAAGGTTTTCAGAGACAGACAAATACCATAATCTAGATAAAAGATAGTTGCAAGCAAGCGCAGGGTTTACTGTCAAGGAACCAGGGCTTAAGTTTCAGCTCTTCCACTGACTATGCAAATGTAATAAATCCCTACTGAACCTTTCTGCACCTCAGGGTCCTGATCTGTGAAACTGTTGGACGTAGGGGGCTTCAATATGTAGAATTACATGAACTGTGCAAGCTTTTGAGTCCCTGTCAGCTTAATCATTCTAAGATTTAAGGCTGGTGAGTGTGGGTTAGCCCTTTAAAAACAGAGAGATTCTACCTGTCTTCTGCATCATAATCTCGTAACGTTCACAAATCTATTTTTTAACAATAATAGATATATATCTTCCAGATGCTTTCCAATAGTCTGTGTGAAGTGGAAACAGGTTACAGCGCAAGATACTTACTGTAGGCAAATTTTTCTCCAGTTTTACGACGCATAACTGCATCACACAGAGATATTCACACATCTCTTTGCTGTCGGGGAGGAGCAGGGATTCTTCTGGTGAAGCAACTGAGCACAGTTCAAGCTTTTAAAACCTAGAAGACCCTGTGTTAAAATGGTCACAGAGATCAAAATTGGCAAAGGGAGGGCTTCCCTGGTGGCACAGTAATTGAGAGTCCGCCTGCCAATGCAGGGGACACAAGTTCGTGCCCCGGTCCGGGAAGATCCCACATGCCGCGGAGCGGCTGGGCCCGTGAGCCATGGCCGCTGAGCCCGCGCGTCCGGAGCCTGTGCTCTGCAACGGGAGAGGCCACAACAGTGAGAGGCCCGCGTACCGCAAAAAAAAAAAAAAAAAAAAAAAATTGGCGAAGGGATTGAAGACTTTGGTGTCAGTCCGTCTGCTGCCCGGGATGCTTATTCTGAGAAGCTTTCATCCTAAATTGAAGTAAAGCAGGAACAATGCTCTGCCCCCAGTTGCCTGTGGCCTGTGAATTTCAGCCAGACTCTCTTGGGGAATCTACTCTAGAGAAGACATCTCTTGTGGTCCTGCTGTTGTTAAATTCAAGCTGAAGGGAAACATGGTACCATAACTCTGCTCCATCAGGCACATATAGAGCCCAAGCATGGGGACTTTCACTGCTGCTACATGAACCCACTGGGGTAGCACCTGGCTCTAATTCTATTTGGACACCTGTGGAAAGAGCAGGATGAGGAGTGCATGTTGTTGTTTTCCCCACTGGTCTACTCACCTCGTGGTTTGGGCGGTGCTTGCCCATAAGTCTCCAGCTGGCTATCAGGTATCGACAGCTGCCCATTCCAACTCCAAGATCATCCATACACTGGAACTTTGCTCACACCAGTAAAGACATCCCCAGAGTGACATCTACTTAAAAAACTCCACAGCTACCTTGGTCAAGGTAGACGTGGCTTTTTCAACCTGTATTTAGTGTAAGTACCTGAAGGCTTTCTTCTTCAGCTACGCCTACAGTGGTTTGCCAGGGACACTAGAACAAGAGAAACCCATGAGAATAATGCCTGTTGATTGTGTAGTGTTGATTATGTACCCTGGGATGTATGAGATTAAAAATCACCCAGGGATGGTCAAACATTGCAAATTGGAAGCTTTGAAGAGGCAGAGAGGAGGTGGGAAAGGGGTTAACAGACCTAAGGAACAAGGAAGTACAAAGCCTGGTGCCAAGGAGCCAAACAGAGGCTGAAGTTTCAAGCAAGATAAATCTTCAAAACCAAGCCAACAGTCCCAAGACGGTAAAACCAAGAAAAGACATGGATGAATCTAGAATGGCATCCCAAGGATAAAGCAACACAGGGACATAGGAAGAACACAATTCATTGCAGGTGTCACGGAGGGAACAACCCAAGTGAAACTCTGCTAGAGGCCTGCTTGGTGTCCCTGCTGCCTCTGGGACCTCGTGCTGACTCCTACATATGTTTCTCTTACAGTTAAGTGAAATGATGCAAGTAAAGCACTTAGCACCATATCTGGAAGAATGTGTACGCTCAGTCTATGCTTTTTGTTGTCGTTGTTGAGAGTGTCCTGTTGCTACCAAGGGCTTCAGTTTGCTTCCTGATGGACACGTGCCTGTCTTCATATTTTTCATTGTTGCTCTTTTCTCTCCCACCAAGAACGGAATTTAAGATGTAGGGCTTGCAGCCTCACAACACGAAGCTCAGTCTTCTCTCCAGCCCTCACTCATAACAATATTATGAGAATTATGGCAGTGAATAATGACATAAATAGTCAGGGAGGAAAGAAAAGCATCTAGAAAGTGCACTCTATCAGGGCAAGGATGGGGACACACAAGAATTATTGATTACATCTACTTTATACCATAGTATCAAGAGACAGCAATGTTAAAGAAATAAATCCTTTCTACAAATATTTTCTCCTAGTCTGTGGCTTCCCATTTTCTTAGCAGTGTCTTTTTGAAGAGCAAACATTTCTTGATACTGATAAGTCCAACTTATCAAAATTTTTCTGATTTGTGTTTTTTGTATCCTAAAGAAATATTGTATAAACCAAGGTCACAAAGATTTTCTCCCATTTTTCACCTTGAAGTTTTATAGCTTTAGCTCTTACCTTTAGGTTCATGATCCATTTCAAGTTAATTCTTGTATATAATGCAAGTTATGGGTCAAAGTTTATTTTCTTTTTTTATATGGGTGTCCAATTACTCCAGCACCATTTGTTGAAAAGACTACCCTTTTTCCCATTGAATTATCTTGGAACCTTGTCAAAAATCAGTTAACCATTTAATTGGTCCATTTCTGAACTCTTTAATCTGTTCTTTGGATCTATCTATCTATCCTTGCATCAGTGTCATGCTCCTTTGATAAATCCATTTTGAACTGGGATTTTTCATGAGTCTAAAATATGCTACGGTCCATCCCTAGCTAAGTGTCTATTGTGAACCAGGCATTGGGAGAGGCTTTGCTTACTTCAACCCTGTGTGCTAAGTATCACCATAACTATTCCATAAATAAGGAAACTAGAGGTTAGAGAGACTAAGAAAATTTCTCAAGACCACCTCATTAGTAGTAGAGTTAGGATTTGACCACAGGTCTGTACAATTCCAGAACCCATTCTCTTTCCACTACCCTTTGCCTCACTCAGTGGGAGCCAGGAAAGGAACTGAGAAAGAGTAGAAGATAAAAGATGATGGGGCTTCCCTGGTGGCACAGTGGTTGAGAGTCCGCCTGCCGATGCAGGGGACACGGGTTCGTGCCCCGGTCCGGGAAGATCCCACATGCCGTGGAGCAGCTGGGCCCGTGAGCCATTGCCACTGAGTCTGCGCGTCCGGAGCCTGTGCTCCGCAACGGGAGGGGCCGCAGCGGTGAGAGGCCCGCATACCGCAAAAAAAAAATAAAATAAGAATTAAAAATAAAAGATGAGTATTTTTTCAACTTCTTTTGAGTCTTCATAAAACTTTTTAAAAAATGAATCCCTAGATGGTCAGATACTCAAACATAAATGCACACATGCAGTGATAAAGTGTTTCTTCCAAATCCATGCTATCCGGTACGCGGGCCTCTCACTGTTGTGGCCTCTCCCGTTGCGGAGCACAGGCTCCGGACACGCAGGCTCAGCGGCCACGGCTCACGGGCCCAGCCGCTCCACGGCATGTGGGATCTTCCCGGACCGGGGCACGAGCCCGTGTCCTCTGCATCGGCAGGCGGACTCTCAACCACTGTGCCACCAGGGAAGCCCCATGCTCTCTTAATTGTTGGAGGCTACACCAACCTTAGTATATTCTGGAAGTTATCAGTGAGCTAGTAATAACTTTATCCTATATCCATATTTTCTATAATGAAACAATTTCCCTTTTGCTTATATAGACAAATGATTTCTAGTCTTGTTTTGATTTTTTTCCCCAACTTTATTGTGACACACAACTTTCTCCAGAGCTTTACATTTTTAAATTTCCTGGTAACGTCATTTTCACCCGACGACCCAAGGGTCCCTGACCACACATCTCTTAAATTATGTTAGCAGCTTCTGTGACTAAACAAACTCCGTGCTGGGATAATAGTGCGGTGGTGAATCTCATCAGATTAAACGTAAATCTGGAGTCCAGAGATCTGACCCAGCTCAGCCCCACCCACGCTACGTGACTGGCTCAGTTGCATAATTTCCCTGTGTTTCAGTTTTAGCCCCCTCAGGCATGTCAAGAGTAGGATAATTAATTGTCTCAAGATACTCAAATATGTCCCATAATCCATGAGGCCATCCCTGTCCTGAGGAGACAGTAAGGAACAGAGCAGAACAAGATGTGGGATAACCAGGCTGCAGGGCTGGTAGAGTGTTTAAAAGTGAAACCCTCAATGCCCACCCTAATCTTGTTTTTCCCAGAAACCCTTTCCGAAAAACTGTGTCTGGGAATTCTTGCAGTGGTCATTCCTCCTAATTCCCTGAGTCACCCTCCCTAGACACATACTTTCTAGCATTTCTAGCACTTGGAGTAAAACAGGACGGGGTATCTTATAGTGTTTAAGAAGACCTCTAGTCCCTCCTATAATACCAGCTATGTCTCAGGGGGACGTGGCTGTAGGCAGATCCTGCTTGGACATCACCCAAAAGAGATTAGGATGAAAGAACCCAGAATGCCTGAAATTAAAGAGTGCCTGGTAAATTTGCCATTAACTTGCCTTTGCTATTTATTATTCAGACTATTTTTCACCTGATATTTATTTAACAAATACTTGCGTAGTGCCTAAAATGTCTCAGAAACTGCTCTAAGCGCTTTACAAATTTTATCTTATTTAATCTTCCTAAACCTTCGAGGAGACAGGCTTTATTATCATCCATTTTATACAGATCAGGAAACTGAGGCACAGAGTGGATGGAGCAGGCTGCCCAACATCTCACAGCTAGGACATGGCACAGCTGGCGTCGGAAGCCAGGGCTGAGACTTTGAACCCAGAGTCTTTGGTTCTAACAACTATACCATGGGGTCTCTTCTAGTTATTGAGTTTTTGCACTATGCCACGGAACTGTAGTAGGTGAGAGAAAAGAGAGAGAGAGACAGACAGAGAGTCTAAGTGTTCCCTACAGCCTACAACCTGCTGGACACAGAGGACTGGGCTCATTTCCACACCTGGAAAAGCCAGAAGGGGACTATGGCCCCAGCTCTGGAGAGAGGTTCCTGAGTTAGGGAAGCCCATGCTTCCAGAGTTTGTCGGGAAAAAGATATGGGAGTGTTTCGGTTTGGCCAGATGTGTGCCACACAGAAGGGACCACACAGACCTGGGATACGGCTAGTTCTTGTCCAAGACGACAGCCCAGAGGCTAAGAAAGGAGATGCATTCCCCACATCCAAAGGAAGTGCCTGGAATGGGGTTAGAGGTCATAGCCCTGTCCACCAATGGCACCCCGTCTGCCCAAGGAACAAGGGGTAAGGGGGAACATGGAAGGGGGAGGGGATGTAGCAAACGAAGCTTTAACTCTAAATGAACTTGAGGATTTTTGCCCATGATGTGGGAATGAACATTTTAATTACTGAACTGAGGCTGTTTGGGGAAACTAGGGCAGCCAGGGGATTTTTATTACCTAAGAGATACCAGAAAAGTTGTGGGATCTGCCCCCAGATTTCCATCACAGGGCGGGGGAGGAGCTGGCCCTAGAGAAGGCGTCTGAAGAAGCTGTGGGACTCGACATAAAGGCTTGCTTTACGATGACACTCTGCAAGTCCTGCTTGTTTATCACAAGAGTATGTGTGCAAAATGCTTGGATCTGTGCCTAGAACTAGCAAGAGATCATTTATCATAAATTTTAAAGAACATTAGAAAAATGCAGAAAGACAATATTTGGGGCACTCCATGGCCTTATCCATCTTAAATTTAAGTTGAAGAACCATAAGTGATTGTTCACTATTTTATTCCCTGCACCTAGAAGGGTCCTTGGCCCACAGTAGACCTTCTAGACATATTTGTTGAATGAATAACAGAAAAAAGGTGCTAAGTACTCTTCACAGACTTTCTCATTTAATTTTCACAAGAACCCACCCAATAGGGCTACCGTGAGCAGAATTTTATAAATGTGGAGAGTGGGACCTGAACAGGTAAGTAAGTCTTCCTGCTCACACTGCAGGACGTAGCAGAGCAGGGAGGGACCAGCCTGCCTCCTGTTGAAATCTCGCCAGACACGTACTCCATTTCTGGGACACACGCTACTCAGTGGCTGTAGGTCACTTCCTCTGACCACAGCTAATAAAGAGGTCAGGACCAGCTTCAGAGCGTGATGGAAAAAGTGTGCTAATAAAGGGCTTCAGGGATTTCAGCTGAGGAGGGCAAAGCTGACTCTCTTTAAAAGAAAGGTTTTGAAGCCCTTAAAAGATTTTCTTACACCTTCCAAGTACCAGATTATCAGATGATACCACAGAATCCAATAAAAACTGAGAGATGGACTCTAGTTAATAATACAGTACTGTATACTTAAAAGTGGTTGAGAGCAGATCTTAAGCATTTTCACCACACACACACAAAGTTAACTATGTTACCTATGCGAGGTGATAGATGTGTTAATTACCTTGCTCTTGGAAGTCATTCAAATTATATGTGTACCAAATTATCACCTTGTACACTTTAAATGTATACAATTATATTTGTCAATTATTCCTCAGTAAAGTTAAAAAAATAAAATTAAGAGATGAAGCTGGAGTCTAAAGCACCGGGCAGCCCAAGGCCAACAGGCCATGAAGAGCCACAGCCATGGCTGTACAAGCAGTCAGGGTCCACCCTGCTCATTGAGGAAAGCTCACCCAGCAATGTCAGGCAGGCAGGCTTTGCCTATCTGGTCACAGCTGGAGCCCAAAGATACCAAAGCCAGCTCTTCACACACGGTAGCAATTGGAAAGAGCGGCACATGGCTTCCCACAAGCAACCAAGGAGAAAGAAGACCTGGACACTGGATAGCTGAGAGAGAAGCATTCCTTCCGAGCTCAAGAAATACTTCACTCCTGCCCATAAGCAGTAAGCAGTGTCTGAAAAGATTATCCCTGCTGAAGAGTGAGCATGTGGATAGGGGAATGTAGCCCCAGCCTGCCAGGGGAGTCCTGGGGAGTGAGGAAGTCACATGATAAATTGGGTAGACTCAGAGCTAGATGTCTCAGAATAATATTCCCAGAAATTTCAGCCAAACCCATGTCATGGTCCTGGCCCCATGCTCCGCTATGCATAACCTCGATTAATGATATATTCACTTGGCCTATAACTGTTCATTTATTCATTCGCTGATTCGTTTAGTCAAATAAATACATATGTCCTGCAACCTTAACTAATACATGTTTCATAAAATTAAAGGATCAACACAACAACCCAAAAAAGTGATTGATTGCAAAGAAATAAGTCAAAATAAAAATTAGTGATGCACAACAGCGGCTGGCATTGGGACTTTGTCAGGTCCTAAGTTTCTTGGCTGAATAATGCTGGCTTCCTCTTTGAACAGGACCAAACATTTGTCTACAATGAATCACACTCCAGCTCCCAGCAGCGCAGGCGCAGGGCTGGGATCTCAGAGCGCTGGATCACCATGACGCTCCTTAGACTCCAGCGATTGCCTAGCGTGAGAGCAGTAGGGCTTATTAGCCCTGCTGTGACAGTATGACTAGCAACACAAGCCCAACCTCCAGAAGGCCAGGCCCTTAAGGCCAGTCTCCTGGGAAAGGAACTCTTCTTTTTTCTCTTTTTTTTTCGATAAGAAAAAAAATCTGAGGATCATTTGAAACTGTACTCTATGCTTTCGCTTTTATTTCTGGTGTAAAGAGTTAAGTTTTTCCTTTGAAGTAAATTTCACCTCTTTCATCAGTCTAAGAAAAGGTTGGTTAGATTCTCCAAGCCACCTAGGCATACAAAGAAAAATAATAATCACCGTAGCAGCAAACAATGGGTAGAAGAGCAACACAGCGTTTAGAAACACAGATTCCAGAATCAGATGCCTGCACTTGAGTCCCACTTTCTGCTACTCACCAGCTGTGTGGCCCTAGGCAATTTACTTAACCCATCTGTGCCTTGATTAAGGTTGTAAGGACTAAATTAGATCATGTATAAGCACTTTGCACATTGTCTGGCACCTACTAAGCACTCCATAACTTAGCTATTACGATTAGTCCTGACCAGGGCAGGGCAATGTGCCTAACATTTTTAATTGAGATATCATTTGCACACCATAAAATTCACCATTTTAAAGTGTACAATTCAGTGGTTTTTAACTTATTCATAATGTTCTGCAACCATCACCACTATCTAATTCCAGAACATTTTCATCATTCCAAAAACAAACCCTATACCCAATACCAGTCACCCCATTCCCACTCCCCACAACCACCAGTCATCTTTCTGTCTCTATGAATTTGCCTATTCTGAACATTTCCTAGAAATAGAATCACACAATATGTGGTTCTTTGTGACTGACTTCTTTCACTTAGCATAATGTCTTCAAGGTTCATCCATGTCATAACATGTATCAGTACTTCCTTCTTTTTACGGCTGAATAATATTCCATTGTATGGATATACCACATTTTGTTTATGCGTTCATGGATATTTGGGTTGTTTCCACTTTATGTCTATTGTGAATAATGTTGCTCTAAATATTTATGTATAGGTTTTTGTTTGAACATATGTTTTCAGTTCTTTGGGGTATATACCTAGGAGTGGAATTGCTGGATCGTATAGGAATTCTAAGTGCAATTTTTCAAAGTACCACCAAACTATTTTCCACAGAGGCTACACAACTTTACATTCTTACCAACAATTTTTGAGGGTTCCGGTTGATTTACATCCTCATCAACACTTGTTATTTTTCTGTATTTGATTATAACTATCCTAGTGGTGATGAAGTAGTTTCTCGTTGTGGTTTTGATATGCATTTCCCTAATGACTAGAGATATTTAGCATCTTTTTATATGCTTATTGACCATTTATGTATCTTCTTTAAGAAATGTCCATTCAAGTCTTTTGCCCATTTTTTTTAAATTGGGTTCTTTGTCTTTTTATTGCTGTTGTAAGAATGCATTATACATTCTGGATAATAAACCCTTATCAGATATATGGTTTGCAAACATTTTCTCACATTCTGTAAGTTGCCTTTTCATATTCTCATTAGTGCCTTTCATGTACAAAAGTTTTTAATTTTGATGAAGTCCAGTTAATCTCTTTTTCCTTTTGTTGCCTGTGTTTTTGGTATCATATCTAAGAAATTGCTGTCCTGTCCAACGTCAAAAAGATTTACACCTGTATTTCCTACCAAAATTTTATAGTTTTAGCTTTTACATTTAGTTCCTTGATTCATTTTTTATTTAACGTTTGTATATGGCATAAGGTAGAGGTTCAAATTCATGTTTTTGCATGTAAATATCCAGTTGTCCAAACACCATTTGTTGAAAAGACTATTCCTTCCCCCAATGAATGGGCTTGGTACTCTTGTGGAAAATCAATTGACCATAAGAGTATGGGTTTAATTTGGGGCTCTCAATTCCATTCCATTCCACTGATCTTATATATCTAGCCTAATGCCAGTACCATATTGTTTTGAATTCTGTACCTTTTGTAGTAAGATTTGAAATCAGGAAGTGTAAGTCTTCCAATTTTGTTACTCTTTCTTACAATTGTTTTGTCTATTCTGGGTGCCTGGTAGTTTCATATGAATTTTAGAGGATCAGCTTGTCTATTTCTGAAAAAAAAGACAGTTGGAATTGTGATAGTGATTTTATTGAAACCATACTTCAATTTGGGGAGTATTGCCATCTTAACAATATCAAGTCTTCCAATCTATGAACACAGGATGACTTTCCATTTATTTAGCTTTTCTTTGATTTCTTACAACAAGCTTCATAGTTTTCAGTGAAGAAGCTTTGCACTTCATTTGGTAAATTTATTACTAAGTATTTTATTCTTTTTGCTGCTATGGTAAATGGAATTGAGTTTTTCATTTTATTTTCAGATTGTTCGTTGCTAGAGTATAGAAATACAATCAATTTTACATATAGTTTTTATATCCTGCACCCATGTTGCATTTGTTTATTAGTTCTAACAAGTTTTTTAGTGAATTTCTTAAATATCTCTATATATACAATGATGTCATCTGCAGATAGAGATCTCTTTACTTCCTCCTTTTAAATCTGTATGATCTTTATTTCCTTCCTTTGTCTACATGTTTGGGGCTTTTTGTTTGTTTACTGAACTCTCTGGATTAACTCTGTACCATCTGTATCCTTTGTCATGTGTGGCCACTGAAGTCTCTACTCAGTTAGTTTAGTGGTTAGCTAGTGACTGGACAGAGATTTATCTTACTTAAACTCTTAGAACCAATAAATTTCCTGTTCTTTACCATAGGGTTCTGTGTGCATGTTGGGGCACACATTCAACACTTAGCAGGCAATTTACAACTCTGCCTTGGCTTTCACTTCCCACTTGCACAGAGCCTCGCAGTCAGCCAGAGGTGACATTTTAGGGCCTATTTAAGAGTTTCCTGAGCATGCCCCTCCCCCTATGCGTGTGATTTTCTAGATTCCCAGGAAGAGGTCAGAGCTTTTCAAAGCCCCTGTGAATAGCTCATTCCTCAGTTTTTTTCTTTTAAGTTTTTATTTCTGTTTTTTGGAGGGGGGTTTGTAAGTTTATTATTTGCCCCAAACATTATTCACTGCCTGAGGCAGTCACAAAGTTAATCAATTGTCTCTAATTGTTTCAACAAGTTCTTCTGGATAAAAAGCTTTCCTCACTGGATAAGCTCTAAGTTAAGAAACTAAAGACAGCCTTGCAAATAGTGTCTCCCATGAAACAACCAGAAAGGTAAAATAATGACAATTCTCTAGAAATGAGGCTTTGAAGGAGCTCCCATCCCTCTCTGCTCCCTCTGGTGGCTGCCAGACTACTAGATTTCAGTGCAATTTCATTTTCAGGCTGTTAATTTTTTGTAATAGATTTATTTTTTTTGGATATGGACCATTTTTAAAGTCTTTATTGAATTTGTTACAACATTGTGTCTGTTTTATGTTTTGGTTTTTTGGCCCCGAGGCATGTGGGATCCTAGCTCCCCAACCAGGGATCGAACCCACACCCCCTGCATTGGAAGTCATAACCACTGGACCACCAGGGAAGTCCCTAGGCTGTTAACTTTTAAGGCTACTGTACAACTGAAGAAGAAGATGGGAATAAGGCAACTTAAAACACCATAAAGCTTGCTGTTCTTACTGAGATTCAGCCATTTTTCTTGAACATACACTTCCCAGATTGCTGCAAGGCTTTGGCTAGTTTCCAGAGTTCTGAAAAAGTCAATTCTGACCACAGTGCCAGTTTTCTTGTGGCTTTTGTGGAGGAGAGGATTTTCAGAAGCCCTTACTCTGCAATTTTCAATGACATCTCTTCTGCTTAGCATTTTGTATGCAGTATAGCATTGTGGTGAGAGCTTGGGGTCTGCCAGCCAGACTGCCTGGGTTCAAATCTCATCTCTATCAGTTGCTAGCTGTGTCACCTTGCTAGATCAAGTTCCTCAAATTCTCTGTTGAGAACTACCTCAATTTCCTTCTCCAGGAAGTAGCGATATAATAATAGTATCTACTGCATAGGATTGTCATAAGGGATTAAGGGTTAACACATGAAGAAAATCCAGTATAGTGCCTGGCATGTAGTAACTACTCAATAAATATTGGTATTATTGACATTGCTGTTATTATTATCTCATTCCTCAATGCACTGTTAGGGGAAGTGCTATTACTCTATCCTTTGACACATGAAGAAAGGGGAGCAGAAAGAGGTTAAGGAGCTTGCCAGGGGTCACATAGCTAGTAGTCCCCACTGTGCTGCTAAAAACCAAGGTGCATGGTGATCCCCAAGTTTATGTCTTCATATGCCACTGACCAGCCATAAAAGGAGTCAGGGTCTGGTGGCAAATATAATAAAGACTGAGCTCCACAGCTGTGAACACTATGATCCCCCAAGGACTGGAGGCTCCTATTGCACCTTTCTTTTCTCAGTACAGAGGGTCCCCAAGTTATAAAAGTTCAACTTATAATTTTTCAACTTTACAATGGTGTGAAAGTAATATATATCCAGTAGAAACCAGACTTTAAATTTTGAATTTTGATTTGTTTCCCAGGCCTAGCAATATATGGTAAGATACTCTCTCCTGAGGCTGGGCAGTGGCAGCTAGCCACAGTTCCCAGTCAGCCAAGCGAGCATGAGAGGTAAAAAGGAATACCTCCTTAGCTCCAACCCATCAGGAACCCAAATGCCCTTAGAGCATGGGCAGCTAGAAAACCTAGTGGGAATGGTCCAGGGGTCCTGCTGGGGCTGGCAAGGGGTGGGATGCTTCTGACATTCAGTCACCCACAAGGAGTGTGACCCAGACCAGCAAGAAATGAAAAAGAAAAAACAGTTGGGAGGGTGTTGCTCTACTGCTGGGAAGGGGACTTTAGCGGCATCAGTGAGAAGACAAAGAAGGAGCTGGACGTGAACGATTGGATGGGGTCGTGCCCCAGGCAGATCAAACTGTACCTTGTTTTTTTTTTCTTCTTCTGAACTCATCTTCAGGGCACCGATGCTCACTTCCTTCCCACCACGTGTCCCGTTCAATCCCCTCAAGTGGGCAAGTGTAGCTCTGAGAGCATCACCTTCAGGGCATGGAAGGTAAGTACCCTGAAAGATGAGAGAGGACTAATGCGTCCTGCAGTGTTTAGTCTTAGAGAAGATGGGCAGACCTTGGGAAACTGAGACCTTGGGAAACGAAGGGACCAGGGTCTGGATACCTGGGCTCCAGGTCACCCTCTCCCACACTGGGGCCACGGGCAACATCTTAGGAGGACCAAGCCCCTGTGAAGAGCAGTGAAGAACATCCTGCCATGTTAGAGCTAACTTGGGACCTTGAGGGGCACTCAGGGTGACCCCACACCATAACAGCTCAGACACAGGCTGCCCTTTGCTTGAGGTGGAGCACCACTCTGCCATGCTTCCAGACCTCACTGGCACCTTGCAGGCCATCTAATGAGAGGGGTAATTGCCACCTGCACCTCAAAACTTTTTTCCAAATCACTCAGCCAGTCAGAGAGGCTACTACAAACTACCCTCCAACCACCACTGTATACATGGAGCTGGGTGGTGTGTAGGTGTAGGAGGAATCATCCATCAACCTACGTTGAAGCTGGACTGGGGCATCCTAGAACACAGCAACAGGTGTGGAAAGACAGGAAGGAGGTAAAAGGAAACATTAAAGTTTGCTAGGCTAGGCAAAGACAGAAGTTGGAAGGAGAAGCTCATTTGGAAGAGAAATGGTGTGTTCCCTGTGGGTGCAAGTGCTCAACCGCATACTAATGCAAACTGTCTCGTGTTGTGCAGGAAGCTCTTAAATAGTAACTTGCCTCTGAGCAGCCATTTCCCAGCTCCCCGAACTGTTCACTCTGGACCACTGTCTCCATTCGCACATCGTCACCTGCTCTATACTTTCAAAGCCTAATTCAAGTGCCAGGACCTTGTACCACCCGCATAACCACACCTCCTCTTCCTTTAGCCTGAGACACCTCCCCTCTCCGCTCTGCAGAGTGCTTTGCTTACAGCTGACTTATGGCTCTGCAGAGGGGCCTCTAAATATTTTGTAAAGCAAAATGTGTCTACCAGGCTACAAGCTCCTGACTGTAAGGGTGACACCTTATTCATGCTTTTTTCCCCCGCAGAACCCAGCCCAGGGCCCAATTATATTTACATCATATATTTATTGACCTAATCAATTATTCAGTATTTGACACCTTTCTGGACAAAGAGCTTCCTCACAAGATGGCTGGTTGTCAAAAAGTTCTTATATCAGCCCCAAACTGCATCTCTGTAGCCTCTGACCATTGCTTTCCCCCTTGTGACTATCTTAGAATGCTTTCCTTCATCTTCAACATGATAGCCAACAAATATTTAAGTCAACATTCATCCCTTGCCCACCCCCACCAAAGCTCTCTTCCTCTTCTTAAACTTACTCATAGTCTGAAAGGGGTCATAATCTTGACTCGGTAACTAGATACTAGGAAGAAGAAAAAAAAAAGCAAAAACTGAGTTCAAAGACAGTGAATAACTTGGACTGGTTTGAGGTTTGGATGAGATCCAGCTCCCTGATTCCACGATTCATTCTCAGGGAAGAAAGACACAAGTCCTTGGAATGCTCAGAGGAAACAGTGGATTTCTGTCACCCCCTACCCCAAGGAAGGACAGTTCTGTAACTGGACACAGCAGTCTGGTGATGCTTTCAGCTCCCCAGCGGTTGAGTGGAGCTTTTCTGCAGACAAATACTACCTTAGTGGAGTCATGGAGACCTAATGGAAGCGTATGTTTTACTAAACAGATGGAAGGGACCTTAGAGTTCATCTAATCCAGCCCTTCCCATTTGCAGGCAAGAAGACTGAGGCCCCCAAAAAAGAAATGAATTAAAGAGTTCCAGATGTATCTTCAGAAATCTAAATTTCCAACATTACTAACTGGACTCATGTCCAACCCCCTGCAATTTTAATTTCAGGCAAAAACAGAATGTCTCCTCCTTCACCTGCTCCGTGATACTTCACATCCTCACCAAAGTACAGAAACTCAAGACTAGCATTAAAAAATGCTTTAGGGCTTCCCTGGTGGCGCAGTGGTTGAGAGTCCGCCTGCTGATGCAGGGGACACGGGTTTGTGCCCCGGTCCGGGAAGATCCCACATGCTGCGGAGCAGCTGGGCCCGTGAGCCATGGCTGCTGAGCCTGTGCGTCCGGAGCCTGTGCTCCGCAACGGGAGAGGCCACAACAGTGAGAGGCCCGCGTACCGCAAAAAAAAAAAAAAAATGCTTTAAATGATGTCTTCAGCTCCATTGAAGCCTACAGGTAATACAAGTTGTTGTGGTGTTCAAGTTCTCAGGTTGACATATAGCTTCATGAATGTTAATTATGTTCTTTTAATTTACAACATATCCATACATTATATAGTTTAATAAGTATAAAATGTAATATGTTTAAAAGGTCATAAAGGAAACACTGTGTGAGTGACTTCTATCAACATTCTTTGCTCCAAGAAAAGAGGAGAGAGGGAGACAGGAGAACATTTACAAGGGTTTTTCCCAGAAAAGAAGGGCATTTTGAGAAGGCTGTTCAAACAGTGTTTTTTTATGACCATACAATGTGCACAATAGACATTACAGACCCCATGCCAGGGGTGAGTATATCTTTCGCAAATATTATTTAGTAGAATGTTTTTATACCTGACAGGTTAATGATGTGTTTTTAAGCCACATCAAAATATCATGTATCCATCATGGGGACCAGAACAAAGGGTGTTCTCATAGGTCAGCAATAAGCCAAAGGGCTTTTCCTGCTCTCTTTTGCCAATACAGCATCTCACTGGGGGGACATGAGGGGAGAAATTTAAGAGAAGGACAGATGGAATAATGTATGGCAGGAAGAAGCTGGAGAAAGAAAGTTTACCAGAAGAAAAAAAAGAAAACACGTGGGATACTTCACAGCAGTTAAAATGAATACACTAGTGAGACACACATCAACACGTAAATCTCAAAAATATAACACTAGACGTTGAAAGCAAACTGCAGAATGATACATACAATGTATCATCTATCTAAACTTTAAAAGCTTGTAAAACAATACTGTAAGTTGTTGGTGGATAAGAACATGACAGTAAAAGTATAAAAACTTGCACAGGAGTGGTGATTATCCAATCAGGCTGGTGGTTACTTCTGGGGAGGAGAAAGGAGAGAGGAAAGAAAGGAACATAGATTTTAAAAGAGTATGAAGGTGACTTCGGTTGACCTTGTATGGTTCTGCTTCTTAAGCTGGATGGTAAATACATATGTATCTGCTAAATTAGTATGTCTTTTTGTATGCCTGATATATTTCATAACCAAAAAAAACTAAGTCAAAATTATCCCAAAAGAACTGGAACTGGGCTTCCCTGGTGGCGCAGTGGTTGAGAGTCCGCCTGCCGAGGCAGGGGACACGGGTTTGTGCCCCGGTCTGGGAAGATCCCACATGCCGCAGAGCGGCTAGGCCCGTGAGCCATGGCCACTGAGCCTGTGCTCCGGAGCCTGTGCTCCGCAAGGGGAGAGGCCACAACAGTGAGAGGCCCGCCTACCACAAAAAAAAAAAAAAAAAAAAAAGAACTGGAACACCTCTCCCACCTTCCTCTCTTTCTCACTATCTATTGATCTATACATGGTACATATTTTGCATAATATAACGTATATATGTATAATAAGAGTGAGAGAAGAACACATATAGGTAAATAAGATGATAGAGGATAAATTGGTAGGTAAGACTGATAGATAAACAGATGATAGATAATAGATGCTGATGACAGAAAAATAACAGAGAGATTGATGATGATAAAATAGAGCAATAGATGATTAAAAATTGAGCACAAGAGAGATGGAAGATAGATAAGGTTGGATAGGATTATTTTTATGTGCCAAGTGCTTTTCATGACTATCTTATTTAATACTTACAATGACCCATCTTACAGATGAGAAAACTGAGGCACAGAGAACCTATGCTCACAAAGCTATGGGGTAGCAGATGCCCAAATCCAGCCCAGGTGAACCTGCCCCCCAGCACTATGCTGATTTTCTGCTCCATGATGCCACCTGGAATAAAGGGGTGAAGGAGCATTCAAAGGTTCTGGTCCTTCCTTTAGAAATCCAGAGAGAGGGGAGCTTGAGAAATTTTTTTAAAGTAAATAAAAATAAATAATATAAATAAAACAAGCTGCTTTTCAGGCAGACAGGAAAACCATCCCCCAGGATCTATCTATCCACTGTCATCCTGATTTCTGCCCACAGCAGAGTGAGGTCTGGCCCTCTTCCTCACTGTCCCATGGAAGACACCCTGTCTCTTCATACACACAGATAACTGCAGAGAGCATCTTATTTGTCAACAGTTGTGCATCACAAATCTTCTCTCCTGTTTTAACTTACATCAGTTGACACTTCAGCACCAAAATATAGATGCTTTTCTGCATTTACAAAACCGAAAGTCCTGTGAACAGTGATGAAGCAAGCTGGGGAGGCCTTTTTGGAGGAAAATCTACTTTCCTGGACCAAAACGAATGATTAACTGCATTGCCCCCAAAGGCTCAGGATCAAACCCCATATGGGCAGTGATTCAGTAGGAAACCTCACCATCTTGGTACCTTCACAACTATTTGTCTTTTTAAAAACCAACAGTGACACAAAATAGCTGGAGAGAAAATACATCTTAGAAAAATTTGATCTGAGACTGAAGTTCAAAAAATAATTCTCAAAATTCATATCTGTAGTGGCTTAATAGGCTTATTCTTATTTGAAAATTGTCTATGTAGGTTGTTTGGGATTAAAACCTTAAAATACACGCCATTTAACCATCTGCTTTGTGTTTTCTCTTAGTATTAAAGTTGTGGTTAAATGATCCATATTTTACATTTAAATATTTGGAAACACAGCCAAGACTCATTAAGAAGACCATACATTTAGCTCCCCCTTTCCTCTGACTAATTTTTAGAACACTTTTGTCTACACCTTTCCTGAAGAACAATCCTTAATCACACCAAAGGCAGATATGTGCATTTCAATGATTTCAATAACAGAAGAAATGAAACTCATATTGCCAGACTATAGGTATTAGAGATGATCTAAATAGAACAATTTCATTCTGCAGAAAATCTCTGAGGCACAGATAGAGAGTCATTTTGCAGACCTACATGGAAGAAGCTGATCTTTGCTTGTGCGCATCCTCCTGCAGGGCTCACCAACATAAGTATATGCCCTCAGTAATACTAGGTTAGATAGATGGGACATTTCTACAAGGCTTAAACTATGTCATTCCTTAGGCATTTTCTCCTCTTGCTTTGACTAAGGTCGATAATGCCATCAACTTGAGTGTTTATGACTTAAGGAGTCAAAATTGCATGCTTAGTTTGATGATTATGCAACATCCTTTTTTGTTGCTGATTGTGGCAAAGATAACCTGTGCTTTCCTTCCACTGTATAGAGCTTTTCTTGGGAAATGACTGCCAACTCAGGATGATATCTCCGTCACTTTTACACCTGGTAGGGTCAGTTCTCAGCAATGGAGCATGAATGAAAGTGATGAATATCACATCTCAGCTACTATGGGTAAGAATCCAGTGTGCCTTATCCCTGAATCACTCCATGGAAAGCAGGATGCCTAAACCCACTGTGGACGCTATGAGTGAGCAATAACTTCTACTGTGGTAAGCCACTGAAGTTTGAAAGTTTAGCTTTAGAGCAACTTGCCTTATTATTAACACATGGATCAAATGAGAAACATCTCAAAAACGTAAAAATATTGATATATCCCAAGCCAGTAAATTACATGGAGGCCCTGCCTACATGTTCTGCTTCTTAATTAAATGATGAGATTGCAGTTCCCAAGGCTGTGACATCAGAGCCCTCACCTAAGAAACAGCAAGATCCAACTCAGATCAGCCCCAGGAAACACCCTCAAGAACCACTTTGGATAATTCTGCTAAGTCGTTCAAGATACAGCACCCAGAGTGTGTCAGTATAATAGCCCCAGAATGATTTTTACCTTTTCTTAAGAGGAGGAAAGAATGTAGAGGAGATTAAGATACACAAATCATTCTGCTCTAAATGTCTAGAATCCCTTAAGCCCTCTGTTTCACCCCAGGAAATAATGAAAGGCTTAGCTAAAAATGCCCTTTCTTAAAATGTTCCAAGTTTTTCATGTCTGGACTTTTCAATTGGTTCCTTCAACTTCATCAAACAGATCACTATTAAGATCAGAAGGAAAAAAAGTCAAAAAGCCATTGAATTCATTTGGAACATAACCCGCTGAGGAAATGGCTGCATAAATACAGCTCTAGCTTAAAGCCCTCTGTTTGCTCAGCTGTGTTTATTTACATTAAATATTGGCCCTAACTAGCTCCAGTATTTACTATTCAACCCCACCATCGTGCTCACCTGAACTTGGGATTCTTCGTTGAAGAGAAATCAGATGAATGAGTTAAATGCTTATGATGTGCTTATTTGCATCTGAATTCACTTGAACCCCCAAAAGTTTGTTCCAGGGGTTTCCCAAAAGTTTGGCCTCAGAGACTTGAAGCTTCAGCCAGCCTTGAAGCAAAGACCAGTACTTTTCGAATGTTTTTTTTAGCACTTTTCGAATTTTTTTTTAGCACTGGAGCCCATATTTCTAGGGAGAGTTTACACAGAACCCAAAAAAAATGAAATAGGCAAATTCCCAGCTGCTATAATTAAAGCAGGGTTGGGGGTCCCAGAGACGCCCCCCCCACCTTTGGGCTGCAAAGGTACATCTGATTCAATCCCTTTCTGTTACCAAGTAAGAAACTGAGGCCCAGTGACATGCCTATATCCACTCAGCAAGTGAGTGGCTGGGCCAGGACTGTGCAGCATCTCCAGACTCCCAGCCCGATGCTCTTTCCAGACAAGGGGCTGCTTCTCACACTGCTTCTTCTCCAGGTGTGTTCACACACTCTCTGTGTCTACGAATTTTCTTCCTAAATTGGGAAATTTCTACAGATGCTTGTCTTCTGGTTCTGAGGTCAATTCATGCAGCCACCTCTGCTGAAAACACCCAGGGTCCTGGTGTACAGAAGTCCCACACAAAGGTGGTCAGCATGTCCTTGGCATGGGAGCTCTCCCCATGAGGTGACAGGCAGCGGTGTCTGCACACTCAGCTACCCAGCCCCTCCCTTTCCTTCTTCTTGTAACTGTGGTTCATACAAGCCCTCGAGAGCTTGCATGCTGGTTCTGCAAGCAAAGAAACACCACTTCTTGGAGATAGAAGTGCTCCTGGAGATCATCTAGATTCTGCACCAACAGCCTTATTTTACAAATGGGAAAAATTTATGTCCTGGCATTTTATAAACTGAAGAATACTTTAGAGATCTAAATAGCCATGTCTGCCAGGCCACTTGGAATAGAAAGGGGCTTCTCAAGGTGAGTGTGATGCATGAACCACCTATTGGAATTACTAGGGTTGCTTAGTAAAATTGTATATTCATGGATGGAGTATGAATCTGCATTTTTACCAACTATTTCAGAAGAATCTTCTGCAAATGTCACTGGAATAGTGGAAAAAGCATAATTATTCATGAGAAGTAGACTTGTAGACTCTTCAATCATCTAAGTAGTATGTTGGACCAAACCACTTAAGCTTCCATGTGTCCCATGACAGGGCTGTGATGTTCTGGGGCGTAGTGGTGGGCAAACTCCTAATAAAATACTAACCTAGAAGAAGGAGCTTCCATGCCTTCTGGGAAGGTTCTCTGGCCCCTCTTCAAATACCCTGAGTCAGTTAGTTCAGGCCTCTGGACCAACTCCCTACTGGAGAGGAGTGGAGCCCTTCAGGGCAGCTGACCTGTCTCCATCAGTCACACACACATCACCTTCCTCCCCGTGGGCACAGTCCTAAGGTTCTGATGCCTGGACTCAGCTTTATCAACCTGAGGCTGTCCGAATGAATCTCTTCTCTGCCGTCCATTTTACTCTCTCCTTTCTTCTCACGCCTAACTTTTTTTTTTTTTAACAATAAGGCATGCTCATAAACAGTAAACTGCCAGACAAATGAAAACCACTGTTATTATTACTATAAGCCCTGAAGGAGTTGTAAGAGGCAGCTTACAACTCAGCTAGAGAGAAAGGCTCCACACCTGAGCCAGAATTTAAGATGGAAACTGATAAGACCATGTTGAAAGTGGTGAGACAGAGAATCACCCAAAGATACTGTGGGTTCAAATGTAAGACCTGAAACCATAAAACTCATGGAAACAAACATAGGCAGAACACTCTTTGGGAAGAGTCATAGCATTCATGGGATCCTGGTTTTCATTTATTTGCAGGACCAAAGGTTCAGGAAGCTGAGAGGTCACCTGAGCCTAGTGCCTCTTTTAACAGATGAGGGAAACAGAAATCCAGAAGGTGACGTGCCCAAGGTCACCCCAGCTAGTAATTGGTGGAACGTGGAGTGGTCCACCTCCTGGGCTTCACCACCACTTCACCCCACCCCACATGGTCCTTCTCCAATGGTTGAGATCATCCTGGTCAAAAACAAGTTTATCTCTACTAAGATGCAACTGAGGTAACTTGACCATACACCCCAGTTGTGTGGGATGATTCCAGTTTACGTATATTGATAATTATTAACAGTATTCCCTTTCATTACCAAAAGGGTCCCAGCTTGAACACCACATTACATGGTCACCCAAAGCTTAGGGACCTGATTACGATTCTCCCCATTCTCCCTCAGTGGTAAAAATTAATTTGTTTCTGAATTCTAGCCTTCACAAAATGTTATAATCCTATTGCACAAAAGCCTGCAAACTGGCCATCCACAGGCCAGGCACTGCTCAGAAACGTATCTGGGGACTCTTTTAAAATTCTCTTAAATGGTTGAGTTAACATTTTTAATTTGAGAAATCACTTAAAACCTGGATTGGGCAACTTCTTTTGGAAACTTAGGTCTGCTTCACGGAGGCCATATTTCCTCCTGACCGCAATTGCCTGTCCCAGACTCTCTTTCAACACAGCCCTCACTCCCATCAGACTGTGTGTTGCTTACACCTTAACTTCCTGCTGTGCGGGCTTTCAAGTCTGTGGTCCCTACATTTATACAAACTTATACATGCTATGGGTTGAACTGTGTCCCCCCCCAAAATTCATATATTGAAGTCTTGACCCCAATATCTCAGAATGTAACCTTACCTGGAAATACGTTTGTTGCAAATATAACTAGTTAAGATGAGGTTTTTAGGTTGGGCCTCTAATCCAGCATGACTGGTGTCCTTTGAAAAAGGGGGGTTTTGGACACAGACACATATACGTAAAAGAATACCATGTGAATATGAAAGCAGAGATCAAGGAACACCAAGGCTGGCCAACCAGCAAACCACCAGAAGCTAGGGGAGAGGCCTGGGACACATTCTCCCTCAGCCTCCAGAAGGAACCAGCCCTGCCCAGACCTGGATCTCACACTTCTGGCCTCCAGAGCTGTGAGACAATAAACACCTCTTATGTCACCCAGCTTGTGGTATTTTGTTTGGCAGCCATAGTAAACTAATACATTTATATAAACTTACATAAACCTGTGATTCTCAGTCAGGGGCGGTTTTGTAACCAGAGAATTTGGCAACGTCTGGAGACATTTTTGGACCTCACAACCCAGGGGTAGTGGTCCTACTCTCATCTAGTGGATAGAGTTCGGGGACCCTGCTAAACATCCTACAAGGCACAGGAGAGACCTCAGCAACAGAGAACTATTCAGGCCCAAACGTCAATAGTGTCAAGATTGAGAAACCCCGAATTAGTGGACCTTGATCCCCTCCTTTGTTTCCTGCACAGTCAGGGTCAGATTTATGCCCAGCTCACAGGTTAAAAAGACAGAAGCAGGGCTTCCCTGGTGGCGCAGTGGTTGGGAGTCCGCCTGCCGATGCAGGGGACATGGGTTCGTGCCCTGGTCCGGGAAGATCCCACATGCCATGGAGAGGCTGGACCCGTGAGCCATGGCTGCTGAGTCTGCGCGCCTGTGCTCTGCAATGGGAGAGACCACAACAGTGAGAGGCCCACGTACCGAAAAAAAAAAAAAAAAAAAAAAAAAAAAAAAGACAGAAGCAGGCAAGAGAGGCATGCTCTGATTTAAAACCACAGCAGCAGAGCAATCGGGTGTTTGTAAAGTGCCTTCCTAACTGTGCCAGCCCATTTCTCACTATCCCTTCCTCCACAAGTTTTCATTAGGCAGCTATTTGCCAAGCCCTGACTGTGTGCCAGGCATGGTGCTAGGGGATGCAGCAGAACACCAGACAGGAACAACCCTGTGCCCCTGGGGCAAGAATTTTTTTTAAAAAAATTTTTTGCATGCGTTCATTCATTTAATCCTCCCCAAGTCCTATAAGATATGATACCATTATCCCTATTTTGCAGATTTATGAAATGGGGTTAATTAACGTGCCAACATTTCAACGCTGGCATTTTCAGAGCCTTTATTTTACCCTTATACCACACTGACATCCCAGCAGGTCAGTAAGCTGAACCCCAGAACTAATGTCCCCTCTTTCCATCCTGTCATATTATCCCAGGGCACGCCTCCTAAAGCTCTCACTCTTTGGCCTAGAAACTCTGAAAATGCCCATTATCACCTCTTTTGTCATGCTGATCCCAGCGTGTTCTGTCTGGCAAAAGGGATTGAGACTAAATGTAATCAAGATCCTCTCGTTCTGTGAAATTACCAGGCTATTCACGTCGCACATCGTGAAACTGGAAACAGGAGAAATGACTCCCAGGCTTTCAGCCTGATGCATTCCTTCCTTACTCAAATTCTTGTTATAAATATTTGAGAAATTGGCGCAGTCAGCTGTAAATGGACACTGACTTCATCTCACCTCAGTTTTCCCTCAATAGACTAGGGTACCACGTCCCAGACATCACACAGGGGTTACATTTATATGTAAATAACAAATGCTGATGCAGGATTCTACAGGGCAGTCAGCAGGGACCACCTCTCAATTAAGGAGTGGGACTTCTTGTTCCACTGCAAGGGTTTCAAATAGGGGTTCTCCTGTGTGACACTTACCTCTCAGTGTTTTCATTTCCCCTCCTGTAAAACAGGGGAAATAATAACCCCAATACAAGTAAAACGCTTGCAGCAGTGCCTGGCACATAGTAAGTCCTCAGTAAGTGTCAGCCGTTAATAGTAGACAACCGCTTCCGTCCTGGGTGACCTTGATCAGCTTTCTGATCTGTAAAATGGGAACAATACATGATACCTGCTCCACAGCATCAATAAAACTTTGTGAGACTTAAGTGGAAACGCTGATTCAAAATCAATTTGTAAATTGCAAGTACTATACGAACTGTTGACTTCAAAAAAATGCACAGCGTGAGAGTTGCGAGTTAAGTTTTATTTGGGGCAAAAGGAGGACTGCAGCCTGGGAGACAGCATTTCAGATAGCTCTGAGAAACTGCTCCAAGGAGGCAACGGGAGGAGCCAGGGTATATAGGAGTTTTGCAACAAAAGGGCAGGTAGTCAGGATGTCAAAAATTATTGTTGATTAAAGAAAACCAGATATCTCAAGTTAAGGAATTTAGCGCTTTTCTGTGTATGGGAAGATGCAAGACTCTGGGCTCACTGAAATCATTCCTTTGATATGTACCCTAGCCATCTGGGGCCAGTATCCTGTATTTTCACAACCTGAGTTCTCTCAGGGCTCACCGCAGGGAGTGGCTGCCGTCTGAAGGCTGGCTGCTAGATGGCAGGTATTCTTTCCTTCCTGAGTTTCCTCAGGGTTCACCGGCCCACGTTGAGGGGTACAATCACTGATGACTGTAACATCCTTTGTTTATTGATATGGCAGGAAATATTACTTTTATAAATATTCCATTCCATTTATAAATATTCCATTTATCAAAATGGAAAAGTATTGGCATCCTGGTTCTCTGTGCGGGATGCGAATAAGGTCCTAGCTCCCATGTATAGGCATTAGCAGGAAATTCAATACAGAACTCTACCCCTGAACTCCCAGACTAAGTCCTGAAATTCACCAGATGCGTTCCAGAGCTTGCTTGCTCTCACACACCGACCCTTCTACCGCCTGACTTGACCATGTCTCTTTCTACCTCCAAGATGATTTTCTCTCAGCGCCCTTCCCTGTCACTGGGCATTGCTTGGAGCCCTACCTGGATACTCTGAGAGATTTCAGTGCCTCTACATCTCAGGCAAATATTCTTGAAGCCCTATTCGTTTCCTCTCCAAAAGCCCCATACAAATATTCTTACCCTCTGCTGAAGCTTCCATCCTCCACAAATCATTAGTTTCCTGCATCTATAAATAAAGTTTTGATTCTCCAGATAACCTGCTTCACACTCAATCCAGAGAAAACCACTTCAGTCCCTTGCAAAGATGGTCCTCCCCCTCCACTACCCTCTAAAAATGCCTCCTCAGAAGATGGACAACCAGGGGCTTCCCTGGTGGCGCAGTGGTTGGGAGTTCTGCCGATGCAGGGGACACGGGTTCGTGCCCCGGTCCGGGAGGATCCCACATGCCGCGGAGTGGCTGGGCCCGTGAGCCATGGCCGCTGAGCCTGCGCGTCCAGAGCCTGTGCTCCGCAACGGGAGAGGTCACAACGGTGAGAGGCCCGCGTACTGCAAAAAAAAAAGAAGAAGAAGATGGACAACCTCATAGCCAGCCAGTCTCTTAGTCTGGGTAACCCAATTCTTCTCTAACCTGGGTTCTCCAGAAGACGTGCTTCTGTGAGAAAACACTATTTGGGGAGGGCTCGTGGGAGGCCCCAAACACCCTAGAAATGATGTAAGTGAACCTAAATCCTAGACGTCCAAGGATTCAATCCGAAGGACTCAACATTGTCTAGGAAACCACAACCCCCAAACTCCCATGACCACCCAACCTCCTCCACACCTTGGTTTTAACTAACACTTGATGAGAAAGAGACCATTGCAGAGGGCTACCATTTGGAAAGGAAACAGTGGAAGTTGGCACAGTAACGTGCTTTCAAAAAAGACAAACTGCATCCACTATTATATTATGTGTTCATTCTGTCTTCTAGGTTGGCTCTTCAAGAAAAGGGCACATAAAGCACTTATGACATTTGGTGCATTGTCTGGTTTCTTCTGCCAGGATTCATCAGGGCCTCCTGTGAACTAGGTCTGTACTTCTCTGTCACTCCGGCTCTACTGGGGACAATGAGGTCTTGTCTGCTGTCCTTTGCTTGTGTCAGAGCTGGGCAGCTTGCAACAAGATCACCTGAAGACATGGATTCTATCTGCCTAGACTTGGTCTAGCTGGCATCCAACCAAATGTGCCAGAAATCTGTGGAAGAAAGAAATTTCTTTAAGAAATGCAGAGTGTAAGATACAGACTAATCAGGTAGCAAAGCAAATACAGGCTTCTCTCCTCCTGTTTAACAAATGCAATCCTACAGTACTGTCCTTTACACTAGGATTGGTCAGAATTTGTCTGCATTGGACTCCTCCCATTAACAAGTTAAAAGCAAATGAGGCCTGATAAACAGAACTCCAAGGCGAGCCAGGAGTCCAGCAGACTCATGTGGTCCTCACCAGAGTGAAGAGAGGGTGCCTGCCATCCTAACGTGATCTGGAGAAAAGTGAGAGCACAAAAAACTCTTGAATTAAATTAAATTAAATTAATTAAATTAATTCCATCAAAGGAAGGGCTTTGCAAATACCAACAAGGCATGTTTCAGTTTCAGTTTTCTGTTGCTTCATGACAAACCACCCCAAACAGTAGTCTAATACAATAACCATCTCATATTATTTATTACGTGATGTTTGCAGGGTTGACCGGGCTCCACTAGGTGGTCCTGCTCCACCTGAGGTCCCTCCAAGGATGCAGTCAGAGACCATCTTGAAGCCTCATCCACTCACACAACTGGTGCCTTGGCTGGGAAGGACCAAACAGTTGGGGCTGAAGAGCTGGTAATCCTCGGACGTGTCTCTCTACCTCTAGGTGGTCTCTCCACATGATCCCTCCCTGTGTGGTGGCTTCAGCGTAGGATGTTCTTCTTGGGTGGCTTCTCAGGGTTGTGAAGGCCTGGGGAAAGGGGGCAAGAAAGAGATCCAGAGAGAGACAGAGAGCGAGGTGGATGCTGTATTGCCTTTTATGATGTAGCCTTGAAAGTTGTGCAGGGGGGCCTCCACTGCATTCTACTGGTTAGAAATCAGCCACTAGGGACTTCCCTGGTGGTCCAGTGGTTAGGACTCCTTGTTTCCACTGCAGGGGGGCATGGGTTCCATCCCTGGTCAGGGAACTAAGATCCTCATGCGGCGTAGCACATCCAAAAAAAAAAAAGATATCGGTCACTAAAATGGCCCATAGTCAAGGGGAATTAGACCCACTTGTTGATGGAAGGCATGTCAAAGAATTTGCAGACATGATTTAAACCCACCAGACTGATTTCGAACCCTTATGCTATGGAATCACCTGGGGAGCTTTTGCAACTCCAGCTGCCCAGGCCACATTCCAACCAAAGTAGAATCTCTCAGAGTGGAACCCAGGTAAGGATTTCTTACCATAAACCCAAGTTTAAGAACCACTGCTTTAGACAATAGTGGTATTCTTGTTCAGCATGCAAAATAAAAAACCTACCTAAAACTTACCTCTAGTGATGCTCGGCAAACCTTTAGCAAACCTCAAATCACCTCTAGTGATTCTCCACCTCAGCAAACCCAATGCCGACCTTTCGTGATAAATATTTTTAAATGTCTTCATTATGTTCTGAATTAACGTTCATAGGTAATATAACTTGTCTATACACATAATGTCCAAAAATATTACTATATTAACCTAGCTACCATTAAAAGTAAAATAGAGAAAGGTAATTTGTAACATAATTATAGGAATGTCATTATGTAAATATTCAGACCTGATATATTAGTCATAAGGCAATCAGAATGCTTGCACCATATGCAGACTCACCATGACTGTGACCACTACAAATGCAGACCGACACGAATACATTGTACTGGGGACTCAAGTGCAAAAAGCAGCTTTAACATCATTACTGTGATTTTCTAAAAATAAAGCAACTGTGTTAGTCTGCTTGGACTACTATAATAAAAGACCATAATCCAGATGGCTTAAACAAGAGAAATGTATTTTCTAATAGCTCTGGAGGCTGGAAGTCCAAGATCAAGGTGTCGGCAGGTTTGGTTCCTTCTGAGGCTTCTCATCTTGGCTTACAGATGGCCATCTTTCCTGTGTCATCCTTCTGTGTATCTGTGTCCTAATTTCTTCTTATAAGGATATCAGTCATACCAGACTAGGGCCCACCCAACGACCCCATTTTAACTTAATTATCTCT
Organism: Hyperoodon ampullatus; assembly: GCF_949752795.1. NCBI lineage: Eukaryota > Metazoa > Chordata > Mammalia > Artiodactyla > Ziphiidae > Hyperoodon > Hyperoodon ampullatus. Next base: position 15,837,470 of record NC_136921.1, read on the forward strand.
TTACAGGCCCTGTCTCTAAATACAGTCACATTCTGAGGTACTGAGGGTTAGGGCTTCAACATATGAATTTGGGGGGAACACAATCAGTCCATAAGAGAAACTAACTCTTGGTAAAGTTCTAAACAGAACAAAGTAGTATAATCTCCCCTCAGTTTTCAAAATAATTGCATTCCCATGAAATTTACTGTATATTATTAAAACTATGCCTTCCCAACAAATGCACATTATGTTTATATGTAAAATAGGGTTGGATTCTAGGCTCAGCCTAATAAAAACAGGTTTTCCACCTGTATGAATGTCCCTTTGGGCATTTGACAATTGTAAAGGCCAAGAGACAATTCATTTGTGCAGGACTGTGACACAGTCAGGCACCACCAGCTTCTTCCTACTAAATGCTAGTAACACTACCTCAATCACTGTGACACGGAAAATGCCCCCTATAGGGCAAAACTAGTTCCATTGAGGTTGTTTGATTTAAAGGAACCCAAGGATAAATCGTATTCAGAATATTTCTCTTGTCGAAGAAGCATCACCATCCCCTACTTTATTTGCTTAGTAAGATTTGATTTTGTGATTAGCTCTTCTAAAACTGGGGGCAAACTGTTACTGAGTTCACTACTTGAGCTTAACTGCAGGCCTGTCTGACATATTGGAAATCACCCAAGTCAAAGAGCATCCCAAACAAAAAATTGTTTTGGTTTTATGCTGTTCCAAATTAGCCACACTGATGAAAATCTGTCAGTTGGTCTAATAAATAGTCTAAAGTTGATGACATGCAATAAGGGAGTAGAATTTCTTCCCTTATTACACTCTTGGGAAAAAAAGTAAACTAAATTTGCCATTGATCTAATCTCCTAAAAATGTTTCAAAGCTTGAATGGTAATTTGAATTTTGGGTATGTATATACATAATTGAAAAAATATCAAGAACAATATAAAGAAAAGCCTTCATTGTTTAATGAGTAATATCGTAACCAAAATCCCAGAGTGAATCCAGCCCAGATTTATCTGACTCCAGAGCCATTCTCCACCTCCACTCAACACCAGATGGATGGGATGTCTGGGAAAAGGATGAAAACAAGGCAGGCACACAATGGATCATGTAGTATTTCTCCAACAAACCTCAAGAGGGTTCTCATGGCAGATGGAGCATGAAGGATGGTCCCCCCAAAGCACCTCATCTTCCATCACCTTTAGATTTCAGTTTATATTTGGACAAGACTCAAATTTCACTCAAATTTTCAGTGTCTAGGTCGAGGGGAAAAAGACATACTAAAACATACGTGCTTCAAACAATTGGGCGGAACAGAAACTTTAAAATTTTTAAATGTTGAATACATTATTGCTTTAATGATTAGATTTGATTGATAAATGGCCTGAAAATCGACATTACTATTCCATGTTTGGCTCTTCCCTTCTCCAGAACACAAAAGAGTTGGGTCTTTTGAGACATGCCAAAGTAATTATATTTTTGCACAGCTGGAGACAAGACTATTCCACTTGATGAGGTATTGTCCACCAAGACCCCAACTGTTCCTTCTCCCAGCATTCAGGAATTTCTTCCACAGAGAGAAGTGAGTAGGGAACAAAGTCTTAATATTGTTACCTCCTTTTAACTGATTTTCCTTTAATTACAGCTATTGATTTATTTACAGCATGAGAGAAATTATTTATGGTTGCGTCTATATGTTGAAAGATAACAGCCACCTTCCAAAATACTAGCTCAAATAGTTTTTATAGTTTCCATGGCCAATGTGAATCATAGTGCAAGAGATGACAATAAGAGTTTGACCCATTTTTTTGAATAAATGAATGGCTATGACAGATTAAAGCATGTAAAAACACTGGAAAAGTCAAAATGATCTGTGATGGTGAATATGGTGACAGACATGACAAGAGTCTCATCTGAATATTATCATCTAGGGAACAGAAATGGGGGTTTTCTTTTAGCAAAGGAATTCAAAACCATGTGTTTTGGATAATCTTTTTAGTCACAATTATTTGTATTTTGAGTCGTTGAATGATTCTCAAGGACTTTAGTCTGGCCAGAAGAGATATTGTTTATAAACCATTAAATGTATGTTACCGTACTTTGTATTTTGCAATCTCATCCTGAAACCCCAAGAGTCCCCACCACAGACTCTGTCCCTGTGGTACTGAGAAGGTCGTAACAGTGTAGGATTAAAGAACAGGATCTTTGCCAATGGTGTGTAACCATTGTTCTCAGAGGTCCCACAGGTTTTCCATGTGACCCTGAACCCATAGGATCATTGTGTACATGTTACCAGCAGGGTTTATAAATGCTATAGGAGTTCAGAGATGACAGTAATCAAATAACATGGGATTTAACTAATCCCTTTTTTCCTTCCACTTCCATCTTCTCTGAAAACATTCAGGGATGCTGTCCATGATTGATTAGATCATGTGTGCATGGTTGATTCATCTAGGTCAATGTCATGAAAAAAATACCCAAAAAGTGTTCAGTTACAATGCAATCATTATAGTCATAATGTATTCAAACTATTATGATAATTTTACAACAGCCAAATGGAATTTGAACAGTGCAACTCATCTTCCATCCAGGTCATTTTTATTATGCACACCCCATTGACCATTTGGCAATGGATTTACGGGAACTGTTGAACATTATGTGATAGCTTGCACTGAGACTACCAAGGGAATTTGACATAAAAGGAAATATAATGGTTCATTTGTGGGCCCAACATTCATAGATTCCCAAGAGTTAAAAATTATTCTTCCATTCAGCACACATTCACTCAACTGCTATGTTCCCCACATAGGACTATATAGCAGACATCAAAAGATGAATAAGGCTTAGCCCTTGAGAAACACATCACTGAACCAGAAGAAAGACAAGAGGACAATGACCTATAAAATAATGTTGACTGTCCCATATGGTAGTCCTAGTCAATTGTCGCTATTGAGCACTTGTAATGTATTTAGGCTAAACTGAGGTATGCTGTAAGTATATAACATACACCAGATTTCAAAGAATTTATTATATCTTATTGGTAATTTTTACATTGATTACATATTGAAATGATATTTTTGGATATATTGAGTTAAATAAAACATTACTAAAATTAACTTTGCATGTTTTTTTTTTACTGTTTTAATGTGGCTACTGGAAATTCTTAATTATGTATCTGGTTCATATTATATTTCTATTGGGCTGCACTGATATAATGTATGTGCTATATGTGTTGTATGTATAGAAAGAAAATTGTGCACAGAGGAAAAGGCAACAGATTCTGCTGGGCAGAGATTTTGACATTTAATATTGGTCTTTAAGAGATTTCTCTGGAGGAGGCAAAGCTTGAGGAGAAAACCAAAATGGAAGAAGCATGAGCAAAGTCACAGCGGCCTTAAAGAACTTGATGTGTTTGTGGAATGGCAAGCAGGTTAGTATGTGTGTGGGATGATGGGTGGAAACAGGAAGCAGGAGACAGGCTGGGAAGGCATGTGCAGGCCCACATGGGTAGGCTCTTATTTGCCATGGTAAAGAGTCCAACTCCGTCTGTGGACTAAGGAGCATCCTCAAAAGTCTTTAAGCAGGTGGTTGACATGGCCAGGTCTTATTTATTCTGGGAGCAGAAAGAAGAGCTTGCAGGGTAAGAAACCAGAGAAGAAAGACCGTTCGAAAATTACACCAGGAATAATGAGAGCTTGAATAAGATCCATGATGGGAAGAGCAGAGAGGAGTGAGACTTGATAGGTAATTTTCAAAGCACCCAAGGATGTGGTGCTTGCCTTGAAATCAGAAGGACAGATTTTTTTCCCCAAGCTAATGTTTTTTTTCTATCTGCTAAATGCACTTATTATCAACCAATGACAAAGAATAAAACTGTTGACAATCATATTCATTCTTGGATTCTTCTGATTTTGTACCATATTTAGATTCTTTAGGGCCTTCTTTTCCCCATTCATCCTGAGTCCACTGAGGACTGTAAGAGCAACTACTTGCTCAGCCATCCCACATGGAGCACTTCTTCTTGAGTCAGGCCCTCCTTTTTTCTCATGCTGTGCTATCGTATCATTGAAAAAGGCTAATCCACGTGGCCAGGACTGGACTTGAATTGCTCTTCACTTCCGCTTTCCCTTTGCACAAAGGCCACTGAAATCTGTTCTGTGATTCCTCTCTTGTTTACATAATAGCTACCTCTGTCTTCTGTCATGTTTTCATTTTCCCTCAGGGAGAAAATACTACTCTCCCCAGGATTCATGAGAAAAAATGAGGAGTATAGTTCAATTAGCACTAGTCAGAAGCAAATCTTGGAGTGTTCCAAATAAGTAGCAAGTGATGAAGCTAATGAAAATGTTAGTGGAGGCTAAGAAAGAAAGACGGAAGGCACCACCACAACAATAGTTTATCCCAATAAAAGGAGGTGGGAAGGGAAAGAGAAAAATTTACTTTTATTGCAAGAAAAATAGTAGATGAAGTAAGTGGGGGTAAAAACCCACAAGACAGCCACTGGCTACAGCTATAAAATTAAGAATCTTCATTTTTTAAAATCAGACTATATCTTTGTTCTTAAGAGTCTACAATATGATTGGTATTATCTTCAAATCTTCACAACACCCTTCTGAGTGGAACCTCTTAGGGGGTCATGCATAGCAAAACATGATACTGAGTTATAAAGGGGAACATTCCATTTCTAGACATCTCAATTTATGACTCAAGTAGTGAAACCACATGGTCTGCTCATAAGGAAAGTGTAGGGGATTCCATTCTCTAAAGTAAACATTCAAAAGAATTCTGAAATCAGCTACTGACCAGCCAGGACATCTTAAAAAAAAAAAAACCGTTAGGGGCTGGGAAGCTGGAAAATGCCTAAATCCATCAAGGTTTGTTGATTACAAGGAACAGAAATTGACTCCTGCTACATTAAGTAAAAAAAAAAAAAAAAAAATACTGAAAGGCTATAGAATAATTCACAGAAACAAAGGAATAGCAGAGTGGTCAAAATTTCAGAAAATCCAGGAATCAGGAAAGCTCTGGAGAGCTAGGTAGCAGCAACCAAGGAACACTCTATTCAGGGCACTGCCATCAGGATTCATGAGTTTAACCAAATTCTCTGGATTATTCTCTGTGATATCCACATGCTAAGAAGAGAACGTCTTACCAGTGTAGCTTGGATCACCCATCCACTTCTGTCCAGGGAAGAGAGAAGTCCTTGACTGGCCATCCCTCCAAGCCTGAAAGCAACAGAGAAAATGTAGTTGAGTCCCCCAAAGGAAGAAGAAGAGGTGCTGGAAGGCAAAAACAGGTGTCCTCTACAGGACCTGTGCCATTTCTTTATTCATGCTCTTCACTATTCTAACTCTCTCGTCTAAAACCTCCCACCGTCATGGTCTACCTTCAACCCACTTTCTTTAAGAAGTCTCCTCTGGATACTCCAACCCTTATTGACCTCTTCCTCTTCTTAACACATACAAGTAGTCATTCACATAATCATTCACTTGACAAATATTTTTGGGCCTTCACTATGTGCCCGGTATTCTATTGGGTACCCGTTCTGCAACTGATAGTCTTGCTTCTCCTCCCCGTGATATTCCAGGCATAACTGTTCGTATCTGAAAACTTGATTTAAGACTTAACAGCATTTATTGGTTGCTCATCAGTCTTTGATACCATGATAGGGATCAAGTTTGGACCAAATGCTACAACCTAGATACAGGCTCTGAAATTTTTTTCATAACTATATGATACAACTAATAAAACCAGAGTACTTAGAGATATTTTCAAGACAGATCAATTCTAAGTGATAAAAGCAAAGATCCTCAGTTTACATTTAATTTTTAGTTATTAATCCGTTCAATAAACAAATATTATTGAATGTCTTTACTATATAGGACATTTTACTAGGCAGAGCTGATATGCAGCAGCATACACTGGTACACTTGGATCAGTTGTCGAAATAGTGAAAACTCCCACGCTGGCTAGTGAATAGCCACTGTCCTGAGCCTTCAAGTGCCCTATCACCACCCTAGCCAACTCCATTCCTATGACACCTCTCCAGGACCCCTACATTCCCACAATCCAGTGACTAGGAGTTTATCTCTGGCACACGACTCTGCTCCAGCCCTTAGGCCAGTGTCTGTTCTGATAAGTACCCTGTCATCCCTGTTGATAAATATTTTTTAATATCACTTTAGTTCTAAGTACAGGGATAGATACAAAAATGGGCAGGTCCTAAGGAGCTTATGTGTGGAGTACTACCAACAATAAAAAAGAACAAAGTGGATGAATCTCAAAAACATTTTGCTAAGTGAAAGAATCCAGACAAAAAATAGTGCATACTGTATGATTCCATTTATATGAAGTTCTACTTCAGAGAAAAACAAACTGTGATAATATAAATCATCCCTGGGATGAAATGGAGAAGAGGGTTATTGATTGGAAAGGGATTCAAAGAAACTTTCAGCAGTGATGGAAATGTTTTATAGAGGAGGAGTGTTTAAAGTCTGTTCACTTTATTGCAGGTAAATTATATACTAAAAAAAGCGTTTACTGTCCAATAAGGAAGATAATACCTCCAAAAATTAGTTTAATACTGGTCAGAAAGCCTAAGTCCCACAGGAGAGGCATAGCTAGAGCCTGCATAGCCAAGTGTTATAACCACCCTCTCTTGGGTTGTACAGCACTGTCTGGATTGAGATCTTGTTCTTGTGACAGGAAGAGTTATTTTAGCTCCCTCAGTTTTCCCATCTGCAAAATGGTGACAATAATAGTAGATACCTAAGGGGTTGTTGTGAGGGCCAAATGAGTTATCCATCGAAAACATTTAGAACATTTGGCACACAGTAGGTATATAATTAATGTTCACTATTAAAACAATTATTGGACTCCAGAGAAGGAGGGTCATGTTCAGCTGGGAGGGCACTGAGGAAGCAGCATTTGAGCTGAGTTTTGAAGAACTGTTTGTACAATGTGGGCATGGGGAGATGGGAGGAAATTACATACATGTCACTCACCTGGGTACTCTATCCAAGAATTCTCTTCAGTGTCACTTCCTCATTATCCCTTTGGCTACGTTACCACCCTCTCTACACGCTCACACTCTCAGAGCTCCCAGTACTCTCTTGTACAGCACTTATTATACTTGCATTTAATCAATAAATTAATTGATTAATATTTAAGTATTTATTCCACATGTATCACACTTCTCCAACAGACCAGAAGCTGCAGGTGGTCAAGAGGCTTACTTTTATAGACCCAGGTCTTAGCACAGAAACTTGCAGAAATTATTGTTATTCAATAAATTTAAAAATACATTATTTTTCTTATATAAATCAAGTTACCATTTTACTCCATTCACCTCAATTCAGAGTATTTTTAGTTAACTGGTGGGCTGGGGTCCCTCCATGAGCTTAAGGGCTAGCTCTGCCATTTTCTCCAGGTGAACTCAGGGCAAGCTAGTTCTTTATATTCTAATCTCCTGATTTGCAGACTAGGGTATAGTAAGAGTTCATCTGCATAAATTTCTTGTTACATATAAAGGAATGTTTGTAAAGCATTTTGCACATTTTGTGATGTGCCTATCACATAGTAAGTGCTTAAAAAATGGTAGCATCAGGATCATCCCCTTCACCCAACCTATAGAGTGTCATCACTCTACCCATGATGCTGTTAGGCATCAAAATGTATCAAAACACTCCGGACTATGTGACTCCTCCTTCTCAAACTGCTCCCCCCAACTCCCAACTGGCAGACTGTGGGAGAAGGCTCAGTATGCTTTGTCTCCCTTGTACGTATCTTGCCCAAGAACACATTGCAAAAAAATCTACTCCAATACCAACCATTTGGCTTCCCTTTCTTTTTCCAACCCCAAGATTGTATTTTCTAATTTTTCCAATAGTGAGTTCGTAAGTTTTGCAAAAGCGTTTTAGAATTTACAGAAATCTCACACCTACTCTATCTCATTTTACATTTAAATCAACCTCAATATAACATTTTTCAATATGAGATTAGAAAATTAGAAAGAGGTAATATAATCCATCCCAGGACACAAAGAGAGCAAGGAGTAGGGCCGGGATTTCAAATCCAAGTCTTCCAGCTCTGAACCTTACATTCTTTGGCTTCTGGCCTAGAAGTAACTTTCTAGAAATTTCTACTGTAGGAGAAGAATGATATTTCTGAGTGTCTTTCAGTCTGGGTATGATGAGGCCCAATACCTGATTCCTTCCGACCCCAGGTCTAAACTCCAGGGAAATCAGATGGTACTTGATAAGCACAGCCTGAGGCTTCAAGACTTTAATTAGTCACTGTCCTCGTATGAATTTTCTGGAGCAAGAACTCAGCTAAGTCAAGTCCAAGCTCCAGCAAGTAAACATCATTGGAAAAACTCCCGCCTTGAAGAAGTGGTGAAACAGACTGTCACATTAGTAGAGAAAAATAAAGAACTAGGTGTAACGGCCTCCAGAGTTGACCAGATAGGATCATCCAAACATTGCTGGACTCTGCTTCTATTTTTTTCTTCTGAATCAAATTTTATTCAGATCCAATGAGGTGGAGTTATTTCCTTTTTTTACCCTTGTTAATTATCTCCTTGGGTATATATATATATATATATATATATATATATATATATATATATATATACACACACACACACACACAAATATATATATATATATATTCAAGGCTAATTGTAAGAGTTCTTTTTACCTTAATAAGGATACTAAGTGAGGAGATAAATGTGAAAGTACCTAGGATTTTCAAGGCACATATGGGTACTTAATAAATGCTTTTTAACCTGGAATCTGCTGAAGTTTCTTTCTGGGGCCTTTCAGCTTTTCACAGCAGACACCAAGGTCTGCTTTTGTCCTAACCCTACCATGGAACTAAATATACCCAGAATGCAGGGTTCTTTTGAAACCTTAGTCCCTTGCCTAAGGATTTCTGACACATTAAAATATTATTAAGTAAAATTTCAAAGTCAAAATAATCAGACTGCTTTTCACCACAAACCCTGGAGAAATAAAACTGCAAACAACTCATTAGAAAGGCTGAGAAAAAGCTATCTTGTGGGCCGGCCAAAATAATGTATTGCTATTTAGAATTTTCTCTGGGATACTTTCTCTCTAAATATTGCAAGAAAAAAATTAGCTGTTTCACACATGGAGATGTCTAAAACCATTAGCTCAAATTTCATACACAGAAACATTGACAAGCTCCTTCTCTCTGAAAAGAGAAAGGCAGACCAGACTGATGCTTCTCCATTTGCATTTCCCTCTCTGAGCTGCCTTTCTGAGTAAATGCCATGATTTTAAAATGAAGTCTGTTTTTTTTCCACATCCGAAATGTCTTTATTTGCACTCTGGAAATGCTGACGTCAATTGCCTTACAAATCCAGGGGGGAAAAATACCAGTTAATTGTAGTTGAGAAGACTGTCGAATCTCTAATAATGGTAGGCACAGAGCTTGTCAGCACAGCATCCGTTGCCATAGTTACCTGTGAGGGATGACAACAACTGCATATTACTTAGCTAAATGACCCCACATGGCACCTTAGTGATTATTAGAGAGGGATCTGATATTCCTCTGGTGAATATTTGAATCAAGTGAAATAACCCCTGTGAGCAGGGTTTTCTCAAGGGGTGTTTCCCTTCCAGATACCAACAGAATGATCGCTTGATAACTCTTAAAAGCAACTTTCAACCTTTGCTTTTGGAACAGTTTAGAAATGCAATGTCACAATAATTGACCCGTTGAATCACTTTGGACTATATAATACCAGCTGTGCCCACAACCAAGGAGGGAAAATCATGTTAACATGCGTTGTTCTATCTTACACGATAGCAGCAACGAACCAAATTGATCTTTTCCCTTAAATGGCTGGTTTCATTCCAAAACAGTTGTGGAGAGAATGAATCCAAGTGTGTAATTTAATAAGTGTATATTTTACTAACTTAAATGAATGAAACACACTGATGCATTTATTTAAACTGTTTATACATGTAGATGTGCCCACAATTTAAAGATCCTTGGCAGCATTTACTGAGCCCCATGCCCCTTCCATCAAAGGAGAGAGCTGAGAATCAGAAATAATCCGCTTGTTCCAGAAGTTTCATGCAGAGCCATTCTCAGCTCCTTAGAGGCTCTTATAAGGGAAATAGGCATGAGAGTCCAATCTCTTTAAATAATGTTAAATTTATTATTTAGCAAGGAGAGAAGGATTTAAAGTCTTGATAAGAAAAATAATGCTTCCGGCATATAAGACTAGATTGCATTGTTAAATGTAATACACCCATACATGCACACAATTTCTGTGGTGAAATATACTGGAAGGCAACAAAATACACTAGGAGCTTGAGGTATAGTGCCTCAACTAAAGTGTTCAACACTAGACACTCTACATTTTCCAAGAGGAAGGGTCCCCACAAGTAGCTAGAATATAGGAATAATTTTTAAAAAATACGGAAAACCTAGATTCCCACAAAACCCTGCTCCAAAAATGTACAGAAGAGAAACTCTTTTTGGCCAAGAGCTGCATGGTGTTTTTGCTTTTCAACCTGAAAAACAAAGATAGTGCAAAGGGGGTATTATTCTTTCCCATCTGATACAAATTTTGGGGGGAGAAAAATGTGCATACACAAACATATCTGCAAATCTACAAAGGCATAATGTATTCATAAGCGTTAGTATACTACTGTGATTTGAGTCCTAGGATTTAGTGAGTCTAATATTTTTGTTCCTGTGAATATTTCTCAGCTGCCCGGGATAACCTGAAAGTTACTAGCCTCCTTTTCTTAGTGGCTCCGTGTCAGAGAAAATAACGGAAAATGAAATCAAAAGCCCTTATTTCATCAGCTGACACAGGCGGGACAGCGGAGGATCACAGGCTCAGGCTGGAAACCAGCCCTTTTTCTCTCAGAGGAAAATTACCAGAACTCTTTGCAGAGTGGACTCAGAGCAGCCAGCAGTGCTGCCTGGTGTTCTCCTCTCCTCTGAGACTGAGCAGACGGAGATTTATAAACAAGACGGCAGAGAGAAGCCAGGATTCTACCCTGAAGCAGAGCAGGCCACCTCCGACCAGGTGGTCCCCGCACCACGAATGTGGACATTGAACAGACAGCATGAAACACTAATGGCAAAAGCACCGCCTAGAACAGTCAGCTGTTCCTAGCATAGCTGTGACACTGGAAGGCAGCAGAATGGCCCTTGTGGCAAGGGTGGGTACTGTATGTTTCATAATACGGTTGTAGAAATGGAAGCCCCCAAGAAACCCACTGGCTTATCCAGTCACCCGGCGGACATGAGTCAGTGTCGCGGTGCACTCCCCTGACTCTGCCCTCCGTGCATCTGCTCTGGGATTGCAGAGGTGCTGGGGCCCACAGGACTCCCAGGACAGAGAACAGAGAGGAAGAAAGTCAACTGAATATTATATTGTATTGTAGAGATAATAGAGACGTCAATCTATTGCCTGAGGTCATATTAGTTATGAGCCTTATAAGGGTAAAGACTTCTGACTATACCCTGCTATACTCCAGTTCCTAATAGGAGAACTAGCTCAAAAAGGTACTCAGAGTATATGACATGAATGAATGAATGAACAAATGAATGAATGAAACATTACCTACTTTTCCTCCATAACCAACCCTAATCATAGAAAAAGCTACATGCATGTGTGTGGGGTGTCTGTGTGTGTGTGTATTTCCATTGATTTTCAGCTTCTGAAGTACAGTTGGCCTTCTGTATCCACAGTTCTGTATTTGCAGATTCAACCAACTGGAGATCAAAAATATTCAGGAAAAAAAATTCCAGAAAGTTCCAAAAGCAAAACTTGAATTTGCTGCATGGCTGGCAACTATTTACATAGCATAGCATTGTATTAAGTATTATAAGTAACCTAGAGCTGATTTAAAGTATACAGGAAGATGTGCATAGGTTATATGCAAATACTATGCCATTTTATACAAACGACTTGAGCATCCTAAGATCTCGGTGCTCACAGGAATCCTGCAATCAATCCCCTATGGATACCGAAGCAACTGTACTAAAGCCCAGAGGAAAGATATTGTACTAAAGGAAGATACTATACTAAAGCCCAGAGGAAAATATGATCTTTGTCTATGCATATAGTTAGACCATGAAAGTAAAATATGGTTTGGTGAAAATGTCCTACTAGTTGGAGATTTTGAGTCTAGCAACCCCATGGATAAATCATATATCTAAATATTTCAGTATTCAATTCTTATCTTCTCTTTGTGTGTAGGAACCTGAGCCATCCCTAGGAAAGGGCATATGGGGAAAACTGTGCCAAGATCAACACTCTGGGGAAAGGACTCTTAAGGCACCACTGGAAGGAGAAAAGCAGGCAGCTAGATATCAGCTGGCAGCTGCAATAGAACTGCTCTCTGTTGGTCCTTGAAATGCAACCACAGGTATCCTACCACCATCATCATCCACTGTCTCCTGGTAAACCCCTCAAGTTACTTGTTATCCCTCTCTGGTACCTTCTCTCAGAAACACTTCTTCCCACCAGCTACACTTCCTCATATGAATGCTCTCATTCCATGGATCACATATACTCTGGACATTCTCTTTAACTAGATTTTGCCCATATTCCAATTTCAGGTGAGGGGTGCACCCCTTCCCTCACCTCTGGCACTTTGGAGCTACTACCCCAAAAGGAGGGCAATTGGTCTGGAAGAGGAACCACTGTAAGCCATTAGCCCATTTCCAAGCAGACTCCACTGAGTGAGGGAGCTTCCACTTTCACAGCTACCATAGCAGGACAATCTCCTGGGAAGATCATTGTCAATGACACTGGCAGCCAGATTCCATGTGCTCTTGCCTCCACCATGATCTTCTCTTCTTTAGGCTAGAGCATATTTCAAGAGTATCTTTTCCAGGCTGTATTCACATAAAGGGTAAAAAGACACAACACTAAAGATTCTTCACCTATAATTGCTTTCCCAGTTTAGGTAGGTCAACAGTGCTACTGCCCACTCACCCACATGGAAAAGCCAGCATATTTCCACACATTTACCAGGCACAGCCAAGTACTGTGCTTAGTTCTCAGGAAAAATCTAGTTTTGGGATTTTAATAATGGATGTCTGAATGGATTCCAAAGGCCCTTTGGGGCTGCCAAGGTTATGTTTTCTTGCAATCTTCAGCTGAACAGGCTGAAAGGGAAGGTTCCTAAGAGCTGGGAGAGAGTATGAAAAGGAAAATAAACAGAATGGAGAGACAGCTGGAGTGTGGATGCCCGAGTTCCTTCTGAAATTTGTACAGGGATACTTCACATGTTCTCTTCTCTTCCTTCGGAAGCAGGGACAGATGGACATGGCCCTACCTCATGGCCACATGGGAACCCCAGCTTGCTTTTTGAAAATCCATGGGCATTTTTCTATCTGGTTCTGAAACTGATACACTAATATCAAGAAAGATAGCCTTCTTTTCACTTCCTTTCTGTCTTGATTATCACTCTCTATGCTTTAATCTCTTCTAATTTCCTTCTTCTCTCTGTTTTTCATAGCTCTGTTCATACCCCTCCATCCCATTCTCACCAAAGTAAATGGGAAAAGAATTCTCAGGAGGGGAAAGAAAGTATAACTTTCTCATCACAAAAATAAACTTTGGGTGTTTATCCTTAGAGCTTATCTTAAATAACATATGTGCTTTCACTCATTCAATAACTGTCAAACTCAGAGCAACAGTCAGCTCTATGCACCACCAGTCCCTCCCATCAGGAAATTTACACAGGCCTCTTAGATAGCCTCATCTACCAGAGGGCAGACAGCAGAAGCAAGAAGAACTACAATCCTGCAGCCTGTGGAACAAAAACCACATTCACAGAAAGATAGACAAGATGAAAAGGCAGAGGGCTATGTACCAGATGAAGGAACAAGATAAAACCCCAGAAAAACAACGAAATGAAGTGGAGATAGGCAATCTTCCAGAAAAAGAATTCAGAATAATGATAGGGAAGATGATCCAAGACCTCAGAAAAAGAATGGAGGCAAAGATCAACAAGATACAACAAATGCTTAACAAAGACCTAGAAGAATTGAAGAACAAACAAACAGAGATGAACAATGCAATAACTGAAATGTAAACTACACTAGAAGGAATCAGTAGCAGAATAACTGAGGCAGAAGAACGGATAAGTGACCTGGAAGACAGAATGGTGGAATTCACTGCCATGGAACAAAATAAAGAAAAAAGAATGAAAAGAAATGAAGACAGCCTAAGGGACCTCTGGGACAACATTAAACGCAACAACATTTGCATTATGGGGTCCCAGAAGGAGAAGAGAGAGAGAAAGAACCAGAGAAAATATTTGAAGAGATTATACTCAAAAACTTCCCTAACATGAGAAAGGAAATAGCCACCCAAGTCCAGGAAGTGCAGCGAGTCCCATACAGGATAAACCCAAGGAGAAACACGCCAAGACACATAGCAATCAAATTGGCAAAAATGAAAGACAAAGAAAAATTATTGAAAACAGCAAGGAAAAAACGAAAAATAACATACAAGGGAACTCCCATAAGGTTAACAGATGATTTCTCAGCAAAAACTCTACAAGCCAGAAGGGAGTGGCATGATATACTTAAAGTGATAAAGGGAAGAACCTACAACCAAGATTACTCTACCCGGCAAGGATCTCATTCAGATTCAATGGAGAAATCAAAAGCTTTACAGACAAGCAAAAGCTAAGAGAATTCGGCACCACCAAACCAGCTCTACAACAAATGCTAAAGGAACTTCTCTAAGTGGGAAACATAAGACAAGAAAAGGATCTACAAAAACAAAACAAAACAATTCAGAAAATGGTCATAGGAACAGACATATCGATAATTACCTTAAACATGAATGGATTAAATGCTCCAACCAAAAGACACAGGCTTGCTGAATGGATACAAAAACAAGACCCATATACATGCTCTCTACAAGAGGCCCACTTCAGACCTCGGGACACATACAGACTGAAAGTGAGGGGATGGAAAAAGATATTCCATGCAAATGGAAATCAAAAAAAAAGCTGGAGTAGCAATACTCATATCAGATAAAATAGACTTTAAAATAAAGAATGTTACATGAGAAAAGGAAGGACACTACATAATGATCAAGGGATCAATCCAAGAAGAAGATGTAACAATTATAAATATATATGTACCCAACATAGGAGCACCTCAATACATAAGGCAACTGCAAACAGCTATAAAAGAGAAAATAGACAGTAACACAATAATAGTAGGGGACTTTAACTCCTCACTTACACCAATGGACAGATCATCCAAAATGAAAATAAATAAGGAAACAGAAGCTTTAAATGACACAATAGACCAAAAAGATATAATTGATATTTATAGGACATTCCATCCAAAAACAGCAGATTACACGTTCTTCTCAAGTACCCACAAAACATTCTACAGGATAGATCACATCTTGGGTCACAAATCAAGCCTCGGTAAATTTAAGAAAATTGAAATCATATTAAGCATCTTTTCTGACCACAATTCTATGAGATTAGAAATGAATTACAAGGAAAAAAATGTAAAAAACACAAACACATGGAGGCAAAACAATATGTTACCAAATAACCAAGAGATCACTGAAGAAATCAAAGAGGAAATCAAAAAATACCTAGAGACAAATGACAATGAAAACACGATGATCCAAAACCTATGGGATGCAGCAAAAGCAGTTCTAAGAAGGAAGTGTAGAGCTATACAAGCCTACCTCAAGAAACAAGAAAAATCTCAAATAAACAATCTAACCTTACACCTAAAGGAACTAGAGAAAGAAGAACAAACAAAACCCAAAGTTAGCAGAAGGAAAGAAATCATAAAGATCAGAGCAGAAATAAATGAAAAAGAAATGAAGGAAACGATAGCAAAGATCAACCAAACTAAAAGCTGGTTCTTTGAGAAGATAAACAAAATTGACAAACCATTAGCCAGACTCATCAAGAAAAGAAGGGAGAAGACTCAAATCAATAGAATTAGAAATGAAAAAGGAGAAGTAACAACTGACACTGCAGAAATACAAAAGATCATGAGAGATTACTATAAGCAACTCTATGCCAATAAAATGGACAACCTGGAAGAAATGGACAAATTCTTAGAAATGCACAACCTACCAAGACTGACTCAGGAAGAAATAGAAAATATGAATAGACCAATCACAAGCACTGAAATTGAAACTGTGATTAAAAATCTTCCATCAAACAAAAGCCCAGGACCAGATGGCTTCACAGGCGAATTCTATCAAACATTTAGAGAAGAGCTAACACCCATCCTTCTCAAACTCTTCCAAACAATATCAGAGGAAGGAACACTCCCAAACTCATTCTACGAGGCCACCATCACCTTGATACCAAAACCAGGCAAGGATGTCACAAAGAAAGAAAACTACAGGCCAATATCACTGATGAACATAGATGCAAAAATCCTCAACAAAATACTAGCAAACAGAATCCAACAGCACATTGAAAGGATCATATACCATGATCAAGTGGGGCTTATTCCAGGAATGCAAGGATTCTTCAATATACGCAAATCAATCAATGTGATACACCATATTAACAAGTTGAAGGAGAAAAACCATATGATCATCTCAATAGATGCAGAGAAAGCTTTCAACAAAATTCAACACCCATTTATGATAAAAACCCTGCAGAAAGTAGGCATAGAGGGAACTTTCCTCAACATAATAAAGGCCATATATGACAAACCCACAGCCAACATTGTCCTCAACGGTGAAAAACTGAAACCATTTCCACTAAGATCAGGAACAAGACAAGGCTGCCCACTCTCACCACTCTTATTCAACCTAGTTTTGGAAGTTTTAGCCACAGCAATCAGAGAAGAAAAGGAAATAAAAGGAATCCAAATTGGAAAAGAAGAAGTAAAGCTGTCACTGTTTGCAGATGACATGATACTATACATAGAGAATCCTAAAGATGCTACCGAAAAACTACTAGAGCTAATCAATGAATTTGGTAAAGTAGCAGGATACAAAATTAATGTACAGAAATCTCTGGCATTCCTGTACACTAATGATGAAAAATCTGAAAATGAAATCAAGAAAACACTCCCATTTACCATTGCAACAAAAAGAATAAAATATCTAGGAATAAACCTACCTAAGGAGACAAAAGACCTGTATGCAGAAAATTATAAGACACTGATGAAAGAAATTAAAGATGATACAAATAGATGGAGAGATATACCATGCTCCTGGATTGGAAGAATCAATATTGTGAAAATGACTCTACTACCCAAAGCAATCTGCAGATTCAATGCAATCCGTATCAAACTACCGCTGGCATTTTTCACAGAACTAGAACAAAAAATTTCAAAATTTGTTTGGAAAAACAAAAGACCCCAAATAGCCAAAGCAATCTTGAGAACGAAAAACGGAGCTGGAGGAATCAGGCTCCCTGACTTCAGACTATACTACAAAGCTACAGTAATTAAGACAATATGGTACTGGCATAAAAACAGAAAGATAGATCAGTGGATCAGGATAGAAAGCCCAGAGATAAACCCACGCACATATGGCCAACTTATCTTTGATAAAGGAGGCAGGAATGTACAGTGGAGAAAGGACAGCCTCTTCAATAAGTGGTGCTGGGAAAACTGGACAGGGACATGTAAAAGTTTGAGATTAGATCATTCCCTAACACCATACACAAAAATAAGTTCAAAATGGATTAAAGGCCTAAATGTAAGGCCAGAAACTATCAAACTCTTAGAGGAAAACATAGGTAGAACACTCTATGACATAAGCCACAGCAAGATCCTTTTGGACCCACCTCCTAGAGAAATGGAACTAAAAACAAAGATAAACAAATGGGACCTAATGAAACTTCAAAGCTTTTGCACAGCAAAGGAAACCATAAACAAGACCAAAAGACAACCCTCAGAATGGGAGAAAATATTTGCAAATGAAGCAACTGACAAAGGATTAATCTCCAAAATTTATAAACAGCTCATGCAGCTCAATAGCAAAAAAACAAACAACCCAATCCAAAAATGGGCAGAAGGCTTAAATAGGCATTTCTCCAAAGAAGATATACAGACTGCCAACAAACACATGAAAGAATGCTCAACATCATTAATCATTAGAGAAATGCAAATCAAAACTACAATGAGATATCATCTCACACCAGTCAGAATGGCCATCATCAAGAAATCTAGAAACAATAAATGCTGGAGAGGGTGTGGAGAAAAGGGAACACTCTTGCACTGCTGGTGGGAATGTGAATTGGTACAGCCACTATGGAGAACAGTATGGAGGTTCCTTAAAAAACTAAAAATAGAACTACCATATGACCCAGCAATCCCACTACTAGGCATATACCCTGAGAAAACCATAATTCAAAAAGAGACATGTACCAAAATGTTCATTGCAGCTCTATTCACAATAGCCCGGAGCTGGAAACAACCTAAGTGTCCATCATTGGATGAATGGATAAAGAAGATGTGGCACATATATACAATGGAATATTACTCAGCCATAAAAAGAAACGAAACTGAGCTATTTGTAATGAGGTGGATAGACCTAGAGTCTGTCATACAGAGTGAAGTAAGTCAGAAAGAGAAAGACAAATACTGTATGCTAACACATATATATGGAATTAAAAAAAAAATGTCATGAAGAACCTAGGGGTAAAACGGGAATAAAGACACAGACCTACTTGAGAAGGGACTTGAGGATATGGTGAGGGAGAAGGGTAAGCTGTGACAAAGCGAAAGAGAGGCATGGACATATATACACTACCAAACGTAAGGTAGATAGATAGTGGGAAGCAGCCGCAGAGCACAGGGAGATCAGCTCGGTGCTTTGTGACCGCCTGGAGGGGTGGGATGGGGAGGGTGGGAGGGAGGGAGATGCATGAGGGAGGGGATGTGGGAACAGATATATATGTATGACTGATTCACTTTGTTATAAAGCAGAAACTAATAAAATAAATAAATAAATAAAAATAAAAATAAAAATAAAGAAAACTAGAAAATGAAAAAATAAATGAATAAATGAAATAGAAACAAAGAGAACAATAGCAAAGATCAATAAAACTGAACGCTGGCTCTTTGAGAAGATAAACAAAATTCATAAACCATTAGCCATATGCATCAAGAAAAAGGGGGAGAGGACTCAAATCAATAGAATTAGAAATGAAAAAGGAGAAGTTACAACAGACACCGCAGAAATACAAAGCATCCTAAGAGACTACTACAGGCAACTCTATGCCAAAAAATTGGACAACCTGGAAGAAATGGACAAATTCTTAGAAAGGTATAACGTTCCAAGACTGAACCAGGAAGAAATAGAAAATATGAACAGACCAATCACAAGTAATGAAATTGAAAGTGTGATTAAAAATCTTCCAACAAACAAAAGTCCAGGACCAGATGGCTTCACAGGTGAATTCTATCAAACATTTAGAGAAGAGCTAATACCCATCCTTCTCAAACTCCTCCAAAAAATTGCAGAGGAAAGAACACTCCCAAACTCATTCTATGAGGCCACCATCATCCTGATACCAAAACCAGACAAAGATACTACAAAAAAAAGAAAATTACAGATCAATATCACTGATGAATATAGATGCAAACATCCTCAACAAAATACTAGCAAACAGAATCCAACAACACATTAAAAGGCTCATACACCATGATCAAGTGGGATTTATCCCTGGGATGCAAGGATTCTCTAATATATGCAAATCAATCAATGTGGTACACCATATTAACAAACTGAAGAAGAAAAACCACATGATCATCTCAATAGATGCAGAAAAAGCTTTTGACAAAACTCAACACGCATTTATGATAAAAATTCTTCAGAAAGTAGGCAAAGAGGGAACCTACCTCAATATAATAAAGGCCATATACGACAAACCCACAGCAAACATCATTATCAATGGTGAAAAACTGAAAGCATTTCCTCTAAGATCAGGAAAAGACAAGGTTGTCCACTCTCACCACTATTATTCAACATAGTTTTGGAAGTCCTAACCATGACAATCAGAGAAGAAGAAGAAATAAAAGGAATTCAAATTGAAATTGAAGACGTAAAACTGTCACTGTTTGCAGATGACATGATACTATACATAGAGAATCTTAAAGATGCCACCAGAAAACTACTAGAGGTAATCAATGAATTTGGTAAAGTTGCAGGATACAAAATTAATGCACAGAAATCTCTTGCATTCCTATACACTAATGATGAAATATCTGAAAGGGAAATTAAGGAAACACTCCCATTTACCACTGCAAAAAAATAAAATTCCTAGGAATAAACCTACCTAGGGAGACAAAAGACCTGTATGCAGAAAACTATAAGACACTGATGAAAGAAATTAAGGATGATACCAACAGATGGAGAGATATACCATGTTCTTGGATTGGAAGAATCAATATTGTGAAAATGACTATGCTACCCAAAGCAATCTACAGTTTCAATGCAATCCCTATCAAATTACCAATGGCATTTTTTACGGAACCAGAACAAAAAATCTTAAAATTTGTATGGAGACACAAAAGACCCTGAATAGCCAAAGCAGTCTTGAGTGAAAAAAACGAAGCTGGAGGAATCAGACTGCCTGACTTCAGACTGCATTACAAAGCTACAGTCATCAATATAATATGGTACTGGCACAAAAACAGAAACATAGATCAATGGAACAAGATAGAAAGGCCAGAGATTAACCCACACACATATGGTCAACTAATCTATGACAAAGGAGGCAAGGACATACAATGGAGAAAAGACAGTCTCTTCAATAAGTGGTGCTGGGAAAACTGGACAGCTACATGTAAAAGAATGAACTTAGAACACTGCCTAACACCATACACAAAAATAAACTCAAAATGGATTAGAGACCTAAATGTAAGACTGGACACTATAAAACTCTTAGAGGAAAACATAGGAAGAACACTCTTTGACATAAATCACAGCAAGATTTTTTTGATCCACCTCCTAGAGTAATGGAAATAAAAACAAAAATAAACAAATGGGACCTAATGAAACTTAAAAGCTTTTGCACAGCAAAGGAAACCATAAACAAGACAAAAAGACAACCCTCAGAATGGGATAAAATATTTGCAAACGAATCAACAGACAAAGGATTAATCTCCAAAATATATAAACAGCTCATGCAGCTCAATATTAAAGAAACAACCAACCCAATCCAAAAATGGGCAGAAGACCTAAATAGACATTTCTTCAAAGAAGACATACAGCTGTCCAAGAAGCACATGAAAATCTGCTCAAAATCACTAATTATTAGAGAAATGAAAATCAAAACTACAATGAGGTATCACCTCACACCAGTTAGAATGGGCACCATCAGAAAATGTACAAACAACAAATGCTGGAGAGGATGTGGAGAAAAGGCAACCCTCTTGCACTGTTGGTAGGAATGTAAATTGATACAGCCACTATAGAGAACAGTATGGAGGTTCCTTAAAAAACTAAAAATAGAATTACCATATGATCCAGCAATCCCACTACTGGGCATATACCAAGAGAAAACCATAATTCAAAAGACACATGCACCCCAATGTTCATTGCAGCACTATTTACAATAGCCATGTCATGGAAGCAACCTAAATGCCCATCGACAGATGAATGGATAAAGAAGTGTGGTACATATATACAATGGAATATTACTCAGCCATAAAAAGGAACTAAATTGAGTCATTTGTTGAGATGTGGATGGATCTAGAGACTGTCATACAGAGTGAAGTAAGTCAGAAAGAGAAAAACAAATAATGGTATATTAACACATGTATGTGGAACCTAGAAAAATGGTACAGATGAAGTGGTTTTCAGGGCAGAAGTTGAGACACAGATGTAGAGAACAAATGTATGGACACCAAGGGGGGAAAGCTGAGGGGGGGTGAGGATGGTGGTGTGATGAATTCGGCAATTGGGATTGACATGTATACACTGATGTGTATAAAATTGATGACTAATAAGAGCCTGCTGTATAAAAAAATAAATAAAATAAATTCAAAAAAATAAAATAAAATAACTGTCAAACCCTCTACCAAGCCATGTGCAGAGGACATCAAGGGTAACAGAATAAAAATCCTGCTATCCTAGGAATCCCAGTGTTAGAATAATTTTTGTGTGTGCCTTTAGGTTTTCATACTGATAGAAGCAAGACATTGTTGGAATACAGTGCAATAAAGTCTTAATTGTCCCCAGCAATATAGAGGAAGCTTCTTAGACAGTGTGACATTTGAGTTTAAAGGATGAATAGTAATTCTCTATGCAGTCAGAAAAAGGAAAGAGCTTATGAGACTAAAGGAAAATCATCTTAAAATATTAGAAGATGAAAAACAACTTGTGTATTCAGGAGACTGCATTCAACAGCACTATTTAGAGATGAGACTATACAAGTAGGTAGTGGCCAGGGCAAGAGTGTCTTACTCTCTGCATTTAAAGGTTTAGACAATGTCTCATGCAAGTAGGGAAAACTGAAGTGTTTAAGTCACAAAGTATCATGATCAAGTTTGCATATTAAAAAAATCCCTCTGCTATAGTCCTGGAGATAATGCAGCCAGGACAAGATCAAAGGCAGGGAAACTAGTGAAGAAGTACTGAGAAGTCCAAGCCAGAGATGGTGAGGATATGAAGTAAAGCAGTGGCATGGATTTTCACATTTTTTATCATTCAATTACCAAGGTAACAGTTTTTTCCTGCCTCATATTGTGATGTGGAAGCAGACAAGACAATATCTGCATTCTAAGGCAAGATCGTGTGTTTTTCTTTGCTTACATTTACTAAAAATTATCTTGGCCTAAGCTCTCCCAACATAAGTGAGTGGCAGTGGCGGTGAGTTGTCATTGTTGGTGATGAAGATGTTGATAATGATGATGACCTAGATCCACATAGAATGTGAGATCAAGCTTCAAACTCCCCTGAATTAAAATTGAACACCAATTATTCCTTCAAAAGGTTTGAGGTCGTTTCTTCAGAGACAAGAATACCATTATCGAAAGCCATTCTCACCTTCAACTAGGTCACCCCCAGACTCTGCTGAACATCCAAACCAAAGAACAGAAAGATCTTCTGGTTTTATGTTGTTGGGACTTAAATATAGAGCTAGAGGCTTCCTTATGTGCATTCTGGTTGATGTCTTCTCTTTATTGCTCCAACGACACCTCCAGGCTCATCTACTACCCTGCTCCTTCTTCTCGAACTTTCACCCAAATTTTCCACACCTCTTGCCCTTGTACATGCTGTTCCGTCTGACTAGGAGTCTTTCCCCCAATCCATTCTGCCTGGGAGACTTCAGCTCATCTCTCAGTCTTTAGTTCCAAGGACATCACTACCTCTTTGCAACCTTCTCTGATCCCAGAATGGAGTTGGTTGAGCAATACTTAATGTGCCCATATCACTGTACTCAAAACTGTGTTATAGTACTTAGATATTGCACTGAAAGAAAGAAAACCTGATTGAATGAACGAATTAATGAGGAACTATAATCATAGGAAGACAGCAATATAACAGTGAAGTACAGATTAGAAAGTTAATACAATCCAGTAGTGACCGGTGATTACAAACCAGGACAAAATGGCACGTGTACGTGTATTTTTCTGGAGAGTCAATAGTTTATCAGATTCTCAGGGGGGTCTACAAAACAAAGTATTTAGAAAAATATTTTTTCTAAAAAAGTGAGAAAAAGTTAACATAAAACATTCTAAAAGAAAATGAAATATTCTAATGTATTTCTGTTGAGTCTTGTTATCCAAACACCTTTATGAAATTGATTCATTAAATGTATCAACCAGGAACAGAAATAGTAAATGTAAACACATCAATTAAAAACCAGATTTTAACTCAAGCAGGAATAATAATAGAATGATCCAATGAGTTCTGCTCTCAAGTCAGACAAAGCCACATAAACTATCCAAAATCCAATAGAATATAACTTTAGATATCTTTAGGTGTTGTATGGGCCTATGAATATAAGAGGTTAAAAAGATTCTAAAGTATATAAACTTCCATTTCTTAAAACCCCATCAAATTCAAAGATTTAGACAAAGAAGGGGAAAGATATGTACACATCATAAGAGCTTATCAGTTTAGTGGGAGCCGTGAGCTTCTCCCAGTACACAGAAAAATTAAAGTAAAATTATGTTAAAGTAAAATTAAATTAAAGTGCATAACTTGCATTCATGAAAGTGTACTAAGTGATCATTCCCCTCATAAAGTCAAGGAATCTTTGACATTATAACATAAATAAACTTAGCACATACCCTTAAGGTTACAAACAAGAATCCAGATATATTCCTGCCCTAAATCTCTGCTGGTAATAATATAAATTGCAACAAAAGGAGCTTCCAGGGCCCAAGGTCCTTCCATTTGTCCTGACGTGGTCTGCAGGATCAAGGACTGTGGGGGTCATCTAAAGGAGGAGTCGATTCTTTTTTTTTTTTTTTTTTTTGGCTATGTTGGGTCTTTGTTTCTGTGAGCGAGCTTTTCTCTAGTTGCGGCGAGCGGGGGCTACTCTTTGTTGCGGTGCGCAGGCTTCTCATTGCGGTGGCTTCTCTTGTTGCAGAGCATGGGCTCTAGGCACGTGGGCTTCAGCAGTTGAGGCACGTGGGCTCAGTGGTTGTGGCTCGCGGGCTCTAGAGCACAGGCTCAGTAGTTGTGGTGCACGGGCTTAGTTGCTCCACAGCATGTGGGATCTTCCCAGACCAGGGCTCTAACCTGTGTTCCCTGCATTGGCAGGTGGATTCTTAACCACTGCGCCACCAGGGAAGCCCAGGAGTCGATTCTTTTCCAGCTATTTCCTCCAACACAATGTATCAGAAGACACATTGCTGCCATTGTCCTTTTACAGCATGAGTACTGGCTGCCAAGCTAACAGCAAACTTCACATTAGTACATCCAGTCCATCAGGAGAATGTGTCCACTGAGGGAAAATCTGAAGGAAGAGCTCTCTGGTACTCAGACAGACTGGGCCCTGTGAAATTCCCCTGGCCACCCTCATGGGCAGAGTCTCCCTTTTAGGTCAATCGTGCACTATGATCAGAGACCCAGGGACCATAAAATTTACCCACGTGAAAAGTGCCATCAAAGAATGATGAGCTTGACTCCTCTGCAAATCACAGATACCACAAAAATCTAGAAGGGAATGCCTAGGTGTCTTCTCCCTGTAGCAGCTTTAACCTAGAATACAAAGGTGGTGCTCTGAGGCATCCTGATTGATCAAAATTAAACCTCAAAGAGCTGTGAGGAGACACAGAACAAGAAACATCAGATCTGCTAGTATGTTCTGGAAAACCCTTAGGCTAATGATACTCACTATGAAATAAGAAAGTCTTGACCCTTTCTCCAGCTGTGGCTTGCTTCTGCCCACCAGGAAGGGCCTCCTTCCCATCCTCACCTTGTCCACCTCCCTCAAATCTCTCTTATAGTAACAGTGAAGAATTATAATCCCTAGAAAGTTGTAATATCAGCTAAATTAGAATATCGGTATGAATGTGTGATTCATATATACACAGAATGGGGAATAATGAGGAAAGTTGGCCCCCAGAGTCAAAAGAACTTTATATCATTTTTCCTAAAACTTAGAAATGCTGAAAAAATCTGTGACTTTAGAAGTGTGTATCTGAATCATTTTTCGGAAATATATTTTACCTGTATTTAATGTGCCTTTGCTTTCAAAAATGCATATTTGTGTCCCGTTTTAAATGTTTACTATGACTCCCTTGTTAATTTTTTTTTTATAGAGAGAGAGAAAGAGACACTGAGATGAAAACAAGATGACCTTGGCCACAGGAATGACTTAATGGCCATTCCAGGACCTTTTTGGCAATAGTCCATCACGCCATTTCTAGAGTGTGAACATGCAGAAGCCTGAAACACTGTGCCAAGCCAGAACAGCTGATCTCCTTGCATCCCTTTTCCAACCAATATTTATCCAGAATAAGCTCCCTCCTGCTGATTGGATTATCGTATAGGTACTCGCTACTCAAAATGTGGTCCCCAGACCAGAAGAAGCAATATCACTTTGAAACTTATGAATAAGAGAAATTCAGAATCTCAGGTCCTCGCCCCAGAGCTACCTGACCATAATCTATATTTTTCTAAGATTCCCAGGCGATTCTTGTGCATAGTAACATTTGAGAAGTCCTGGTGTACAATATACTATCTATCCTACCATTGGCACCTGGAGGACAAGAAAGGCATTCACATGTCTACCTCAACTGATGGAGGAAGGAAAGACTGAGTTATGGGCCCTGACGTGTTCTTACTTGGTACAGGAAGAAGGATACTTGGATCATGATGATGGTGTGCCTCTCTTAGATGGACTGGGAGCTTGCAGACTCAGATGATTTTTATAAATGTAATTCAATCTCACTCGACTTCTATTCTGACTACTAGCTAATATTTTTTGACCACTTACTGTATGCCACAAACTATGTTAAGGTCTTCATATGTACAATCTCACATAATCCTTTTAATACTATATCAGTAGGTTCTGTTACTTACTTCCTTTTGCAGAGATAGAGGCCAGCACAGAGTCATTCATTAACTTGCTCAAGGTCACACAGCTAGTTCTCTGTGATTCCCTTCAGGCATGTTGAACCCAAAGCTCACACTCTTATCCTTAGTGCCACCGTCACTGCTCCTGTGTGGGACAAATGGATATGGCGTGGTAACGAGCAGAACCTTTATGCACATCCACATTCAGATGACTGAGCTGCAGATGGTCAGCCAAAGAAGATAACGATGAAAGTTCAAGGTTGCAGAGAGTCAGAGGCCCAGATTAGCTTCAACGAGAAAGTCAGAGCTGTGTGTGGAGGGACCTTGCTCTGGCCACAGGGAAGTGGTCCTCAGGCTGTGATGTATGGTGGCCAGGGCTCTGTGAAAAGGCTGCTTTCTGAAGCATTTTGCTGAGCGAGGGGCAATCAAAGCTGATGTCCCCCTTGAATGAAGAATTCAGAGCTACTAAGAGTCCCATAAAAGCATGACTGAGATGAGTATTTCTCCACCTCTGCTCTTCCCCTTTAAGAGGACAGTGGGCAAGGTCAAGTTATGAAGGGAGCAGGTAGAGGGAGGGGTGATCGGTGGGGACAATGAATAATGGTGGGAGTATTGTAAGAGGGCAGCTGGGAAGACTGTAACAAGCAGGGGACAGGGGGCAGACATTCAGAGGAAGTGGTTTTCGTGAAGGCTTGCTAAGAGCAACAAAGGTTCTGGGAAAACTGAGGACGCCATGGGAAGGTGAGTGACCCAGAACTTACAATATGTCCTTCTTGAGATCAGAAGATGTCTACTGACTGTCCCATTTTTTAAATTGGAGCCCCAGTGGATAAACAAGGTTTCCAAATCTGAAAAATCTTCATTTTAGTCAAAATACAGCCTGATTTCCCTTGAAGGTCATCCCATCGTGTCTTCAGGACGCCTAGGCCCTCCTGAACTTCGGAGCACAGATGTTAGGTTTCCAAACAGGTGAGTCTACCTTTGAGGATTAGAAAAAAAAGCAAGAGCAGGAGCAGTTGATCTGTTGCTAAGGGAAGTTGTTTGTGTGAGACACGGGCTGGCCTCAGTTCTGCCAGATCAGATGTGAAAATCAAAGCGATTATACCCAGTGCAAGAGTTCGAAGTGGCCCCCACTGGCCAAACAGGTGGCCTCTGGATTCCACACAGCCTTTAGCCCCCCTGAAGAAACAGGACTTGAAAATATGAGAGTTTTCAGAAGTTGTTCCATCTGAGATCCTGGGGTTCAAAGGTGTCGATGGTGTAGCCAATGAGAGAAAGCTGGCTAGCAATGTTGCTTTCTTTAATCTGAGTTTTTAATTTTATTTTATATGGGAAATTCTCTTTAATCTTACAACAAAGAGATTTAAGTCTTTTTAAAAAATCCCTTAAATTAATGTTTGAGCCACAGGACCAGAAAGAAAAACATGCTATGTCAAGAAATGATCGTAGACTCGTCTTGTATTGTCTTGTTTTCTTTCATTTGTTTTGTTTTCTCATCCTCCCCTTATGAATCTTTTTTTCTTTTATTTGTAGGCTACTTAATAGAAGAAGAAAGCGGACCAGTCCTGCAGACAAAGCTGAGAAAAGGTTCTTTTCATCCAGCAAGAGTGTGTCCTCATTCTATGAACACAGGCTTGGCAGACCTGAATAACAAAGGGGGAGGAAAATCGATGTCTTAATTTACATCTTTTTATATTGTCTATCCATTAACCAATTTTTGAAGTTATAGACATGCTTAATTCCTTTATCTTTTAACTTTTACAGTAAAATTAAGAGCGATTAACATACAACTATTACACTAGTACCATATTCTGTACCTGACTTTATATTTACCTTTATGAAGTGAGTTTTATACTTTTGTAAGCATATATCCAAACTCATCAAATTGCATACATTCAATCTGTGCAATTTTTTGTGTATCAATGGAGCTGTTAAAAAATGATAGCTTACTTTAAAAAAAAGAGGGGGGAGGGGAGTGTTGGGCCACTTTGCCACACCCTCAGGGAGGAAGGTGACAGGAGAGACTTTCAAAGTACCATGGACTCAAAGGGCCTTCTGGGTGGAAACAGCCCTGGACTATATTTTAACGTCCAAGGATTCATTGTTACCAAAAGTGGGAGTCTGGCTGCTCGCCAGTCAAAAGCCATTAAAGAGGCAAGATTGGTGGAAAGGAAAGTTTGCTTTATTTTGGATGCCAGCAACCCCAGAGTTGGAGTTGGAGGGCAGACTCCTGTCCAAAGGCCAACTGCTCCCCTCCCAGTGACAACCAGTGGGGAAGAGCTTTTACAGGCAGAGGGAGGGGTCTGCATGCAGAAACAACACGGTCAGCTCTGACAGTCGTCTTGAAATTGATCATCTGTGGTCTGACTAGCGTCATCTTGAAATTGATCATCTGTGGTCTGACTAGCGTCATCTTGATTGTTTTAAGTACAATTAATCTTCGGTTCCAGGGTTGGTTTGTCCCATTTTCTTGAGGCCAATTCTTGGACTTGTGGCAGCTTATGTCATGGCTACAGTCTGGTCATCATGTAGTTAACTTCTTCCACCTGATGGGGATTTCAGTATCTACAAGATAGCTCACAGGATACGGCTCAGAATATTACCTATAGCCTTTGAGAAGGAACTAAAGGTCCTTGACTATGCTTAATGACTAAACTATTATTATTTGGTCTCCTTTGACTGTTTTCCTTTGTTTCTGCATTTTCTCACTTCTCTAATTAAACTTATTCTTTGGTTAAAGTTTTTCCACAGACAAAAGGCAGGTGGAGGATGGGGGGTGGGGGGTTGGGGGAGAGGACTATAGGGTCCTGCTCTGTTTCATCATCACTGCCTCAGATAGTCCTAAAATCCTCCAAATACCGGAATTCCCAAGAACGCAGAGAAGGGGGAGGAAAACAATATAGGAAGGAGCATGGAAGCCAGCTGAGAGAAGTTCTTAATGACTTAAAGAAGGATGGAGACAGGATGATGGGGGGAAAAGACTCCCCAGCCTCATTACAGGACATAACCTACACAGAAGAGTCGTGTCTTCTTTCCAGGTTTAGAAATCAGCTGATGATTTAAAAACTTGCCGGAGAATCATCAAGTCTCCATTCAAGGTACGTGGGGGTCATATCCAGGCACCACCATCAGAATCCGGGGTGAACTGGGGACCCATTCTTCTAGATCCTTCAGAAAAAGCCACTCAATAACTTGTTCCCACCTGGTGAGGGCATGTTGCCACCCTGACCCGGACATGAGGGTGAACTTCAGGGGCACCAGGCCAAATGCAGAGAAGAAAGGAGCTGAACGAAGGGTAAGCAATACTGATAAACACCTATGGTCAAGTGAAACAGCTTTGGTTTTTCAACATATGATCACCGGTAGGAAAGAATTAGAATCAGGCTGAGTTGAGGGTAAGTAGTGTACTTAGCATCGTGCTAGAGAAAGCATGGATCCCTGCAATGCACCTGAAGAACCCAATGCGTGGGTCCTTCTATGAAAGGACCATTTCATCCTCTGGATTTCTATAGCACTTTGGTGAAAAGCCTTCTTAAGACATCCATTATATTCCTCCTTGTTTTGTGTTTATTTGTATACCTCTCTTTCCCTTTTCTTATTAGATTGTAAATTCCCTAGGAACAGAAACCAGCTCTCTTCATCTTGTTTACACCCACTCCCAGGGGGCCTGCATCCACCTGGACCTCACTGACCTTGGATGCAGCCAGTGTGATGTTGGCCTGAGTACACCTCGCTGTGAGAATAGACCCCTGGGGAGAGCCCACATTGCAGACGTCCGGTGACACTGAAATGCACCTTCTTGAGCCTGAGACATTGCTGCTTCTCTGAGAGAAGTGAAAAAAAATTGTTTAAATTCAAGAAGATATTTTAGTGAAACAGTTGAAGACAGCCCTTGTGGCAATATAAATAACAGACAACGAAGGATGGAGATGGCGTTTTGAAGGAGAAAGACAAGGTCACCATGCCCTCAGGGCTCATTAGTGGAGATAACACTTCCAGGAAAATAACATCCTTTAAAGATGATTAGAAGTTTCCTAGGTGATCATGAAGTTTCTGGTAACAGTATGAAGTTACCAGAATATACAGAGCATGCCATCTGAGAGCAACTTGATTGGCAATTAGGACAACAGAGAATCTTGGGGCTGGTCTCCTCTTCTTCAGCCGATAAGTTAAAAAAATCAGTGACATGGCAGGGGTTTGATGTTACCTAATGGGCTAAAGCCCTTGATGGCGATAACTGATAATATTGGTGTATGCAGGATTTCATCTTTAACTTGATTTCCTGTGGTGACTAGATGATGAGCAGGGAGACTGGTCATTTATTCTTTGATAGATCCTTTCTGCGGGTATATGAACAATGCAGTAAAGAAGGAGGAATCACAGATTCTACCCTCTTGTGTTCTCCCTCTACCACCACCCCAACAGCAGCTGTGGTGAGGCCAGCAGCCTTCACGTACAGGTGGTGCTCTTGGTAAGACATGCAGGGAACTGTGTTGGCCAACTGCCTCTGTACCTTTACTGTGCAGGGATTATGTCCAAAGCCCACAAAGTATGGCAAAGACATTCAAAAAACATGAAGTCAAGAGTCAAGCAGACCTGGTTTGATGTCTAGGTCTTCCCCTTACCAGCCTTGTGCAAGTTTCTTAACCTTTCTGAGACTCAGTCTTACTTATCTGTAAAATGGCAATAATGTTAATAACTCCCTCATGGTTGTTATAAAAATTAAATGAGATTAGGCTTGGTGGAGTGTCTAGTTGCTGATGAGTACTGACAGAAACAATATTAACATTATGTTTAATTTCTGAAAAGGCCTTGTAAGTGAACCATCTTTCTTCACAGAGAATGAGCCATTTTGCAGTCATCACTCCAGCCAGGGAAAGAAGAAGGGGCCCTTACTGATGATGGAAAACCACAGATCAGCTGGGCACACGTACAGATTTCTACCTTCAAGCTTAGAAGACAACTCTTTGATCAAGGCTAGTTAGCACTTTGCAGGGAGCCTTTAAGATCCTACAGAGGAGACATTCTTTAAACATTTCATGTCATTGTATGTTTATGGTTCCAGAGTAACTAAGATCTTTGAATCTTAGTCTTGGTCTTCCATCAGTCATGTTCTTTCCACTGCTCGTGGAGAAAGATCTCTTGGTTTGGTTCTGGGATGTGACCATAAAAATAGGGATGGCAGACACAAAACAGTGAAGTAATACCCTGCAAGCTGAGTGGGATTTACAAACTTTGCATCATTATTAATGAAAAAGGGGTGGAGTGACAGTGGCCATCATTAGGAAACTCTTGGCTTTTCCCGTCCCTGATGAATGGAGTTATACAGCCAAGATTGCCAAAGATACTCTGAAGTGGACAACATGAGGGATGGGCATTTTTTGAGGCTGATAGACCACAAAAGAGAGAAGGCATGAAGTTAGTCACTTCAGGTGATTGACAGATGCACATCAGCATGTATAAACTAGCTTGGCCAGCAGAGTCTCATTGCCTTGACCTGATCTAGGCACCAGCCTCATTTGACAGGGCATCATGGACCAAAGTACAATAGTGCTAGATGATAGGGTTCATGATCAAGAGGAAGTGGAAGAATATTTTTTTTAAACGAGGAATGAGGGCTTCCCTGGTGGCGCAGTGGTTGAGAGTCCGCCTGCTGATGCAGGGGACATGGGTTCGTGCCCCGGTCCGGGAAGATCCCACATGCCGTGGAGCGGCTGGGCCTGTGAGCCATGGCCGCTGAGCCTGCGCTCCGCAACGGGAGAGGCCACAACAGTGAGAGGCTCGCATACCACAAAAAACAAAAAGAAAAAAAAGGGGGGGGGGAATGAAAAAGTTTGCCAGATGCTCAACAGGAATCTCCCTAAAACAAAAAGTCAAAAAATCATTTTTCTCAGCTATATATCTGCTATGATCTTACCATCTTCATTTAGATACCAATTGGTTGACTTTTTAAAAAATAGAGAAATCAGAGTCACAAAGTTATGGAACCCCTTCCTGTGTACGACCTGCCTTCATTTCTCTTAAAGTTGGGCAAATAATTGCCAAATGTCAATGTGGAGTCAAGTGCTGGTCAGAATCACCTGGAGAACATTGATAAATTACAGGTGCTGTGAGCTTACCCCACATAGACCAACCCAGGACTCCAGGGGTGGCCCCCATTGTTTTAAGCATTCCTGATGATTGTGATGGGTAACCAACTTTGAACTGCTGGAACAGGCCATTTCCTTGCCCAGCTTTACAGAGCCTGCATCAGAACGTCATCTCCACATTATTGGTTGTTCTTGGAACTCACCATCAGGAAGTTGTCCAGCAAGTTCCAAGAAGATAATGTGATGCCAGTAGCCCATTCCTTCTACTTATCCAGGGGTTTTCCTGCTCCTCTGCTGCAAAAAGTCCCTCCTGCCAAAGCACTAATGCTTTCCACTTAAATTGGTCTTTACCTTGAGCTGTATCTGAACCTCCCTGCTCTCAAAGTGGAATCCATCTTACCCCTTCTCTCGCTGAAGACTTTACCTGTTGAGAGTCTTGTAAATGCGACTTGAGTTTGTCCTTGAAACATAGTGGCTAAAATATGACAGTCCAGCAAAAAAATCATGGAAAAATAATCACTCTGACAGGTGCCCAGTAAAAGTCCTAATGTACCCATGGATTTTTTGCTTAAAAAAATTAAAAAAGATTGTTTTATTTCAGTTCAGTGTGTGTGTGTGTGTGTGTGTGTGTGTGTGTGTGTGTGTGTGTGTTGTAGGGGCAGAGAAATTTTGAGTCAGATTTAAGCAAAGCAATAAATTACTCATGTATTCCAAAGGGGAAAAACAATCTGACCCGGTACTTGGAAACTGGGGGAAAGACAAGTTTCTCTTTTATCACTTAGGAAAGATGCCAGGAGTGGGGAGGCAGCAGAGGTGAAGAGGGTGGGAGAGTAGTTTTTCTTTTCTTTTTTTTTTTGCGGTACGCGGGCCTCTCACTGTTGTGGCCTCTCCCGTTGCGGAGCACAGGCTCCGGACGCGCAGGCTCAGCAGCCATGGCTCACGGGCCCAGCCGCTCCGCGGCATGTGGGATCTTCCCGGATTGGGGCACGAACCCGTGTCCCCTGCATCGGCAGGCGGACTCTCAACCACTGCGCCACCAGGGAAGCCCTAGTTTTTCTTTTTTAATCACAGTTTGTAAATGGTATAACATGTATTGCCGTGACTAAATCTCCCTAAATCATATTTTAGAGAAAAAAAAATCCTTTAACCTCCAGTCTTCCTTTGTGAGGAAGAAAGATGTCATGGAAACCATGCTTGTGCCGAAAGCAAGAGATGGTGAAAATGATAGGACTGTTTCCATGACTCCAAAAGGAGATGTTGATCTCCATACAGAGACGGTTATCAAGCCTCAGGAACGGTCCCTTGGCTGAGATGCCCTCGACCACTGTGTCCCAGTTACTCTCTGTCAATATTCTACCCAACCTTTAAAGTCAAATTCAAATTTGCCAGCTTTGGGACTTCCCTGGTGGCGCAGTGGATAAGACTCCACGTTCCCAAGGCAGGGGGCCCGGCTTCAATCCCTGGTCAGGGAACTAGATCCTACATGCATACCGCAACAAAGAGTTTGCATGCCACAACTAAGGAGCCCGCCTGCCGCAACTAAGACCCAGCACAACCAAATAAATAAAAATAAATATTTTTTAAAAACTAAAAAAAAAATTGCCAGCTTCCCCAGAAGCGTCCTCCCCCTTCGGTTACAGGAGGTCTTCCTTTCCCTGAATGTTAGTTCTTCAGACCTTGAGTTGAAACAATGGTTCTCAACTGGGGGGGTGGGGGAGGGGGTGACTTTTTGTCTCAGGGGACTTGTGACAATGTCTGGATTCATTTTTTTAATTGAAGTATAGTTAATTTACAGTGTTGTGTTAGTTTCTAGTGTACAGCAAAGTGATTCAGTTATACATATATGTAGTCTTTTTCATATTCTCTTCCATTATAGGTTATTACACGATGGTGATAACAGTTCCCTGTGCTATACAGTAGGTCCTTGTTGGTTATCTACTTTATATATACTAGTGTGTAACTGTTAATCCCAAACTCCTAATTTATCCTTCCCCCCACCTTTCCCCTTTGATAACCATAAGTTTGTTTTCTATGTCTGTGAGTCTGTTTCTGTTTTGTAAATAAGTTCATTAGTATCATATTTTAGTTTCCACATATAAGTGATATCATATGATATTTGTCTTTGTCTGACTTACTTCATTTATTATGAAAATGTGTAGGTCCATCCATGTTGCTGCAAATGGCATTATTTCATTCTTCTTATGGCTGAGTAGTATTCCACTATATATATGTACCACATCTTCTTTATCCATTCATCTGTCGACGGACATTTAGATTGCTTTCATGTCATGGCTATTGTAAATAGTGCTTCTATGAGAAAACTCTAATTCAAAAAGACACATGCACCCCAACGGACATATTTTTGATGGTCATGGCCAGGAGGGAGGTGCTACTGGCAACTAGTGGGGAGAGGCCAGGGCACTGTGAAACATCCTACAATGCACAGGACAGCCCCACAGCAAACGACTTTCAGCCCCAAATATCAGCAGCGCTGAGGCCGAGAAAGCCTCCCTGCTTGAGGGTGACTTGTGTGCTGGCCCAGCAGCGGCATCTGACACAGCTGAGCTCTCCTTCCTCTTGCCTTTTCTCCTACTTGGCTTCGAGGACATCACACTTTTTGGGTTTCCTCCAACCTTCTAAACATTAGTGTGTGCCAGGCTCGGTCCTTGGACTTCATCACTCCACCATTCTCACTTCAGTTTATACCTTTATATATCTTCAGACCTACCGAGACCTGATTTTGCATCTCAGTCCAGACTCCCCTCTGAATTCCAGGTTCGTGGATGTTAAACATCTCCACGTGGATGTCTCCGGGGCATCTCAAACTCAGCACATCCAAAAGTGAGCTCCTGATCTTTCCCCCAAAAACCTGCTCCTCCAACTAACCTCAGTTCATGGAAATTTCATCTGCTCAGTTGCTCAGGAAAATAACCTCACAGTCATCTCTGAGTCCTCTCTTTCTCTCAAACACTCCTTCAAGGGCTTCCCTGGTGGCGCAGTGGTTGAGAGTCCGCCTGCCGATGCAGGGGACGTGGGTTCGTGCCCCGGTCCGGGAGGATCCCACATTCCGTGGAGCGGCTGGGCCCATGAGCCATGGCCACTGAGCCTGCGCATCCGGAGCCTGTGCTCCGCAGCGGGAGAGGCCACAAGAGTGAGAGGCCTGTGTACCACAAAAACAAAAAAAACACTCCTTCAATCTACCATCAAATCCTACTGACTCAAAATATATCCAAAATCAATTATCACCCTGGCCCAAGCCACCATCATGTCTCGACCTAGAGCATCACACTCGTCTCCTAACTGGTCTCCCTGCTCCTACCTCTGTCCCCTTCTCAATTTGGGAGCCAGGGTGATCCTTTTAAAATATGAATCGGATCATGTCACTTCTATATTCAGAATCTTCAATGGCTCCTGTCCATGCCAAGATAAAAGCCAAAGTTCGTATAATTCTTACATGTTTTCACATGATCCATCTGCTACAAAATCCCCTATCTACCCCCAGCGGTATCTCTCTGACTCGTATCCTACTGCTTTTCCTCCTACCCTCTGCAACCACACTGGCCAGCCTAACACATTCCCACTTCAGGACCTTTGCCTTTGCTGTGCCCTCTGCCTAGAATGCTCTTCCCCTAAAATCCCCACGGCTTGCCCCATCAACCTTTCAGGTCTTATCGAAATGTCACCGTCTCAGAGAGGTCACATGATTTAAAATTGTAGCCCTCCACCTCCCCTCGTCAGTTTTAATACTTTTCCCATAATGCATATCATCATATTTTTCTTGTCTAACTTGTCTAATCCTCCCAATAGGATGCAAGCTCTCAACAGGCTGGGGATTTTTTTCATTGCTGTCTGCACAGCACCCAGAGTAGTGCTGTCTGCAGTAAATGCCCAGTGTGACAAAGGAACGAATCCCCAGTTAGACTTCAAGATGCTCTGGGAATGTGAGCTGCTTTGCATCACCCCACCCAGCCTCTTGCCGATGTCTCCTTTTGCTTCTCCCTGACATTGATCCCTCATATAGGCAGGCACTGTACAAGGAGCTCTTGTACACATTCGTAATTTCATTTACTTTATTAGGAACTCGATCCATTTCTAATTGAATATTCATTCTGAATGCTTAAAACGTCGAAAGGTATCTTCGCCACAGTGAAGGCTTCATCGTGCCTTCTAACCATTTTATCAATCTACCAGGAGTCTGGCTGAGGCTACGGATCATGCCTCAGAGGAGAGGCTGAGAGCGGAGTTCCTGCACCATCTTGTTGACAGACTCGGAACTACACCTCCTGAAGCGGTCTTCCTGTGTCTCAGCGCGTGTGAAATGCTGCTTCTGTTTACTGCTCTCCTCTCCACCCCCAAAGCTATAAAACTCCTCCTCTCCTCACCTTCCTGACGTCCCAAACTCCTCCATGACTGGGAGTGTTTTAGATTGGTGATCTCACTCTTTCAGGAAAATAATCAATTTCCTCCTGGCCCAAAAAGGAGAGAACTGAGGGTGCTTGAGGTTTTGACTTCTCCCAAACTGTTCTTCTACTTAGCAGCTTCACCGAATTCTAGTCCTTAAGTCAGGAAATACTGCAGGTAATGTCAGTGTTTCATATCCCAAGCTGCTCTCTTACGAGGCACGCTTTCCTTGTCATCATGGAAGGCCATCTCAGCCCGTTTCCAAAATTCAGCACCCACCAACCAGCCTGTTGGGAGTTCTATAATATGCTTTTATTTCACTATCAGAACTCAGGCTTTAGATGTAAATCATCCTGGGAGAAGTACAGCTTGATTTCCAATCATACCAACTTAAATGTCCGATAGACAACCTACAGGCAGGTATTAAAGAGTGAGGACAGAGAAGGAAGGTCACTTGTCACCCAGAAGACTAAGTCTAAAGGTAGACACCAAGAGGCAGAGCCTGTGACAAAGAAAGGTCAACAGGGCCTCCAAATTCAACTCCACACACCCTACTCTTTGCTTCATGTTCAGCCTCCCTACACACAGAGTGAGCTCACTACTTCCAACCTTTGTGTTTGGGACTAGACAGGGGAAAGGGGCAGATCAATCTGCATTTCTGAAAATTCGACATTGAAATAATTTATAAAGCAATTCTATTACTCTCAAGAAACACAAACTACAAATTAACTACAGTCACCAAAGTCTGAGAAAAGGCTAGGGACACAGATGGGTGGTTTGTAATTAGCACATGAGTTGCTTGAAAGGAGCTGGCACTTCTGAAACATGAGAAGCTTCTCGAATCACTTTAGCCAAGATGCAGGAGTTTGTTTGTTTCTGTGAGATCTGTAAAGAAAACGAAAGACTGTGGAGTCTTAAGTAAATGTAAACTCTAAGGAGAAGGCAAGAGAATATACATTTATGGACAGCCTATTTATGGCAAGCTCTATACATATTACACACTTATTTATCTAAATTAATAACTCTCTTTAGAGGCCAGCTATGTGACCTTGGGCTAGTAAGGTAACCTCTCCAAGCCTCATTTGCGTCATTTGTAAAATGATGCTGATGTTGTGGAAATCTGTGATGATTCCTTAAAGCCTTAAGCATAGAATTACCCTATGGTCCCACAATGCTACTTCTGGGGGTACACCCCCAAAGAAATGAAAGCAGGAACTCAGATATTTCTACACCAATATTCAAAGCAGCATTAGTCACCATAAACAAAAGGTGGGAACAACCCAAATACCCATAAACAGATGAATGAATAAACAAAATGTGGTCTATGCGTACAGTGGATCCAGCTTTCTAAAGGAATGAAATTCTGACACGTTACAACATGGATGAACCTTGAAAGCACTACACTGAGTGAAAAGAGATAAACACAAAAAGACAAATATTGTATTGTTACAATATTTGTAATTTACTAATTTGTAAATTCGTCTATTTAAATGAGGTACCTAGAATAGGCAAATTCAATACATAGAGACAAAAACTTGAACAATGTTTACTAGGAGGGGAGGAGGGAGAAATGGGGAATTAGTATAAATGGGCACAGTTTCAGTTTGGGATAATGAAAAACTTCTGTAAATGGAAGGTGGTAATAGTTGCACAACATTGTGAATGTGTGAATTGCACACTTAAAAATGGTCAAAATGGTAAATTTAATATATATTTTACCACAATAGTAAATAGATAGAAAGATAGAACGCAAGATGGTGCTGAGTTACTATTCAAAGTCATGTCTTTCTTAGTCCCCAAAAATCAATGTTCTTTCTTATATTGTCTAATTCTAAATGGGTTGGATTATGGATTTGTTAAATTTTATTTTGTGCAAATAAAATTTTATTCTGTGTTGAATACATGTTGTGAATTAATTGGGGTGGTTTTATTAATTACTGAAGCACAAAAAGAAAAAACATCCTAATGAATTTTTCCAAGTACACAATACATGAATCTTCCAGATTTCCTCCTGAGCTGGACCAGTCATCTCCCCTGGGAGACCCCAGCAGTGCACCAATTTCTCTTCTATAGTTCGATGAGAAAAGCCTCCATGATTTATATATATATATATATATATTTTTTTTTTTTGGCTGCATTCGGTCTTCATTGTAGTGCGCGGGCTCCTCATTGCAGTGGCTTCTCTTGCTGCAGAGCAGGGGCTCTAGGCGCGTGGGCTTCAGTAGTTGCAGCACACGGGCTCAGTAGTTGCGGTGCATAGCTCAGTAATTGTGGCTTGTGGACTTAGTTGCTCCATGGCATGTGGGATCTTCCCGGACCAGGGCTTGAACTCATGTCCCCTGCACTGGCAGGCAGATTCTTATCCATTGCACCACCAGGGAAACCCCCATGATGTACTTTTTTTCCATGTACAATGTAGAAGGATGACTTTTTTTCCTCCAATATTAATTGAGATAGAACATTCCAAGACCAAGAAAATGTCATGCATTCGATGATGAGTAAGCTGGACATTATGGGAATGACAGTTACAGGACACAGCTATTTGCCAAAAATATGAGCTATGGGATTTAAGGACTATGTCATGCTGCTCCACTTGATGATTTTTACTTGGATAAGATGAGAGTACCAATTTGGTTTTCTTTTGAGGGGAAAAATGTCCTGCGTATACTAGGGTATGTGGGGTGGGGGCATGGAAGTGTGCACACCCACGTGTTCAGAGCTGTGGGGAAAGAGGGAAAGGCGCCCCCCAACTCAGAGAACTCTGGCACTTACAAGAGGAAATAACTTACTCTTCCTAGTGAGCCAAAACAAGCAAGAGATAAGGGATAAAATGCCCAGGTTATGCTTTTCCCTGGAAGGAAAGTAAGCCAAGAGGACTATCACTTTGAAGACGAGTTATAGAATATGAATCTCTCCACCTAGGGTACTCACCATATTTTCTCATCTCTTTCAAATCCTGCAGAAGTGCATAGTCAAGACAGAAAATAGAAAAGGCCATAAAATGGAGATGCAAATAGTTCTCCAGATGTGAGTCCATCTTAGGAGAAATTGCACTTGTGAGGACAGATAAAAACGTGAAACAGGAAGTAAAGTGGTGGACCTTAAATGTTAAAGCTCAATTGAGAAACATCAATTGAGCACCCACATAGAAGAAATTGAGCTAGACTTCATGAAATAAAGAATAAACATGATCCCCAACAATCCAGTCTCATAAGTAGAAAATTATCTTGATTTGAATAATTAAATAAGTAGTATAGAAAGTTCTAGATGAAAAGTTGAATATGTTTAACTCCTTCCCACTCCTGAGTTCATATTAAAATGGTAGCCAGAAAATTTAAGTGGACATAAACCCAGCAACAGTAAAGAAAATTAAAGATAGGAGGCGGTTAATGAAAATTCAACACATGTCTATAAGACAGAGGATGGCTGAAGGCAGGTTAAAATGAAAATAACAGGAAATCACAGCCTGGAGTCTGTGTGGAAGGGAATACATTCCAGAAAAAAAGCTTGTCTATTCTGCTAAACCCTGGTGAGTTTCAGAACTCAGAAACAA
Organism: Hyperoodon ampullatus; assembly: GCF_949752795.1. NCBI lineage: Eukaryota > Metazoa > Chordata > Mammalia > Artiodactyla > Ziphiidae > Hyperoodon > Hyperoodon ampullatus. Next base: position 15,877,998 of record NC_136921.1, read on the forward strand.
CAGGAATGATGAATACAGTGAAATGAAGTTGTGAACAAGAAGCAGCTGCATTGCCCCCACTGCACTCACTTTAAACACCTGGAAGCCAGACAGCATCCACACCCACCCAGTTCTCCAGTCTAATCATCAGAGAGTTCTCAAAACAAATCAAACGGCCCCACTGGAAACATCTCTGCATTCTGGCATTCACGATGCTCTCAAACTCCAAAGCCCTCCAGTTGACAGGTCCTGCCCACATACAGGACATTTTTATTGCTTCACACTTTAATTTGAATGAACGCAAGTATGACCAGCCATTCAGCATAGAGACCTTTATTTTTTTAATGACTCCAACAAATTTAAAGAAAAATGAGTTATAGATGAGAACTCAAAAAAAGAAAACTCTAATCAGTAATTGCACCATAAAATAAAAATAGGATGCTAAAGAAAGTAAGGAAAATTGTGACAAAAATAAGAAATATTGAAAAATTTTAAATGACTACAAACAGAAAAATTCATCACAAGAATTGGAAAATAAAACCAAGATCATGTCCCAAAAATCAGGTCCAAAACACAAGAGATTAAAAAAAAGATGATAGAAAAGATAACAGACCTAGAAGACCAATCCATGGATCCAATATCAGACTAACAAGACTTCTAGAAAAAGAGAAACAGAGAACACAGGAGAAGAAGAAATTATCAAAGAAATGATACAAGACAGTGAGAAGTCAGAGGTGGGACTGATCACTACGGGTTCAGCTAGTAAGGAAAGATGTCACAAAGGAGGGGAGTTTTCAGGTCAACCTGGAAGGATGTGAAGGATTCTGACTAATGGAGAAGTAGAGATTGCCAGTTACAAAGCCCTGTAAGAGTTTAGACCAGGAAAGAGGATGGTTTGTGCCCATGGAAACTGCACAGATTCAGATTCAACAACCATTTCTCTAGCATCAGCATCTCCAGGTACTAGTCTAAGCCCATTATACTGTAACCAGTGGAATCAACACAACCACTTCACAGCTGTCATTTATGGATCAGAACACTTAGCCTGGGAGAGAGAAGTGATGTAGAGTCAGCCCTTTGTATCCATGGGTCCCACATCCACAGATTCAACCAACTACCAATGGAAAATATTCAAAAAAATATTCCAGAAAGCTCCAAAGGTGAAAACTTGAATCTGCTATGTGCCAGCAACTGTATTAGGTATTATAATTAATCAAGAGATGACAAAGTATACAGGAGGATGTGCATAGGTTATATGACAGTTCTACGCCATTTTATACAAGGGACTTGAACATCCGCGGATTTTGATATCTGAGGGGCTCTTGGAACCAATCCCCAAAGATACTGAGGGACAACTGTATCACACAGCTGGTTGGTGTTAGAGTAGAATTCACCCACGATATCCTCAGGCCCAAGTCCATCATTCCTTCATTCAACTGGGGCTGACACATGCTACAAAATGGATGAACCTTGAAAACATTATGCTAAGTAAAAGAAGCCAGTCCCAAAACACCACATACTGTATGATTATATTTATAGAAAATGTCCAGAATAGGGAAATCCATAGAGACAGAAAGTACAGTACTAGTGTTTGCCTAGGCCTGGGAATATATGGTAATGGAAGGTCACTGCTAATGGATATGTAGTTTCTTTTTGGGGTGATGGAAATATTCTTAAAATTAGATTGTGGCAATGTTTGCACTACTCTGTGAGTATATTAAAAAGCATGAATTTTATACTTGAGATGGGTAAATTGTATGGTATGTGAATTATATCTCAATAAGACTTTCTTTTTAAGGCATGATTAGATTTATGTTTTGGAAAGATCAACCTGGTAGCAGCATGGGAAAAATCAGGAATATAGAAAATGAACACAGAAAGACCAGTGAGTAGGTTATTTTCACAATCGAGGTGGGTGTTGATGACAGACTGCACTACAGTGGTGGTGGTAGAGGTGGAGACACGGACCATTCAGGAGATTTAGAAGGCATGATACACAGGAGTTGGTGCCTCGTTGGCTACTGGAAATAAGTGCAAGGGAGGAGTCCAAGATGGCACCCAGGTCGTAGCTAGGTGGATAAATGATTGCATTCACTAAGACAGAGCATGCTGAAAGGACCAAGCTTGCTCTTACGGACAGGATTATTACGCATTTAATTTAGAGGTGCTTTGGGACATCTAAGTAGAGATGTTTGGCAAACAGAGACACTGGATTGGCACTCAGAGAAGACAGAGCTGGAGACAGCAATGTGTGGGTTACCAGAGTGTTTTGGCTACGAAGCTTTGGGCTTGGATGAGATCACCTGGGGAGAGAAGAGGGCTTGGGGCAGAGCCTGATGAACCCTTTCTGTTTAAAGGGCTGGCTAGGGCTTCCCTGGTGGCTCAGTGGTTGAGAGTCCGCCTGCTGATGCAGGGAACACGGGTTCGTGCCCCGGTCCAGGAAGATCCCACTTGCTGCGGAGCGGCTGGGCCCATGAGCCATGGCCACTGAGCCTGAGCGTCCAGAGCCTGTGCTTCGCAACGGGAGAGGCCACAACAGTGAGAGGCCTGCATATCGCAAAAAAAAAAAAGAAGAAAAAAAAAAAAAAAAAGGCTGGCTAGAGGAGGATACACCCACACAGGAGAAGCCAAAGAAAGACCTAGAAATGTAAGGGGAATGGTGCCAGAGGGGGGTTGTGCTTCACGGAGTCTATATTGTATTGTCAACAGTACCTTTTTTATTCATTCACTTTATCCCCATTCTCCTTTTTGTTTGCTTGTGCTCTTATAATGTGCACCGCTTTGTGGAGTAAGCATGTTACACATCTCACGCTGGACTTTTCACTCTGCATAGTAACAAGCTCCATTTTGTCCATAGCTTCTAACTGCCTCCGTTGCTCAATTAAATATTTTTAAATAGAGGAATTTAAATAACTGCATAATAGTCCATCATAGGATTGTTCCTTCATTTTAATCTATGTCCCTGGTGTTGGGTACAAGATTTCTTCCTTGCACCTTGTTACTCCTCAGTCTGCAGACAGACCTAGTTTGTGTGTATCTCTGCTGTGTGACCATGTCCAGTTTACTTAATGTCTCTGAGCCTCAATTTTTCTCAACCTAAGGATTGTATATTACATGGAACACTGGTGTATGAAATACCCAAACAAAAGGTGAAGGGATTGCTGTGGACAAAGCTCCCAGTGACAGCAAAGATTCTATATTCTACATAGCTCTGCACTTCCTGGTGTGAGGATCTCAGTCCACAGTTCATATCAGGCACATCTCCTTGGCAACTTTTGCGAACAAACAAATACATAAAGTGGGACAGAGAGGAGAGGTCTAGGGTTGCATAGAAGCACAGCACACTGTCACTTGGTGAGGTGTGAGATGCACTTACATCTCACCAGCGCTCTGCTCAACAGCACGACTGGCAAACCACTCCAGTGTTGCCGAAAGCTGAAGAAGGGCCGTGGGAAGACGACGTTGCAACCACGAGTCAGGAGAAGCGACGGAAACAAACTCACCCACCACCACCACCATTTCCCCAAGCAGAGGTGGGTATAGTGGGGAGGTCTGTGCTGACCATTCACCCAGAGAAGGCTGCCCTTAGTACCCAAGGACATGCCAGCTCTCGTTCGTCCTACAGAATCTCCCCATCAAGGTGAAAGAGCCCCGTGGAAAATCTGGGTGGAGGTGGGAGGGATCCTGCTGGGGCTACAGTAGGTGTCTGTGTCCCCATATCGAAAAGCTCTGGGTGAAGTCGCCAGGGGAGAGGCTGCAGATATCTGAGGTCCCCCTCAGGGAGCCAGCATCTGAAGCCACCAGGATTTAGAGAACCAACTAGACTTTTAGCACTGATGCCAGACACCACAGCCCATGCTAACAGAGAAGGAAATCCCAGAAGGTCCACAGTGCAAGTTCTGACCCCCCTCCTTGAGAAAGTATTTTAAAGTCCAGGATGGGGGCAGGAGGGAGCAAAAGAAGCCCCCAGAGTGGCTGTAAACAGGCATGAGGCATCTTTATGAAGTTAGGGAAATGCTCTATAACTGGATTGTGGTGATGGTTGCCCAACTCTATAAATTGACTAAAATATCACTGAATTACACACTTAAAGTGGGTAAATTTTATGGTATATAAAGTATACCTCAATAAAGTTTTTAAAAAAAGGAAACCTATGGATGGAAAATTTAAATGGAAAATGTGGCTATAATTATCAAATTCAAACCGAAATAGAAATTACTAGAATGACGTGCATGTCAGGAACAGGGTAACTAGGATGTCCACTCTAAACCGAAGTTAACAAAACTCCATTCTAAGGATATAGCAGTCTTCCTGTTTTCATATAGTCAACGTGTTCATTTATACCTCGTCTACATAAGCGTCTGGCGCAGTGTGCGGCACACAGTAAGCCATCAGCTGAGTGGCTGTCATTTCACTGACTGCTCAGGAAACATGTCAGTGCCACTCCTGGACACCAGGGCAGGCCTGGAGAAGGGTGGGAGACTACGTGGGCAGGATACGGTTCGCATCTGGGTCAACAAGGCAGGGATGAGAGGTTTGGAGCTATTACAGCCAGTCAACAGGTGAGGACCAGCAGGATAGCTCGGAAAGGCCTGGCAGCACTAACCAAGAGATTCTGGAGTCTAGGAGACGGGGGTCCACCAAACTAGTTTGCAATGTGTGTCAGACTGACTCAGTGCCTACCCAGCTCTGTCACTTACTCATTTAACTGCTGTAAGTCTCAGCTTCCTCATCTGTAAAGCAAGATGAATAAGGACACCCATTGGTGTGGCTCTGTCATGGGGATTAACACACATCAAATACTTGGCTAATTCTCAGTGTTAACTATAATAATAATAATTATCATTACATTATTATTATTATTCCAGAACCCACAAGCATGAGAATTGTTAGTGTCTCACGGAGCATGGCTGTTCAAGAGGTTTTTCCAATAAAACTGAAATTATTTTTTCCGTATCTTTAAAGCAAAAAAAAAAAAAAAAAAAAAAAAGATAGGACTTGGGGGGAAATAGAGAGACCGATCATAAAATTCAAAAAGCAATTCTTGTTACCAACACTGCAATCCCAGAACCATCCTTTTCTTCACGTATCCATAATCAGTTTCAACATCAAGGGCACGGAGATGACCAGTGGTCGTGGGCGTCTTGCTATGGTGAGTCTGCATCCATCATCCTCTCTACCTCTGGAAATAGCCTTTCCTGCTGCCCAGAGTGCCCTGAGTCTGAGAGAGAGAGGCTCTGTGTCTACGCCACTCCGGGAAGACGGGAAGTGGCAGCTGGCGAACATTCAGCATGTGTGTTGGACAGTGTCACAGGGCTGCTGATTCACGGTAGGAGAACAGGTGGTAGACGGTGGCAGACAGCAACATCAGTTATCCCCACACAGCCCCTGCTGCTTCCCGTAAATGCTGCGGAGGAGGAAAGGCAAGATACACGACAGCAAGGTTGCCTAAGTTCTACAGAAAATGCCTGCATGAGCCTCTGCTTCATTAATGGAACTGGATTCGGTTTTATGTTACTCATTACTAGTGCGTTCCTGGGAAACAGCAGAACAAAACCATTCCACAAAGGACTCAAAAGGCATATGAAATTATGATTTGCAATCAGGGAAAAAAGAAGGGAGAGAGAGAGGGAGGGAGGGAGGGAGGAAATATATGACCAAAAAAACCTAACCTGACACGGTGTCCATGGTCCATGGCGGCTCACAGGGATGGGCCTGCCTGGGTCACGTTGCTCACCATCTTTCCCCTTGTTCCCTGCATTTTAGCCTGAATTAAAGGCTAACTGATGAAAGCAAAACTGTAGCAAACTCTTATTCAGAATCTTTTAGGAGAAAGTCATATTACACTAGACTAGGAGGATACAAAGAATCACTAAAGGACTCACATCCGCTGGAATTGAAATTTACCGGAGGAGTTAGGATATATACATTCAAAACAAAATACCAATTGGATAGTTTGCAAAAGGTTTGATCTAGCCAGTCCACTATCAGGGAGCTATCCTATAGATGAGTTTCCACTTAGGCACAAAAATGTTAGTAAGGGCTGTCTGTTGTCACACTGATCCTGTTAGTAAAATTTGCAACAACCTAAATGCCCAGCAATAAAATGATTAAATACATTCTACAATACATCCATGCTATGGAATACTATGAAGCCATTAAAAAGATCACATTAGGGCTTCCCTGGTGGCGCAGTGGTTGAGAGTCCGCCTGCCGATGCAGGGGACATGGGTTCGTGCCCCGGTTTGGGAAGATCCCACATGCCGTGGAGCGGCTGGGCCCATGGGCCATGGCCGCTGAGCCTGCGCGTCAGGAGCCTGTGCTCTGCAACGGGAGAGGCCACAACAGTGAGAGGCCTGCGTACCGCAAAAAAAAAAAGATCACATTATTAATTAATTAGGTAAACCTACGCATACTGACCTAGGAAGATGCCCAGTGTATCCTCAATGAAAAAAAGGCAAGTTCCAGAATATACCCCATGGTCCATTTATGTCCTGTACTAGTTTGCTAGGGCTGCTAAAACAAACACCACAGACCGGGGGGCTTAAACAACTAAAATCTACTTTCTCGCAACTCCAGAGGCTGGACATCTGAGGTCAAGGTGTCGACAGGGTTGTTTCTCCTAAAGCCGCTCTCCTTGGCTTGTCTCCAGTTCTTCCCTCTATGTGTCTGTGTCCTAATCTCTCCTTATAAGGCCACCAATCATATTGGATTAAGGCCCACCCTAAAGGCCTCATTTTAATTTAATTACCTCATTAAAGGCCAGTCTCCACTCACATTCTGAGGTACTGGGCGTTAGGGCTTCAACACATGAACTGAGGGGAGGGATATAATTCACCCTTTAATATGCTCTTTCAAAACTGTGTGTGTAGATGGAGAATTTTTATTTTCAGTTTATATTTCTGAATTGCTAGAAATGTTATAATGAGCATAAATTCATCTATTATGTTAAATCAGCAATTCTTTAAAAACTATTATGATATTTTTGCAATGTTTTATGTCTGGAATTACTTTCAAATGAAACTTTTTAAAAAAGTGTATCACAGTAGGGATGGAGCCACAGGCCTGGTCTTTAAAGGACTGGCAATAACCATCCCACAGGGGTGGCTGCTGGCCTGGGGCAGAGAGGAAACAAGCCAAGAATACACCAGTGCCATAAAACAGAATCAGAGCATCAGCCAAAGACAAAACCAAAGAGCAGAGGAGAACTTTTGCCTTTCGGGAAAAACATAGGAGGAAAGTACCTCTCTGATCTTCCATTTCTTGTGGGAGCTGCTTTTAAAGATGATCAAGCTACCTACACTGATTTAAATGGATGATCTGAAAAACAATATACCACCTGAACTGATACTGATAAAGTTCTACATTAGAGGGGAAGGAGAAGAATGTAACAAATCTGTTGGATATACATGAAGGGTTTAGAAAAGGTCTGCTTGGGGGACAAAAGTTCCACAGTATTTGGTTATGGTAAAATTCAAATAAAGTAATGAAACAGTAAATAAGAGGAAAAAAATCAAACTAAGTATATGAAAATAAAGATACTCAGAATGGGGCAGGAATTACCAAGGGAAAAATTGTTTAATGTAAGAGTAGAAGACTGGGGCAGGTACTCACATATCACATTATAAAGAAAGAACAAACAGAATAAGACTGATAAGCAAGAGTAAAACTGAAGGGCTTCCCTGGTGGCACCGTGGTTGAGAGTCCGCCTGCCGATGCAGAGGACACGGGTTCGTGCCCCGGTCCGGGAAGATCCCACATGCCGTGGAGCGGCTGGGCCCGTGAGCCATGGCTGCTGAGCCTGCGCGTCCAGAGCCTGTGCTCCACAACGGGAGAGGCCACAACAGTGAGAGGCCCGCGTACCGCAAAAAAAAAAAAAAAAAGAGTAAACTTGAAGAAAGTTTTCAAAAAATATACAAATTCAGCTATGGGCTGAATTGTGTCTCCCCCTGCTCCAAAAAAAAAAAGAGAGATGTTGTGGTCCTAGCTCCTAAATCTCAGAATGGGACCTTATTTGGAGATACTCATTGCAGATGGTCCGGTTAAAATGAGGTCATTAGGGTGGGCCTTAACCCAATCATGACCAAGTCCTTATAAAAAGGAGAAATTTAGACACAGGGATATTTGCAAAGGGAAGATGAAGACATGGAGAGAATGCCATGTGAAGACAGAGAATTGGAGAGATGCACCTACCCACCAAGGAATACCAAAGATCATGCAAACCTCCAAAAGCAACGAAGAGGCAAGGAAGGATTCTCCTAGAGGTCTCAGAGGAAGCCCGGCCCAGCCGATACCTCGATTTCGGGCTTCTAGCCCCCAGAAATGTGAGAGAATAGATTCCTCTTGTTTAAATCACCCAATCTGTGGTACTATTTTATGAGAGCCCTAGGAAACTAATATAAATAAGAGATTAGAAAATATAAGGGTTTCTGGTTATTTCTTTACCAAAACATGAGACAATTTCAAGACTTTTTTTTCTCTTAAAAATTATTAATTTTGCCAGAATAAGAAAAATAAAAAAGCTTTAAACTAGTTGTTCTTATAAGCTTGGATTTTTATGACAGCAGTAGGGAATGCCATGGTAAAAAGCTTTTAATAAAGTATGAAGAGAAAAGTAAGTCAGCCACACTTCCTAAACCAACACGTTAGCACATTTTCTTCCAGGCTCTTCTCTATGCAATAAACACACACCACACACACACACACACACACACACACAATTTATATATGCATACGAACACACACACAGATTTATGACTGGAAGAGCCTGCTGAATTTTTATTCCCACTTTCTTCCCCCCCAAATGATGCATAATATGAAATAATCTTCATGATAAAAGAAGTTGCAGTGACACTTGCCTTGCCTATATAACCAATCAAATGAATCAAATGAATGTTATACAATATCAGCTGTTTGGGTATTACTGTAAACAACGTCACAATGAAGGTCGTTGTGCAGAAACTCTCAATCCACATCTCGGGTATTTTCTTAGACTCCTAGAAGTGGAATTAATGGGCAAAAAACTTAAGAACATCTTCAGCCTCTGCTGCATCTTGCTTTCCAAAGATGAGCGACTGATCAAGTGGAAGATTTAAATCAGATTCCGGTGGCTACTTGTGACCGTGGCTGTAGAACAGCTGTCTTTCCTCCATTTGTGGGCACTTTTCTTTTTACTCCCTGAGGTTTTGCCACACTCCTCTTGAGGCAGAAATCATTGGAACCCAGACAGGTAGGTAAGCGATACTGTTGTCAGCACTGCAGCTGAGCAGAGGGCTATTTTGCAGGGCAGGCCAAGCACGTAGCAGAGGAGGGGAACGTGCCCCGGGCTCGTGGGGTGGGGGGTGGGGGACAGGAGGGAGTGGAAGGGAGGGGGAGGGGGGAGGGAGGCCCGAGTGGGGGCTGGGCGGCTCAGGACCAAGAGGCCCAGCTCTCAGCACCCACACAGGGGGCTTCCAGGGCACACACTGCTGGGCTGTTAGGGCTGGTATTTTATACATCAGCACCTTCTTGCCCTTCTTCCTTTCCAGCCCAGCCTGAACCACCACCAAAGCGGAGAAGTTGCCCCTGAAGGAATCCCACCAAAGTGAACAGTATTCAAAGGCATCAGTAAAGAAGGGCACTGATGCGGAAGGGTTTGCTGGAGGGTTCTGAGAAGTCTGAACTGACTAGAAAAATGCACGTCACATTAAATGTGGACACACATATCCGTCGTTATAATTTTAACTCTTTCATCCGCTCAGAAAAGTTAAGGAACACCTACTCAGTCCCATGTCAAGGCCCTGGGGTGAAAGGTGGTTTCTAAACAGAGGTGCCCTTGTAGCCTGCGTGCCTGCATGTGGGCCGATGAGAAGGGAATCTGAGACAGGAGTGCTGGAGGGGAATCGGATTGAAGGTAACATTATTTTCATTACTTAAAATCAGGCAACACAGGTACATAGTCTGCTGTTTTTACACGGACATGTCCGAAGAATCTTTCCATAACAACAGAGACCCACCTACCTCATCCTAAAATGACAGGTGTATTTGCTATGGCAGAAATATTAAGCTACCTATGTTTAATACTCTGAGCAATGTTAATGACAGAAATTAGGCACAATCATCTTTTTAAACTGATTCAAGCCAAACAAACACTGAAGCTGCCATATGTTTTGTTACAGTTACAAGACTACATACAAAGACCTACTTTTATAGAAGTTCACGTTAGTATAAAGGTACATAGAGCCGGTCTTGTCAGAAACCAACATGAACAGCAGCTGAAGGCAGGGAGGGGTCGGTTTCGGAGACAGGACGCTTCCTCCCATGAGGCCAGGACTCCGTGCGGGCACGAAATTTGGATGCTTCATTGCTGCCACCTTGACTTTGCCCCACAAATTTTAATGCCAAATTCTGATTTATCATCTCTATTCAAGCCTTCAAGCTATGTGAATGTTCTGCGCACAGAAAACCTCTTATCACCACTGACTTGGCGGACAGTGTGGCTCCCGTGCCGTCAAAGCCCAAGGGAGGGAGGGACTCAGGGGGCTCAGGGCAAGTGAGAACAGAATGCTAGCAAAGCAGGCACGTCAAGAACAGAGCTTCTCCAGCAAAGTCTCCCTTCAAATGGACTGCTAGGCCGAGAAAGACAATTCTCCTAACTCCCTTTTTCAATGAGTATTTCAGGAATGTCAAATTAAGTTTGCTTTTTATGGAGAGAGCTTTTCTTTCTTTGGAAAAACATAATACTGAGTTTTAATATCAGAAACTTTAGAGATCATGGATATCAAACCCATTACTTAAAAACAAAGTAGTATTAAAAAGTAGCTAACACTTACAGTTGTGTTCTGTTGTAAGAACTTTCTAATGAAGTTTAAGCTAAGAAATACCAGCGGGGGAGTGGAGATTCGGGGGGGTGGGGGGACGGGACGGAGGTGGCCACCAATCTACCTGATGTAAACTGCTAGACACTTACAGGAGAGACTCAAGAACTCTTCATGTAGCTTACTTCTGGGAAACAACAGTTCTCAGAAGACATCCTTTTAGAATCTAGAGTCTCTTTTCAGATGTGTGTATTAATTAGACTTAGCCATTTACTGTGAAATTCCTGAAAGTTTCCCTCCAGGTATCTTCTGGTTAAACCAGTATTTTTCTTATAATCAAATTACAGTTGTTGGGTGTTTTTTTTCCCCCCAAATCAACGAACTTTTTCTTTTTTGAAAGGATAACATTAAAACGTACTATTTTTCAAGTCACTAAAGATGGTTTGGATTAGAAAGTAATTGGAAAGGGGATTCTACTTATCTAATTTCGTATTCTGCTGTGGCATCTGACACCTGGCATCTGGTATTTTAGGAATGAAAGGAACTATAAAAAAAAAAGAGAGAGAGAAAAATGGGACTATGTACAGATTAAGCCAGTCTTATTAGATGTTTCTGAAAAGAAACAACTTTTATTCTGAATCAGTGATAAGCTACATATTCATCTGCCACTATTTCAAGTCACAGTTATACTGGTATCTCTCCTTTGAAGCGCTGAATGGTTTTTTCTAAATACTTTGCAAACGTCATTTGAAAGCAAGTAATAATTCTAAAGATAAAGCATCAGAAACAAATTCTGTCCGCCCAAGCTGACTTTAATGTTTAGATCACAACATTTTAGAGAGGTTCCATTTAATTTTTCCCTATTTTTACTTCCTCTTGGCAGTTTTTCAAAACTCTGTGAAAACTTAAACTATGACAAGAAAAGCATTCAAAACATAATACAAATATATACAAGAATACAAGAAAAGTTTAAAACAAAAAACACCATATTACAATATCTCCAAATACGATGTGTTCATGATACGGCCAAAAACTACAGGGTTACAGGTCCTCAACACTCCCACTATCCTACGCAGATCTACATTCATACCTTTTCACATATGTATATTTTTGTTTTGTTTTGGCTTTTTGGTGCCTAAAGTAACTGAGCATCAAGAAAATAACTAATATGACATGAAAAACATGGTACCTATGATTTTTTTACATCCTAAACACATCTTAATTGGTGCAACATTACTCTTAATAATAGCCAAACAACAACAGACAAGCAATACAAATGAAAAGATGTACTATATATAATACAGTATTTTTAGAATCACAAATAATTTCCACACTGACATTAAAAACCTGCAAATTAAATCTTAACTCACCTCATTATAAAGTTAAATTCTCATCTATCTCATAGTAAGAATGCTATTACTAGCAGCATTCTAAATGATTTCATTTTCTAATGTAGAAAGGTTATCATAGAAAAAATAAGGTGCTTTTTTAATAAGCTGCCAACAGACACTGACAGTGGCTGACACACATACCCAGTGCAAACTATCCAAGAAAATAATCCTAATTTGGAAATGAGATATATCATTAAACAGCTAGACTAAAAGTAGAGTGGGATAGAATAATTATCCGTGACTAATATGTCATAAACACAGACAACTCAATGTACATGTAGTCAATGAAATAAAGAATAACTTTCCTTTTTTTTTTTTTTAATTCTACCTTAACTTTTAAAATTGTTCCCAATTCTAAAAGTTTAGTTTCCTAGTTTCCACAGCTAACTAGAAGACTCTGGATATTCTGATGGTAAGCTACTAGAGATTAATGATCCATTGGTGCTACCCTTGCTGTGTTTTCTTCTTTACTATGAAACCATAACCCTCTATTGCTATTTTGTTTCATGCAGGACCAACCAAACTTAATTTTTTTTCTAAGAAAAAATAAATATATATAGAAGACACTGTCAGGCATATATTCACAAGGTCTCAATTTCTTAAAACATAAGTATGGGTATATTTATTTCTCTCAAATGCATACAAGACAATAATTACACAGCAACAAATCTTTTGTTCAACAATGATTTGATTCATAAGTATTTGAATGAAATTTACATAATTTCACATCCATACCCTTGCATGTTTAAATACTGTAAGTAAAAAAGCCCCCCAAATAACCAATTCTTGTATTTCCTATTTATCCCTCTATACATCCAAACTTTAAAAAGTTACAAACTGAACATTATACAGAACATACAAATCATGTTTAAAAACTTGAGGTTTTAAAATCACTGTTCCCCCAAGATGATTCAAAAAAGTCCTCATGCTGACAAGTGCAGTCCTAGGTGGTAAAGTAACTTGGAGGAAGGGAAGAAAGAAGAGACAGACACCAGTTTGCTGTCTTAATATTTTACTAATCCTGTTAGTTAAAAATGGTGATGTCATGAGAAATAACAGTTTAGGTTTAATATGAGGAATGGAGTCTGCCTCACAGTCTGAGACATGCATTTCAAGTATTTTCCTATTTGATCTGAGCTCCCTGCAGCAAACTGATGCTGAAAGAGAATAATTATTTTCTTCCATACATTCGCTCAATGTCCGCCTGGTAATGTGTTTTAAGCTCTTTGCGTTTCAGCTTGAAGGCATCTGTCACCAGACCAGTTTCAGGGGTCCACGGTTCAGGGCTCAAACGAATTTTTACTGGAATTTCAAACTTTTCCAGACTTGCTGAGATGGTGAAAAGAAATGTAAATGCAAAGTCATGAAAAATATACAATTAAAATTCTTGGCAAATAATTTAACTTCCTCAGTCTTTGAGCACTCATCAAAATGCAAAGCCAACAGCTCATAAATCTCACTTCTAAACAATCTATCCCTCAGAAATACGAGAAGTAAGAAACAGATTATGTATGAGAATTACAAAAGCAAAAAACTGCTGAGAAAATCTACATGTCCATCAATAGAAGGAGCTGGATAAATTATGATACAGGCATAAAACGTACACAATTCAGTCACTAAAAATGAGTTATATCTATCTGGTATGGGTATATAAAGATACCTGCGATATATTGTTAGGTTTAAAAGAAGTTTTGCTTTTGTTTTGTTTTTTAACACTAGATAAACTTATATGCAACTAGATGTGTACGACAAGGATACACACCAAAAGAAACCGCATACTTCTAGGGGGCTAGGATCCAGGATTAAGGAAAAGGCAATGTCATTTTTTACCTTACACCTATTTGTTTTCTTTGAATTTATTTTAAAAAATCACTTTAGAAACTAAGAAATAATAAAGTTTAAACAGAATCTTGTCACTGAGCCACGATATTCGCCATGAGCTCTGAGGAAGAACGTCTGCTCACTACTGTGCTTCTCCCACAGTGCTTGATACCAAGTAGGTCCTCAACAGTGGAAAACTGAAAGGGGGCGGGGGGAGGGGAAGACAGGGAAAAGAGATGTAGTTTTGAAGAAACACCTTTCCTTAAAAAGACTGATTTACTTTTCCAGCATTCATTTAACAAATATTTACCAGGAAAAAAATACTGTATAAAAGCGCTTTACTAAACATTCTTTTAAAATACAAAAATGAATAGTTTCTGCTCTCAACTGGTATACTATCGGGAAACAGGTAAACACCTAGCCATAATAATGTATATACCTCAAAAGAATTTAATTAAAAGGTATAAGTGGGAGCCGGAGGAAGATGGCGGAAGAGTAAGACGCGGAGATCACCTTCCTCCCCACAGATACATCAGAAATTCATCTACACGTGGAACAACTCCAACAGAACACCTACTGAACGCTGACAGAAGACCTCAGACCCCCCAAAAGGCAAGAAACTCCCCACATACCTGGGTAGGTCAAAAGAAAAAAAGAATAAACAGAGACAATAGGATATGGACGGGACCTGCACCAGTGGGAGGGAGCCGTGAAGGAGGGAAGGTTTCTACACACTACAAGCCCCTTCGAGGGCGGAGACTGCAGGTGGCGGAGGGGGAAAGCTTCGGAGTAGCGGAGGAGAGCACAGCAACAGGGGTGTGGAGGGCAAAGCAGAGAGACTTTGGCACAGAGGATCGGTGCCCTCAGGCACACACCAGCCCGAGAGACTTGTCTGCTCGGCCGCCAGAGCGGGCGGGGCTGGGAGCTGAGGCTCGGGTATCGGCTTTCAGTCGGAGCGCAGGGAGAGGTCTGGGGCTGGCGGCAGGAAGAGACCCTGAAGGGGTTAGTGCTAGCCCGGAGGGAGTCCGGGGAAAGGGTCTGGAGCTACCGGAGAGGCAAGAGACTTTTTTCCCTTTTGTTGCCTGGTGCGTGAGGAGAGGGCATTCCCCTCCCTCCCCTCTGCCTGAGTGAGCCAGAGCCCCCGAATCAGCGGCTCCTTTAAACCCGTCCTGTCTGAGCGAAGAACGGACGCCCTCCGGCGACCTACGCGCAGAGGCGGGGCCAGGTCCAAGGCTGAGACCCGGGAGCTGTGAGTGCAGAGACAGGGAAATCTCTCTGTGCAGCCTCCGAGGCAGCGGATTAAAGCTCCACGGTCCATTTGATGTGCCCTGCGTCTGTGGAGTGCATGAATGGACAGCGAATCATCCCAAATTGAGGAAGTGGACCTTGAGGACAAGATTTAAGACTTTCCCCCCTTTTTTTTCCTCTTTTTACAACGAATTATCTCAAATTAAGGAGGTGGACTTAGCAAGATTTCAGACTTTTCGCCCTTTTCCTCTTTTTACAACGAATTATCCCAAATCGAGGAGGTGGACTTGGAGAGCAAGATTTTTGATTTTTCCCCCTGCTCTCTTTTTGTGAATGTGTATGTGTAATCTTCTGTGTAAGATTCTCTCTGTATAGCTTTGCTTCCACCATATGTCCCAGGGTTCTTTCGGTCCGTGTTTTTTTTCAATAATTACTTTTTAATTTTAATAACGCTACTATATTTCATACTTTATTCTATTTTACTTTACCTGCTCTTTCTTTTTTTCCTCCCTTCCCTTCCTCCCTCCCTCCCTCCGCTCCTCCTTTCCTTCTTTTTCTTTCCTCCATCCCTCCCTCCCTCCCACCCTTCTTCTTTCCACTTTCTTTTTTCCTTCCTCCCTCCCTCCCTCCCGTCTTTCTTTCTTTCTTTCCTTCCTCCCTCCCTCCCTCTCTTCTTCCATTCACTCTTCCTTTTGCTTTCATTCCTCCCTCCCTCCCTCCTTTCTTTCCTTTCTTTCCATCCTTCCTCCCTCCCTCCTTTCTTTCTTTCTTCCTTCCTTCCTTACTTCCCTTCTTCCTTTCGTTCAATCTCTCTTTCTTTCTTCTACTAATTATTTCTTTCTACTTTTTCTCACTGTTATTCTGAGCCGGGTGGATGAAAGGCTCTTGGTGCTGCAGCCAGGAGTTAGTGCTGTGCCTCTGAAGTGGGAGAGCCAACTTCGGGACACGGGTCCACAAGAGACCTCCCAGCTCCACATAATATCAAGCAGCGAAAATCTCCCAGGGATCTCCATCTCAACACCAGCACCCAGCTTCAGTCAACGACCAGCAAGCTACAGTGCTGGTCACCCTATGCCAAGCAACTAGCAAGGCAGGAACACAACCCCACCCATTAGCAGAGAGGATACCTAAAAACATAATAAGGCCACAGGCACCCCAAAACACACCACCAGACGTGGACCTGCCCACCAGAAAGACAAGATCGAGCTTCAACCACCAGAACACAGGCATTAGTCCCCCCCACCAGGAAGCCTACACAACCTACTGAAACAACCTTAGCCACGGGGGACAGACACCAAAAACAACGGGAACTACGAATCTGCAGCCTGCAAAAAGGAGACCCCAAACACAGTAACATAAGCAAAATGAGAAAGCAGAAAAACACACAGCAGGTGAAGGAGCAAGATAAAAACCTACCAGACCTAACAAATGAAGAGGTAATAGGCAGTCTACCTGAAAAAGAATTCAGAATAATGATAGTAAAGCTGATCCAAGATTCTATTTCCCAGATCCAAAATCTTGGAAATAGAATAGACAATATGCAAGAAACAGTTAACAAGGACCTAGAAGAACTAAAGATGAATCAAGCATCGATTAAAAACACAATAAATGAAATGAAAAATACTCTAGATGGGATCAATAGCAGAATAACTGAGGCAGAAGAACGGATAAGTGAGGTGGAAGATAAAATAGTGGAAATAACTGATGCAGAGAAAAATAAAGAAAAAAGAATGAAAAGAACAGAGGACAGTCTCAGAGACCTCTGGGACAACATTAAACGCACCAACATTCGAATTATAGGGGTTCCAGAAGAAGAAGAGAAAAAGAAAGGGACTGAGAAAATATTTGAAGAGATTATAGTTGAAAACTTCCCTAATATGGGAAAGGAAATAGTTAATCAAGTCCAGGAGGCACAGAGAGTCCCATACAGAATAAATCCAAGAAGAAATACGCCAAGACACATATTAATCAAACTGTCAAAAATTAAACACAAAGAAATCATATTAAAAGCAGCAAGGGAAAAACAACAAATAACACACAAGGGAATCCCCATCAGGTTAACAGCTGATCTCTCAGCAGAAACTCTACAAGCCAGAAGGGAGTGGCAGGACATAATTAAAGTGATGAAGGAGAGAAACCTGCAACCAAGATTACTCTACCCAGCAAGGATCTCATTCAGATTTGATGGAGAAATTAAAACCTTTACAGACAAGCAAAAGCTGAGAGAGTTCAGCACCACCAAACCAGCTTTACAACAAATGCTAAAGGAACTTCTCTAGGCAAGAAACACAACAGAAGGACTATACCTACAATAACGAACCCAAAGCCATTAAGGAAATGGGAATAGGAACATACATATCAATAATTACCTTAAATGTAAATGGACTAAATGCTCCCACCAAAAGACACAGAGTGGCTGAATGGATACAAAAACAAGACCCATATATATGCTGTCTACAAGAGACCCACTTCAGACCTACAGACACATACAGACTGAAAGTGAGGGGATGGAAAAAGATATTCCATGCAAATGGAAATCAAAAGAAAGCTGGAGTAGCAATTCTTATATCAGACAAAATAGACTTTAAAATAAAGACTATTAGAAGAGACAAAGAAGGACACTACATAACGATAAAGGGATCGATCCAAGAAGAAGATATAACAATTGTAAATATTTATGCACCCAACATAGGAGCACCTCAATACATAAGGCAAATACTAACAGCCATAAAAGGGGAAATCAACAGTAACACAATCATAGTAGGGGACTTTAACACCCCACTTTCACCAATGGACAGATCATCCAAAATGAAAATAAATAAGGAAACACAAGCTTTAAATGATACCTTAAACAAGATGGACTTAATTGATATTTATAGGACATTCCACCCAAAAACAACAGAATACACATTTTTCTCAAGTGCTCATGGAACATTCTCCAGGATAGATCATATCTTGGGTCACAAATCAAGCCTTGGTAAATTTAAGAAAATTGAAATTGTATCAAGTATCTTTTCTGACCACAATGCTATGAGACTAGACATCAATTACAGGAAAAGATCTGTAAAAAATACAAACACATGGAGGCTAAACAATACACTACTCAATAATGAAGTGATCACTGAAGAAATCAAAGAGGAAATTAAGAAATACTTAGAAACAAATGACAATGGAGACACGACGACCCAAAACCTATGGGACGCAGCAAAAGCAGTTCTAAGGGGGAAGTTTATAGCAATACAATCCCACCTTAAGAAACAGGAAACATTTCGAGTAAACAACCTGACCCTGCACCTAAAGCAATTAGAGAAAGAAGAACAAAAAACCCCCAAAGTTAGCAGAAGGAAAGAAATCATAAAGATCAGATCAGAAATAAATGAAAAAGAAATGAAGGAAACGATAGCAAAGATCAACCAAACTAAAAGCTGGTTCTTTGAGAAGATAAACAAAATTGACAAACCATTAGCCAGACTCATCAAGAAAAGAAGGGAGAAGACTCAAATCAGTAGAATTAGAAATGAAAAAGGAGAAGTAACAACTGACACTGCAGAAATACAAAAGATCATGAGAGATTACTATAAGCAACTCTATGCCAATAAAATGGACAACCTGGAAGAAATGGACAAATTCTTAGAAATGCACAACCTACCAAGACTGACTCAGGAAGAAATAGAAAATATGAATAGACCAATCACAAGCACTGAAATTGAAACTGTGATTAAAAATCTTCCATCAAACAAAAGCCCAGGACCAGATGGCTTCACAGGCGAATTCTATCAAACATTTAGAGAAGAGCTAACACCCATCCTTCTCAAACTCTTCCAAACAATATCAGAGGAAGGAACACTCCCAAACTCATTCTACGAGGCCACCATCACCTTGATACCAAAACCAGGCAAGGATGTCACAAAGAAAGAAAACTACAGGCCAATATCACTGATGAACATAGATGCAAAAATCCTCAACAAAATACTAGCAAACAGAATCCAACAGCACATTAAAAGGATCATACACCATGATCAAGTGGGGTTTATTCCAGGAATGCAAGGATTCTTCAATATACGCAAATCAATCAATGTGATACACCATATTAACAAGTTGAAGGAGAAAAACCATATGATCATCTCAATAGATGCAGAGAAAGCTTTCGACAAAATTCAACACCCATTTATGATAAAAACCCTGCAGAAAGTAGGCATAGAGGGAACTTTCCTCAACATAATAAAGGCCATATATGACAAACCCACAGCCAACATTGTCCTCAACGGTGAAAAACTGAAACCATTTCCACTAAGATCAGGAACAAGACAAGGCTGCCCACTCTCACCACTCTTATTCAACCTAGTTTTGGAAGTTTTAGCCACAGCAATCAGAGAAGAAAAGGAAATAAAAGGAATCCAAATTGGAAAAGAAGAAGTAAAGCTGTCACTGTTTGCAGATGACATGATACTATACATAGAGAATCCTAAAGATGCTACCGAAAAACTACTAGAGCTAATCAATGAATTTGGTAAAGTAGCAGGATACAAAATTAATGCACAGAAATCTCTGGCATTCCTGTACACTAATGATGAAAAATCTGAAAATGAAATCAAGGAAACACTCCCATTTACCATTGCAACAAAAAGAATAAAATATCTAGGAATAAACCTACCTAAGGAGACAAAAGACCTGTATGCAGAAAATTATAAGACACTGATGAAAGAAATTAAAGATGATATAAATAGATGGAGAGATATACCATGCTCCTGGATTGGAAGAATCAATATTGTGAAAATGACTCTACTACCCAAAGCAATCTGCAGATTCAATGCAATCCGTATCAAACTACCGCTGGCATTTTTCACAGAACTAGAACAAAAAATTTCAAAATTTGTTTGGAAAAACAAAAGACCCCGAATAGCCAAAGCAATCTTGAGAACGAAAAACGGAGCTGGAGGAATCAGGCTGCCTGACTTCAGACTATACTACAAAGCTACAGTAATTAAGACAGTGTGGTACTGGCATAAAAACAGAAAGATAGATCAGTGGATCAGGATAGAAAGCCCAGAGATAAACCCACGCACATATGGCCAACTTATCTTTGATAAAGGAGGCAGGAATGTACAGTGGAGAAAGGACAGCCTCTTCAATAAGTGGTGCTGGGAAAACTGGACAGGGACATGTAAAAGTATGAGATTAGATCATTCCCTAACACCATACACAAAAATAAGCTCAAAATGGATTAAAGACCTAAATGTAAGGCCAGAAACTATCAAACTCTTAGAGGAAAACATAGGTAGAACACTCTATGACATAAATCACAGCAAGATCCTTTTGGACCCACCTCCTAGAGAAATGGAAA
Source organism: Hyperoodon ampullatus (assembly GCF_949752795.1). NCBI lineage: Eukaryota > Metazoa > Chordata > Mammalia > Artiodactyla > Ziphiidae > Hyperoodon > Hyperoodon ampullatus. Next base: position 15,898,577 of record NC_136921.1, read on the forward strand.
TAAAAACAAAGATAAACAAATGGGACCTAATGAAACTTCAAAGCTTTTGCACAGCAAAGGAAACCATAAACAAGACCAAAAGACAACCCTCAGAATGGGAGAAAATATTTGCAAATGAAGCAACTGACAAAGGATTAATCTCCAAAATTTATAAACAGCTCATGCAGCTCAATAGCAAAAAAACAAACAACCCAATCCAAAAATGGGCAGAAGACTTAAATAGGCATTTCTCCAAAGAAGATATACAGACTGCCAACAAACACATGAAAGAATGCTCAACATCATTAATCATTAGAGAAATGCAAATCAAAACTACAATGAGATATCATCTCACACCAGTCAGAATGGCCATCATCAAGAAATCTAGAAACAATAAATGCTGGAGAGGGTGTGGAGAAAAGGGAACACTCTTGCACTGCTGGTGGGAATGTGAATTGGTACAGCCACTATGGAGAACAGTATGGAGGTTGCTTAAAAAACTAAAAATAGAACTACCATATGACCCAGCAATCCCACTACTAGGCATATACCCTGAGAAAACCATAATTCAAAAAGAGACATGTACCAAAATGTTCATTGCAGCTCTATTCACAATAGCCCAGAGCTGGAAACAACCTAAGTGTCCATCATCGGATGAATGGATAAAGAAGATGTGGCACATATATACAATGGAATATTACTCAGCCATAAAAAGAAACGAAACTGAGCTATTTGTAATGAGGTGGATAGACCTAGAGTCTGTCATACAGAGTGAAGTAAGTCAGAAAGAGAAAGACAAATACCGTATGCTAACACATATATATGGAATTTAAAAAAAAAAAATGTCATGAAGAACCTAGGGGTAAAACGGGAATAAAGACACAGACCTACTTGAGAATGGACTTGAGGATATGGGGAAGGGGAAGGGTAAGCTGTGACAAAGGGAAAGAGAGGCATGGACATATATACACTACCAAACGTAAGGTAGATAGATAGTGGGAAGCAGCCGCAGAGCACAGGGAGATCAGCTCGGTGCTTTGTGACCGCCTGGAGGGGTGGGATGGGGAGGGTGGGAGGGAGGGAGATGCATGAGGGAGGGGATGTGGGAACAGATGTATATGTATGACTGATTCACTTTGTTATAAAGCAGAAACTAATAAAAAAAAAAAAGAAAAAAAAAAAAAAAAGAACCTGCCTGCCAATGCAGGGGACACGGGTTCGAGCCCTGGTCCGGGAAGATCCCATATGCCGTGGAGCAACTAAGCCTGTGTGCCACAGCTACTGAGCCTGTGCTCTAGCCCACAAGCCACAACTACTGAGCCTGTGTGCCACAACTACTGAAGCCCAAGCTCTGCAACAAGAGAAGCCACCACAATGAGAAGCCCACACACCACAACAAAGAGTAGCCCCGCTCACTGCACACAGCAACAAAGAACCAAAGCAGCCAAAAATAAATAAATTAAATAAATAAATTTAAAAAAAAGAACCTGCCTGCCAATGCAGGGGACACGGGTTCGAGCCCTGGTCCAGGAAGATCCCACATGCCCCAGAGCAATGAAGCCCGAGTGCCACAGCTACTGATCCTGTGCTCTAGAGCCCATGAGCCACAACTACTGAGCCCACGTGCTGCAACTACTGAAGCCCACGCGCCTAGAGCCTGTGGTCCGCAACAAGAAGCCACCGCAATGAGAAGCCTGCACACCGCAACGAAGAGTAGCCCCCGCTCACCACAACTAGAGAAAGCCCGCGCGCAGCAACGAAGACCCAACGCAGCCAAAAATAAATAACTTAATTAATTAATTTAATTTAATTTTAAAATGGTGAAAATGGTAAATTTTGTGTTATGTGTATTTTACCGCAAAAGAAAAATAGCTTTGAATTCATAGGATGAGTGTGAGGATGTGGTGAGATAATCTATGTGGAGTTTAGAATATTGCCTGGCACTGCTGCAGTGCTGATTGTACACAAGCTATCAGTATCATAGCCCTTTCCCTGTTTGATTCTGGGGTTCTGACCCCTGGCTGTCTCCCTGACCATGGCCTCCCTGATAGGAAATCTGTTAAGAGTCACAGGCTTAACATGGATGGACCTGAGATTATCATACTAAGTGGAGTAAACCAGACAAAGAAAGACAAATATCATATGATATCACTTATACGTGGAATCTAAAAAAAAATGATACAAATGAATTTATTTACAAAACAGAAACAGACTCACAGACTTAGAAAGCAAACTTACGGTTACCAAAGGGGAAACATTGGGGGGAGGGATAAATTGGGAGTTTGATATTAACATATACACACACGAGTATATATAAAATAGATAACCAACAAGGACCTACTGTATGGCACAGGGAACTCTGCTCAATATTTTGTAATAACTTAAATGGGAAAAGAATTTGAAAAAGAATGAATATATATGTATATGTATAAATGAATCACTTTGCTATACACCTGAAACTAACAACATTGTTAATCAATTATACTCTGATATAAAATAAAAAAAATTTTTTAAAAAGAAAAAGAAAAAAAAAAAATAGAAGGTATAAGTGCCTTGGGAACAAAAATTATATATTAACTCTAACCTGTAAAAAGAAACAAAAATAACAAAGTTTTATTCTTCAAAGATGAAAAATATGTCAGGAGTGGTTTCTAAGAGGAAAAACCACTATGAGAAAAAGCAGTAAGGCAGGGACGACAGTTCTTAAGGGACAGGAGTCTGACACTACGGAGATGTGGGGAGACTCACAGGCAAGCACTGGAAGCCCACGTTCAGCTGTTAAGTGCTCAGTCGGCACCGCACTCTACGACCTGACTCAACATGACGTTAGTTAGGTACAGTGATATCATCTAGACCAGGTTTTAGAAAAATGAACACAGCTACAACCAAATGACCAGGTGAAGAAATGGGGACTCTAAGTATAATTATGAGTATTTCTTCCCTATTTTGTTGTGAATATGCTTGTATATATGTTAAGCAAATATTTTTGTTTTCTTCCCTCCTATTCTCTTATCACAATATATTAATAAGTTCACTTTATATCACAGTATTTAAGTTACAGGATATCAAAGGAGAAGAGTAAAAAACATCAGTCAAGGGGTCTGCATCCACTTCTGGGGAAAAGGTTAATGTATCTTCAGTTGCACGCAGAACAGGTGTATAATGTTAGGTGATAGTCTGACTTCGTTACTGTCTTTACTTGGAAATTAACTATGGTGTAAGGAAATGTATCTGGGTGCCAAGCTGACAATGGGTGGGCTATGATAGTTTTAGGCATCATTTGGGCTAGGCTAGAGTTCCCAGTTATTCAATTAAACACTATCTAGGTGTTGCTTTGAAAGTGGTTTTGTAGATACGACTAAGTCAGTTGAAAGGCCTTGAGAGCAGAGCTGAGGCACCCCAAACAAGAAGCAATTCTGCCTGTGGACAGGGGCTTTGGCTCGTACCTAGGAGTTCCAGTCCACCTTTTTTTTTTTTTTTTTAACAGTCTGCCCTACATATTTCCAAGTTTGTCTAGCCAGCCCCCAATAATCATGTAAACCAATTCCCTACAATAAGTTTCTTAATATATTTAACTTACTGATTCTGTTTCTCTGGTGTAAACCTAATATAGATTTTGCTTAAAAATGAAGTTGGATCCCTTCTTTACATCATATATAAAAATTAACCCAAAATGGATTAAGGACCCAAATATAAGGGCTAAAACTATAATACTCTTAGAAGAAAACAAAGCGCTACTTCTTTGTAACTTGGATTAGGCAACGGTTTCTCAGATGTGACATCAAAAGCACAAGCAACAAAAGCAAAAAATAAACTGTATCTTATAAAAATTAAAACTGTTGGGCTTCCCTGGTGGCGCAGTGGTTGAGAGTCCGCCTGCCGATGCAGAGCACACAGGTTCGTGCCCCGGTTCGGGAAGATCCCACATGCCGCGAAGCGGCTAGGCCCGTGAGCCATGCCGCTGAGCCTGCGCGTCCGGAGCCTGTGCTCCGCAACGGGAGAGGCCACAACAGTGAGAGGCCCGCGTACCGCAAAAAAAAAAAAAAAAAAAATTAAAACTGTTGTGCTTCAAAGGATACCATCAAGAAAAGTAAAAACACAACCCACAGGATGGGAGAAGATACATCTGATAATGGATTTGCATCTAGAATATATAAAGACTCATACAACTCAATAATAAAAAGACAACCTCACTTAAAAAACGGGCAAAGAATCAGAACAGCCATTTCTCCAGAGAAGACATACAATGGCCACTAAGTACATGAATATATGCTCAACATCATAAACCACCATCTGAAATACAAATCAGAGCCACAATGAGAGGCCACTTCACACCAACCAGGATGGCTAAAATTGGAAGGATGAACAATAATGATTGCTGGGAAGGATGTGGGGAAACTGGAACCCTCATACAACATTCATGGGAATGTAAAATGGTGCCACCATTTTTAAAAATAGTCTGGAAAATATTTAGAAAAATATGTTCTGGAAAATAGCCTGGTAGTTCCTCAGAAGGTTCAACATAAAGTTAGCAGAGGCCCAGCAATTCTCCTCCTAGTTATCTACACAACAGAAATAAATAAGTATACCCACACAAAAGCTTGCGTACAAATGGTCACAGCAACATTATTCATTAACAGCCAAAAGTGGAAACCACCCAGGTGTCAACTGATGAATGGATAACCAAATATCACTTGGCAATAAAAGGGAACGAAGTATTGATACATGCTATGACAAGAAAACATGGATGAACACTACATGCTAAGTGAAAGAAACCAGTCACAAAACCCTAAATATTATATGGTATTACTTATACAAAATCTTCAGAACAGGAAAATCTATAGAAACAGGAAGATCAGTGGTCCCCAAGGACTAGGAGGTCTGAGGTGCGGTGGGGAGTGGCTGCTAACAGACACGCTATTTCTTTCTGAGGCGATGACAATGCTCTCAAACTGATTGTGGTAACTGTACAACTCTGTGAATACACTAAAAACTATGTAATTGTATATACTAAATGGGCAAGTTGTTTGGTATGTCAATTATAATATATCTCAGAGCTGTTAACATATATATAAAATTTAAAAATAAAGCAAGAAGGCATATAAATTTTAAATTATGCTTAATTATTGTTTCAGTATTCTACCTTACTTAGAAATTATGTAGGTTTCTAATTTCATATCCATTAAATAACTCAATTTAGCATCAGACCAAGGATTTCAAATTACCTAGAAAAGTTGGAAACTATTTTCAAGCTGACATACTACAAAACACAATTACTGTTGAAATAAAGGGTCAAAATGATTTCGTCTGGTTAAATGCAATTTACATTTTTCATAATCTTGAATAACATATCTAAGGAGAATAAAAATGCATACTCGTATTACCCATGACACTGATGACTCAGAAGGTGCAGCTGTTTTTATGAAACCAACAACATTAAACAAAGTCTCTCTGCACTCACCCCTCAACACACACACACACACACACACAAGGGGTGGAGGACACATGAGTTCAACCGACTACCAGCACACGAACAGGGTAGCAAAGAGTCCTGGACGGTTCACTGCGGGCTGGGGTGTCCAGGAAGCTAAGCAGGGCCTTGGAAACAGCTGAGAAGAGTGGAGAAAGGGCCAACCCAGAAAACAGAAGCTGCCGAGAAGAGGACATTCTGAGACATGTCCATCAGTGGTGGGCGTGGATGATTTGTGTGTCCCTAAAGGGGCTTCAGTGGGGGACTGACAAGTACGTTTTTCTCCCTACTAATGGTGAGAAAATATGATTGGTTTCTGAGCAGGAAATGTAACTAAGCCCTTGCAGCAAAAACAGGATAAGCAAGCTTAAGTAGCCTCTTCCCATCTCAGTTCTCGGAATCAGCTGAACACTCTCTCACCTGAAACAGCAGCTTCAGAGAGCACTTTGAGCACCTCATTCTCCATTTCGCAGCTGTTACACAGCTCCTCCCAGGTCCCTCGAAGTCCCCTCTTTCGTGCTAGTTCCGTTAGCTCCTTTTGATTCGGCACAACAAATCCAATGACGTAAGAATGATAACTGAAATAAAGGGCAACTTGGTTAAGGCACCACACGGCGTACACCGTGTTAACGGCGGTTAACTGGCTACGCTGACATTTAGCGATCAGGTCTTCACCATCCCAAGCGACACGCATGAGGACGTATCTGGTACCGCCACGTTTGTTGTCTGATTCATAACGCGCTGTGGTGCCCTGGCAGAATTCACTGCTAAAGAAACCTGAACCTGACATTTCATGATAAATTTCAACTATGTATACAACTGCTATGAATTATGCTTTTAAAAAAGAAAATTACAAAATCAGACAATTCATCCATAAAAAATCAGTAATTCACATCAACAGATTAAACAAAACTGAAAGCTAATGTACATATGAAACTGTTTCTAAAAAACTTTGGCAACAAATCAAAGTAATGTGATTATACATATTTTTTCCTTTGTTATCATGGGAATTTGTGTTCTAGGGAAACTCTGAGTATGCCCGCTGAAGGCAGCAACCTGAAGAAATGGCAGCAGCATCAGGAGAAGGTCAGTTCTGGTTAATATCACATATGAAAATCCAGACCTGTAGCATCACTAAAGAAAACACTTCATGACTAACAAAGGGCAGAATCATTTATAAACCAATGTAGTAAATCTTTAAAGTGGGCTGTACCTCAAAGCCTCTTTCTAAATTGGTTCTCCTAACACCAGATTTTATCTTTTCATAATAAGCATTACGTCAACTTCTGTAGTAAGGGTCCCAGGCTGGCCACAAAATATCCGGTCATTAACTCTGGAGAATGATTGCCACATGCAATACTGTTATGAAAAAATGTAATCAGAGTGCCAATCTGAAATTCCAACACATTTCCCAAGAGTGCATTTCTGGGATTTTAACTTTAAACTCTCCTTCCCAGCTGCCTCTATATCATCATGGGCTCGAGATGCTATGTATGAAGCCACAGCTTAACACGGCTTAAGGGGGAATGGAAGCCCACACATGGCTAGGGTCCCAGGCAGGCTCAAACTGACAGGGGGTAGTAAGAACAGAGCAGGGCACTGCTCTCTGACCCCACCCCCAACTTCCTTCTTTACTCGCCTCTCTTCTGGACTGCTTGTGGGAAGCTTCCCTGTGCAGAGTGACAGGTAGCAAGGCAGCAGGAAGGAGGATTTTATTTCCTTCCCCTCCTGTCACACAGAACACTGCACTGAGATGTAAAACAGAAAACAGGGACAGAGGAAGGTAAGGAGAGGAGCATCACAAGGGAAGAATCAGCTAACGGCTGTAATGAGAACAGGCCGTTCCCAGAGACAATGGATAAGAAGGAAGAGTTCTTGGTATAATTTTACAAAGAAGGCCGGCATAGAAAGGAAATGCCAACAGCACACCAAATGTTTTAAGTAAAAAAAAAGTAGCATAAATTCTACTTTCTTACCTGTTTGCATATGCACAAATGTTATCTATTAGTGAGAGATTCTTCAAAGCTGCCTCTACTTTCCCAAGAGAAACATATTCTCCTGCCTGTAGTTTTACAAGGTCCTTTTTACGATCTGCGCAAAAACAAGGCCGGGAGGGGGGCACATTGGAAGACAATATTATTATACCTTCAATGCACAGAAATATTTGCCATTCCCTAAGTAAGTTGCTATCAATTAAGTTCACTATAGTAGTTATGCTAAAATTAAAAACACATATAAAATTAGGCCCTTACTTTGGTACTACTAAATATGTTCTTTTAAAGAATTAGCTTCTGATTAAGGGACCCCATCATCAGGGCTTCAGGCATGTTCTGCTGAACAGATTCTGTTCCTGGTATACATTAATACCAGAAAGGTCAAGAATATACTCAATGCCATCTGAAAGCTCACGTTCTATCTGAAGAGAAGCAGGACGAAAAAATGTATCACTTTAATACGATACGGTAGTACTAGGTGTTAGGACTCTCCAACCTGCTGATTTTCAAAGAATTCCCGCAAGGGGGGCCTGAGCTGAGTCTTGAGGGAAGACTGAGCAGTGGCCAAGTGGAAGAACACTGGCAAAGGAGAGAGGCATGCCAGCTTGAATTACTGCAGCATATAGGAGGAGGGAAGGTTTTCAGCAGGAAAGCAGCCAGTGAGATGGGGGTTTAGTAATCACGTGGTGGCAGCGAGAGGGTGCATTCAGCAGGGGTAAGCATAGCAACAGAAAGGAATTTCTTGCAATAGGGTGACAGAAGGTGCAGGCCTGACCTACGATCACAGAAAAAGGGACAGACAGAAAAGAATGATCTCGAGGCATATCTTATAAGGTAAAGCAGTGGGATATGGATTAGATATGGGGAGCTGACTGAAGAGGTTCTCATCTCCTGCCAGTGTCTAGATGGCACGACTGGGATAGAAGTGCCATTAACTGAGAGAAAGAACCTAAGAGGAGAAGCAGGGAAGGTATTTTTCACCCACAGGTCCTAGTACTGAGCTGCCAGGCCTTCCTTAGCTCTCACAGGCAAGGGAAGGACAAGGTTCTGACAGGAAAAGAGCCCTAGTAACCTCTAGATAGCAAAGAATTCACAAGAATGAATATTCCCTATTAAGAACTGGACTCTTTAAGGATTATCTAGTAGTACTTAAAAATACCACTGCTGTTGAACAGACCTTGAGACCTCATAATATGTCAAGCCTTATAAATTCCACACAGTCCCTATTGTACATTTTTATATTCCAGGGATAATGCAGAGACCATACCAACACTACATAAAGATGAATTCTTACACTATTAAACAGCTTCTCTAAATATATAGTCTCTCTTTTGAAAAGCTATTTTGGAAACATCCACTTAAAGAAAAAAAGTATTACTTCGCTTACCAATAATCTTCAAACAACCATCAGGGTCAAACTCTCCAATATCTCCAGTACAGAGCCACCTCTGTCCATTTTCATCTTCAAAAAAATCAGCTTTTGTTTTTGCTTCATTTTTGTAGTATCCCATTGTCACATTTTGGCCACCAATAATAATTTCACCCCTAGGATGTGGCTTATCAGTATTAAAGTATCCACCTAACAAACATAGAATAATTTAGAGTTAATTCAACATTTTTATCCCTGCGTGCATCGTGTGAATATTTGAAACTATTAGTTTCTAAATAGGGACATCTGATTTTGATCCAATCAGGGTTTCCTAAAGGAAATAAGGCAGGCACTACGAACAAAATTCATCAACATAAAACTAGTCGCAAATTTTCAGCTGCTTAACCCTAAGCACTTCTGCTTTCAAACTACTATTCCGAGGAAAAAATTAAACTCAAAAATCCAACATCTACTGTATAAAATAATTACATATGGACGACACTGGTCAATTCCTTTAAGGATTCTGTAGAGATTCTTAAATATCATACTAGTAACTGATAAAAGTGTTAAATCGTGCATTTTGAGAATAAATCTCTGTATAAAATCAAATTACTATATATTTAGAAGATTTATTCCTTACAGATAATTTCAGAATGGTTCCATGTTTAAGCTTATTAAACATTTTCACTAGTTCTGCTAAAAGATAGCTGAAAAATGACACCCAAGCCTTAGAATCTCTTTGCATAAAAGAAAAGTGCACCCAAACAAATCACAGATAATATGTACATGTTAATAGGGTCATATAAAATTTTTAAGAAGTGACTAGTATTTAAATGGCATGAGCAATAGATTTTCATGTAATTATAGTAAAAATTTCCTTCTGATAATTTTGGGTTGAAGCCCTCGGAGAAGAGAAAGCAAAAAGAAAAAACAGGTAAAAATCTTCAGTTTCATAGAATGAATTATATGATATTGTTTCTACAAAATATGTTCATTTGTAATTTATGGGCATTATTTATTTAGCACATTTCTAAAGTTTTTCCCATAATTCTTATTTGCATTTATGTAACAAAATAAGCAAATAAGAACAATTACAATTCTTTGAAATCATCTTTGAAATAAGCAAAATAAATGCATTCATATAGCTCTAGATAAAATATTTCTATTATAAAGGACAAAAGTGAGCACTTGTGGGTGATTTTACACTCTAAAGTAAGGAAGGAAATGAAGCACAATTCTAAAGTTTAATATTATATAATAAATTAATGCTCTGTGGTTAAAAGAGGTTATTACCTTCCTCCCAGTTCTTTAATTTGATTTCACAGCAAACTAATGGTGCTCCCACTCTGCCAGTATTGTAGTCCCACACTAAAATGCAAATTAAAAAAAGCATTTGATTATAGTAGTTAATAAATTGCTTCATTTTTTTAAACTACAAAAAACCAGTGATTTATCCCAAACCTTAGATATCCCCAGAGAACCCTTAAATGCAGAAGTAGCACATTGGTGAAGCAAGCTGTGTAGCCCACACTGAAGTGTTTTGGGTATTTTTTTTAATCCGGATTGGTTATAGACATTTAAAAATCAAGACATTTTACAAAAGAGTATGGAATCTCCAAGAACCATGGGCCCACATTTCCAGCACAGCAACAACTGTAGCCCCTATCAGACGGTGCAGGCCTGCTCCAGTTTCCCCAGATCCCTTACCATCACATTTTCTTACACCAGGGCCCACTTCACTCATTTAAGTAGCTGCCTGGTTCATGAGTTTGTCTTCTCTATCTTAAAGGATAAAGGAACACAATGGTTTACACCTATTCCACTTTCTTACTAGACCTAACAGCTCTGCAGTACAAACAACCTCTCCAATCTTCTCCCATGTACCACTATTTCAAACTGAGATCTCTGAAGCTTCCCTCACATCAGCTTATATATCACACCCTATTTTTTCATAAATTCATATAATAAGAGTTCAGAGATCACGCTGGAGGTTAAGACTGTTAACTTTCAAGGATCTGGGAAAGAACCCACCACTATTACGAACTACTACTGCATTATGTTTCCTCTTTAAAGAGCATTCAAATATCAGAAATGAAAGGTTGATATTTAATACTTTACAGACTTATTTACACCATAAACCGTAACTGATTAATCACACATCCAATGGAAACCTTAAAAATGGAAGAAATTAAGGCTCTTCAGGAACCGTATATGCATGTTTTTAAGACTGCTTGTCTATTTTGTGCAAAACAAGACTTAGAAGCAGCTTCCAAAAATATATAAAATATAGAGAACATAACTGAAAACTGGAAAATACAGAAGTAATGCAGGATAAACCTGGCATAAGAATGGTGCACAAAAGCGCTTAAGGTAAATAGGGGAAAATGAAAAGTTAAGAGGTTTAGTGTCTATCAGTATCTAGAAAATACAAAGGAGGAGCATAGTTTTATCTAGGGCTGGAGAACAAAGTAACCTTCTTCCATAAAAGGGCATGTGAGGCACTAGGGGAGTCATCTGGGAACCACTCAGGTAATGGACTGAGCCCCCTCAACCCCGTCACCATGGTAAACTCTGGAAATTAGATTCTCTAGACCGGAATCTAGTTTCTCGTTGCACTTAACACAGACCACCCACCCCAATAAACATTTCTGAATTTGAGCCTTAATAAACATACCTAAACAACTAGAAAATACACATTAATTTTTCTATATAAAAAGAAATTTAAAAACTGATATAAGATGATAAATGTACACAATACAGCCAGTGCTTGTGACAAAAACTTCTTTTCTATAAAGCTAAGTAGTTTTTACTACTACATATCATAGTTTTAATTTGAAAACTCCTCTAGATGAATTATTGACAATTAGATACACCTAGTACATTCTAAAAACATATCAATAATCACACTACTTGGGATTTACACAAATATTTTAACTGCTCTTCTATATATCTGCAAAAAACAACCCATACTAAAAAGTGCCTGGAGTTGCACCCCAGCCTCTGTTGGACAGACCACTCTGAAGACAACACTAACCTTCTGTAATTGTTCCAGCCCCACAAGATTCAGTGAGTCCATATCCCTGACCGACAGGACAGCAAAAACAGATGTTCATGAATCTCTGTGTGGTTGCAGAAAGCGGAGCACCTCCACACAAGAGAAGCCGAATATTTCCACCTAGCAAGCCTCGAACTTTCCGGAAAATAAAGCTTAAAAAAAAAGAAAAATCAATCAGATAATCACAGAATTTTAAAGCTGAATGGGATTTTCCAAATCATTTAGACTAATCTTCCAATTCTGATACACAGGCACACCGTGAAGATATTTAGAGTTCAGTTCCAGAGCACCACAATAGAGTGAATATTGCAATAAAGCAAGTCACATGAATTTTTTGGTCTCCCGGTGCATACAAAAATTATGTTTATACTATACTATAGTCTATTAAGTGTACAATAGCATTACGTCTAAAAAGCAATGTACGTACCTTAATTAAAAAACACATTATGTTAACAAATGCTAACCATCTGACAATAGAGTTGCCACAAACCTTCCACTTGTAAAAACACAGTATCTGTGAAACGCAATAAAGCAAAGTACAATAAAACGAGGTACACCTATATGAGATGTTGAGATTAAGTATCTTATCCAAGGCCACAAAGCCAATTTAAGAGACTCTCTTGACCCATTACTTAAATCTAAATGTTTATTCAACCAAGTTTATTCAACCAAGAACATGTGATTTTCTCTTGAGAACTTCAAGTAATATTTAAATTCAAAATTGTCAGGTTTAATTTTATATAGTTGCTTATGGCCAGAGCAATTAGTTTTATGTCATTATATAATACATATTATATTAATACTGAATAATCCTATTGTATCTTCATAAAATTTAGTATGAAAAGTAAATTATTTTTTTTGCTTTCGCTTACTTCATTAGAAATGTATACAGCAATTTAACTCTTTAAAATTTCACTAATTCAAGTTGAAGTATCTGGTAAATTAAAAAAAGAAAACAATTCAAACATCTAATTGATATGTTTCTGAAAATACACTAATTAAAAAGATTGCTTACCACCTAGATGAAAAAGGGGGAAGCGTTTTGTTTTGTATTTTAATAACTGAAAAAAGACTGAGGCAATCATTAAAAAAAAAAATATATATATATATATATATATATGTAAATAGGCTTTACAAAGCAATTCTGCATCTCACTGGAGATATAAGTAAAAGGCAGGAAAAAAATTATTAAGTTTTAAATAATGTGAAACATATATGAAAACTACATTAACGTTCCCATAAAAAATAATTTGAATGTCATACTTTTATTTTCTAAACTATTTTATAGTTAAATCTACTTATTCTATTAGTGCCATGGCGGTGGGGGGGGATGACAGGTGTGTGGTAAAACTCATTTAACACTTTAAACACAAAACATTTAATCATATTTGGTTGCCATTTTATATCCATATTGAAATAAATATAAGAGCAAAGACAAACTACTTCTCAAAATAATTAAAATCATGTAAGTGTCCACAGAAGACATAAGCACACATTTAACACAGTAAAATTTTTAGTGAAATTTTTTTTCAAATAACATTGCAATCTTTTTAATTGCTCATATTCTTATGCAAGATGGATTTTTTTTAGAGTCCCTTTGACTTTTTAAGATAATTTTTCTTATAACTATCTCAATTAATTGGGCTATTAATGTGAATAAAATGATCAAGTTATCAAGGAGAGGGAGAGCCTTTACTTACCTATCACACAGCGGAGTACCATGTCCTTTTGAAATCTGTTCCATTTTGTAATTATAGGCGAGAATAAACAGAGTGCGTTGAAAATTACTCATTTCATTCACTTTATTCATGACATTTTTGTAGATCCGATCCATGATTTCCTAGATGTATAAAAATGAGTTAACAGTCAATAATGCTATCAGCTACCTTATTTAAAATCTTAACATCAGATTACTATTTCCATCAATAGAGGCATTTTAAAAGATACATTCTGTCAAGAATAAACTTTTAAAATAGAGCCACAATTTGTTTAAAAATGAGATTTCTGTAATTTTTAATAGATGCTCATGAGTAGTAAAAAAAGGGGGGGCAGGGAGATATTAAAAACCTTAGGGCAGTAATATGCCATTATTGATTCTTTATACTGTTTTGCTCTTATTTATTCTGAACTAAAAACTAAACTCACTAAATAAATGAACAACTATATAAAATTAAGAGAATTTTAAAAACCATTCTATCTTATAAAGATATAAAGTACTACATTCTTTGCTCACAAAAAGACCATGGGGTTATTTTGGGTGCTTGTTTGATTTTTTTTTTTTTTTTTTTTTTTTTGCGGTACGCGGGCCTCTCACTGCTGTGGCCTCTCCCACCGCGGAGCACAGGCTCCGGACGCGCAGGCTCAGCGGCCATGGCGCACAGGCCCAGCCGCTCCGCGGCACGTGGGATCCTCCCGGACCAGGGCACAAACCCGCGCCCCCTGCATCAGCAGGCAGACCCCCAACCACTGCGCCACCAGGGAAGCCCTGTATGTTTGATTTTTAATGCTGCATCCATGAAAAATTTCCTTGTCTGCACTGTGTTTTGCTTACTATGCCTATTCCTATGACATATACTTTAATAACTTGAAATAGTTTCTCTCTACAATTTTAAATTATATTTAATATTTATGTGAACCAAAACTTTAAAGAAAGATAGTACTAAGGAAACTACATACCTAATAAAACTCCAAAATTACTGGTCATTTATATTTGACTTTGGAATAACTAAGTAATTATGCTTGAATGTGAACACTCAGTATCCAATTATAATTCCCAACACTTTCAAAATCAGAGAGCCTCGTAAAATTTACATTAAGGGAGCAGAAAATCATTGCTATCCCATTTCTACTGATCTTATCCCCAGGCCCCTCCCTATGCCTGGTATTAAGTTAAGATGCACAGAGCTGCTAGGGTAATTCAAAGTTGCACCAACTTCTCTGTCCCTTTTTTTTGGTGTCTAGGCCAGACTTTCCCCAAGGACTCGGGAGATATGATTTGCTTAGAAGGAGGTGATCTCAAACCTTTTCTCCTATCTCCTGCTGGGCTTCAGGTTTCTACCAATAGCAAACAGCTATCACAAAAATGATTTGGGCAAGAAGCTATTTAGGGAAAGGCACTGATAATATCATATCGAAGCTGAAACTAAGGTGATTGCTTAATAAGCAAGAAAAAAAAAGATAAAACAAGATCAAATAAATACTGTAGAGCCCAAGATAACATAGATAATGAATAAGGAATAAATCCTACATAAACTACCTTGTCAACAATATCTTTTCCACTAGCATTTACTTTCTGTAGATGCTTTTTTAGCAGGCGATATTGATTAATGGTCAATTCTTACCGGGACAGCTGCCATCAGTGTTGGTTTCAATATGGATGTATCTCCTTTGCTTCCTTTTTTTATTTTTGAAGACTACAGAGAGAAAAAGTTATCTATATAAAGTGATCCTTATTTTAAAAATTCAATGAAACTCTTAAAAAACACATTACAAATTCATCATTTTAATTCACTTATATTCTAAATAGCACTTAAAAGGCAAGTTCCTTTAGAATGATTAACTGTCAGCCTTACAATATACTGTCATACTGAATGAAAATTGTGTTAAAGGTAATTATGATTTTTTAGTATCTCAAATCACAGAATTTAATTTACCTGATCTGCTAAAGTCTGTGGTGAAGAGTAGCCAATGCAGCATCCATGAGAAAGACAAACAAGCTCAGCACTTAATTCTAAAACATGGGCCAGAGGCAAATATCCGATGTAAATATCTTTCTCCCTAAAAGAAAAGGGAGATACAGGAAGCAACAGTCAGGTGCTGTTTCTGTGAAAACGGGAGCGAGCTTTACCCTCAGGGCTCAATCTGGGCTCTTTGTGTGTGCGTGCGTGTGCGTGTGTGTGTGAAGAGTGAGAGTCAGACAGAGACAGACACTGAGGGTGTCAGGGAAAAGAACTATAGTACAGCTCAACCTAAAGCTGAGGAGGCAGACACTCTAAGGAAGTGGCTCCTGTTTCCAGGTCCTCCTGGAAGGCACTCACTAACTGTGAGTGCTGCAGAAGCAAAGCGCCAGGAGAGAGGAAATATGGGCTTGGAGGGGGGGAAAAGAAAATGAGGGTTCTTTTGAAGGACAGAAGAAATTCCCCCAAGGAGGAAATGGTCTTTAAAGCTAATGGGCTATCAAACAGGAGAGTTCAAATAGGATCCACAACCGTCTGCCAGGAATCTCAGGATGAGATTCATGTTCTGAGAGTTAAATTATACCTTGTGTAATAAAATGTATATGTATACATATCCATATATTTCAAGAACTGCTCCCATTCCCAGAAGGAATTAGTTGCTCTTACTTTTTTTTCTGAAAGTTATGCACACACAAGAAAAATTTCTCTCTCCATCCCCAAGTTCAATTCCACAGTAACATGTGTGTGTATAATTTCTGTGCATCCAACCACTGCACTACATCAGTCATCACAATATTGATTCCATCTCTGGGAACGCTAGCTTTACCACCCCTAAAATTCACTCCCGTCTGGTTTCCTCCATTGGTCTCTTTCCCATCCCAGTATACCCACTCTCCCCCAAAACTACTGGAATGTGTCTTAAAAAGAAAAATCAGAGACTGAATACAGAAGCTCAATAAGCATCTATTGGATATATTATTTGTTCACTTGAAGTATAATATTTAGGTATAAAAATGACTATGAAGATAACAACACCAACTGATTAAAATAATTTAAGACATTTAAGTCAGTTAAAGTTTGCACTTTTAAAGTAACAAGTAAATATTAACAATGATGTCTATCCACTATACTTTAAAACCCCCAACTAGGGCTTCCCTGGTGGCGCAGTGGTTGAGAGTCCGCCTGCCAATGCAGGGGACACGGGTTCGTGCCCTGGTCCGGGAGGATCCCACATGCCGCAGAGTGGCTGGGCCCGTGAGCCATGGCCGCTGAGCCTGCGCGTCCGGAGCCTGTGCTCCGCAACAGGAGAGGCCACAACAGTGAGAGGCCCGTGTACCGCGAAAAAAAAAAACAAAAACCCCAATATAACTATTTTGTAATTTTAATGTCCTTTTCTTGAAGAAATACCTACTGTAAACAGACTCTGAAGGACTAATTTAACCGTATAATAATAAATGACACAAACATTAATGTAACAACAGACATAAATACTGGACTACCCCAAATGTATTTACTATGACATACCCCAGTTCTGGAATCCTTTCCGCCATCCCAGTTATACCAGCAATAAGGTTACTATGGGAAATCATGACCCCCTTTGGAAGTCCTGTGGATCCACTTGTGTACATGATTACTGCAATATCTGAGGGCACTGGTTTGCTATGAGGTTTGTTTTCTGTATTGGAGAAGAAAAGACACACATACTTCTGAGAAATTTAGCTGTATCACCAACTTTTTCATAATCATCTATTTGTCTAACTGAGTTAACAACTATTAATTGGGTTCATACAAGCTCAACAAAACAGATCAAGTCCCTGCACATAAGAGACATATGCTATTGGGAGAGACATAAACAAATCTATAATGTTGTAAGAGCTATGAAGAAAAATAAAGCAGGGCAAGGTGAGAAGATGTTAGGAAAAGTGGCAGGAAATGAAGGGTGAAGTAGCCGCCAGCACCATATCATGCAGTCTCAGAGGCCATACGAAGGACTTTGGATTTCACTCTGGGTGGAAAGCAATGTTACTTTGAACAGAGGCTTGTCATCACCTGTGACAAGGATCACTTTAGCTACTGTGTGGCTACCTAACTCAAAAAGGAAAGAAAGGAGGTATAGGGAGACAAAAGGCCATTCCAGCAACTCAACTAAGAAATAAGGGTGGTTAGACAAGGGTACCTAGACATTTGCTACAAAATGTTCTCTGCTTCAGAGTGGTGAAGTTAACATGGCTATACTCGGAATCCTGGATTAAAAGACACTGTCCCTCATTTGCGCAAGCCTAAGAACAGCAGCCAACATCCTACAGAGGTGACATAGTAAGAAAGACTAAGAGAAGTAGGTCATGGATAGCACTGGTGATCTGCCTGAATTAATCTTGGAACTACCCTAAATGTGGTCTTCTTAAATAAATGAGGAAAACATTTTAAACACGTTCCCAAGTGAACTCTTCCTCTCCTACCTGTCAAGATGTATTTCTTGACAATTGTTATTATTCAAGTTCTTGCTTCCTAATCCGCCATTCACTCCTTCATCCCATGGCACCATTCTCCTCTGCCACCAGCACTTAGAAGCTGCTCTCTCTGAAGTGACACTGGCTAAGTCCAATGGTGCTTTTGCAATCCCCGCATCACCGGACTCCTCCAGTGCACCTGGTCCTGCTGAAGACTCCTGCCTCACTGAGGGGCTCCTTTCACTTGGCTCCCATGAACCACATGCTGCGTGTCTTCTTCCTTCTTCTCTGACCAATTCTTGGTGGCCTTTGGAGGTACCATTCTCTGTGGGTGACCTCACCTACTCCCACAGCTTTAATTAAAATCTGTTTCTAGCTTCTAAATCTCTTAACTCCAAATTAAACGCCAGCGTACTAGACTTGTATAGGCCACTCCCCACTACAAAGCTACATTTGAGTGTCCCACCAGCACATAAATTCAACATGTCCAAAATTAACCTCAGCATAACCCCATTCCCAAGCTGAGTGAATGTTTACATCTAATTCATCATTATGTTTCCAACTATAAAGGAAGTACAGTCCCACCATCCTAACAGCTTTTGTGATATCCTTAAACATCAATGTATTCTCTAACATCTTCTGACACTTATTTGAGAGTGGGAATTTCCAGTTACCATGCCTGGGTGTGCTAGTTGGAGGACAGAAAGGTGTCCCCTCTGGAAACAACACAGTTGGAGCAGAAAGTAAAAGGAGGGATGCAGGTTTAGACATTTTACATATCTGTTAATACTGACAGATAATTCACATAGGGCAAGTTTAATGGCATTATTTGTTATTTGGTTTAAACACTAACTTTAAACCAAAGAGAAAAAGGGAAACGGGAAAACTGTATAATGTAAAAAGTATTTTAAATTAACTTCAAATAAATACTACTTTTAGAACATTTTAATAAATTAATGTTCATGTTTTCCTTAACCTTTTTTTTTAAAGGGTAGATGACAGTATACCTAGGGTGACCTTTCTTCCCAAAGTGATGGCCTAGGAAACTAGTTTGCCACTTGATCTAACTTTAGAATCAAATATCCGGAGCACTTCTGGAGAACACGGTCACTGCAGAACATACATGGGGAACTAGGAAACCGCCACATACCCACGCTGGCCTTGGCTCCCAGAGCCTGCACTGCTGCCATGGTGTGCACGATGACGCCCTTGGGGAACTCAGACCAGGTCGGTGGTTTACCGTCCACAGTGATGATGTGCCGCAGGCATGGGACTAGAGAAACTATATCCTGGAAAAACACAAGCATTCGTTGTATTCTTCATTACTCTTCATTAAATAGCTTGGCAAATAGTCCAGGACACAAGAAAAGCAGTTTACCATATTCAGCAAATTGTTAATTTCTTGCCTCAAAAAAGTAAGGGTGGGGTGTAGTGGTATGAATACCCCTTTTTTTCAGATGGAGAACTACTGGTCTGAAATATAAGTTACAGTTTTATTACATTAGATTTACTGTGTGTACCCTTGTTCTTTGGTAAAATCTTAATCAATAAAGTCAGTTCCTTACAAAAATGGCCAACAAAAATGGGCATGTAAACACACACTGGCTGAACTACAGGGTAGCCAAACATTCCTCATGCTTCTAAGAGGCAAATAAAGATACAGGGGGAGAGGAAGGGAATTCTCTTATAAACTTGTATTTAAAAAAAAAAAAATCAGATATTATTGTTTTCACAGAGTTGTCTGGAGACGAAAGAAACCCTTCTCCTGTAGTTTTGTAAAGTCTTTTTCTTCCCTTTAAAAAATTCTGAAACTTGTAATGACTCAAATGCTTCAGAACCAAGTGAATTACTAGTTTAAAAATAACCCTTAAAAATTACAAATTTATTGAAAATAGACTAGAAAACAGATGAGCACAATGAAGTTGTAATCCTTTCACCTTTGACATGGACACACTGACAATTAATTTGTAGCTCTCTGCGCTGCTTATACACAAATATATATGAAATCCACTTTTTCTTTTCTAAAGGAGAAGAATAAAGTATGATAGTCCCACAAAGTTTACAGATACATTAAGGATTTTAAAGATCATAAAAGAACTAAGTATCAAGAATGAGCTCATGACACTGACAATTCTAAAGTATGGGACAGTTATTAGAAAACTAGTTCTCACCTTCAGCTTTGTTTGTAAGAGTTCTTTACTAGTAATGATGTTGGTCACCTCTGTTTCATTTAATCCATGAACAACTGCTGGACCCCCTAGAGTAGCATACAACGTAACAACTACAGGGAAAAGAAGGGCAAGTCAAACATTTGGACATTTCATGGAAATACTAAAAGGAATTAAATAAAGCCTCTGACCATGGATGGAGCATACTAAACCCTAAACTGTTAGATCCACAGTTTGTGATCTAATCATGCTGTTTTTCTAAATTATTTTAATATATTAACTAACATTATGCCTGCTCACCCTTCTGTAACTTCCCCCCAAAATTGCAATATTTTAAAATTTAAAATTTTTTTATTTTATTTTGTTTTACCTATAGATGCTATTCTGAGACTGTCGCGTTCAAAGGAATTACATTTGACTTCTAAAATGTCACAGTCTTAGTTGTTAACTACTTGATACTAAAATATGAAAAATATACCAATAAGATAACACACTGAATGTCATATTTAAGATATTACTTGTTAAGAATATAGCATGAACAAGTGGTAATACTGCTTATACTAAAGTAGAAAAATCTAAAGAAAGACATTCTTAGAAATGTCAAAATTAAATAATAATGATGAGGAGGAAGAGAATTTTTATTTGCTTTCTCCCTAACTCAAAAAAGTTAGACTTAAAGTCACTGTAAGAGATGATTAAAGCTTCTTAAAAGAAACATACTGTAAACCCAAACCTGTGACAACAAAAAGATATGCCAGTTTAAAAACACACACACAAAAAAACAGCGGAGGCATTTACAGCAAGAAATCTGACAAAAGTATCTTTTCTGTTTCATCTGAAGGATAAGCAATGTCCATATTTTGCATCATATTTGGCACCAAGACCTCTGAACTAAGCCTCCAGGACTACCTCACAGACTGAAGCATCACAACTTCCACAGGTTGTGTTACAGTTACAACATAAAAATTATCATTTAACGGAGCAGCTAGGTTTGAGTATTGGAAGTGTTTTAGAGGCCAGCTGTTACTGACAGAAGTAGCATAACAAGATGACACTAACTTCAAAAGAAAATTCTGAGAGGGGGTAGCAGAGCAATGACCCACAGGTATAGATCTAGCTCCCCAGACCCAGAAAGTCCCCTCTAAACAGGTTCAAGTCCCCTTACTACATTGTGTGATTTGTTCCACAACTGGTTCCTTTTCCAAAATAGATCAATAATTCTAAGTGGTAACAAAGAGTTATCCACTGATCGGACACAAGGTAAAAATTAACATCAGAATTTTAATCTCTTGGGAGTAAATATTTATAATAAAAAGTGAGTATCATCTCTCCCACAACAACATTAGGTCCACACTTTGAGAAGATAAGAAAGTCCACGTACGCTGAAAATTATACATGAAGCAGGCCTGTGCAGCGATCATCCATTCAGCCCTGGTTTCACAGAAGATGGCAATGTTGGTCTTTGGTTTCTGACCCAATATCTGTAAGCCATTTCCGAAATTAAAAGCTCTAACGAAGACATCTTCAAAGGACAGCCAATTATAGTTCCCAAGAATAACCTGATAAAACAGAAAGCATACAAATAGTTTTCAAATTAACCAAGATATTAATTTCTAGAAAGAAGCCAGGGTATGTTCCAAATTTTGACAAACCAGAAAGCTGTGTTGGTATATAAACTATTTTGTTCTAACGAAAAGCTGGAAAGTGAGTTTCAAGTGAAAAGTCGATTTTGAAAATTAGCTATTTTGTGATGTCTTCTATGACAACTCAAATCTTTTGCTAAATCTTTAACTGTAATTTGGGGGTGGGGGGTTGTTTTTCTTTTAAAATATTATTCAAGGTTTGACAGGATCTTAAATGTCAACTTTCTGGCCAAAGGCACATATATTAAGAATTCATTTATAGACTTTATTTACTTAAACAATGTAGATGTTAGTTTATAATTTAGCCTAGTGTCAAGTACTACTGATGCCAACATTTTACTTTCCCTCTGCTTATGAATTCCTGGATTTCAATATCAGACACTTATAACATGATTCACAAACAGAAACTGACAGAGCCAAGCTAACAGAAATGCTTATGGCCATTCTAGTTGGAACTGCTGTAACTAACTCTGAATAAGCAAAGTAAACAAGTCTCTATTTATACGACCAGGTGGGGAGTTGTTATACTATTTTCCGGAGTCCCTCTGTTGAATGCTCGCTGGCGTGGCAGGGCTTTCGACTTTTATTTGTGCAGGTGACATCAAGGCTCACATTAGTAACAACCCCCTCTTAACTACCTTTAAGAATTTTCTCCAACTTAGATCAGGCCGTAAATCCCCAATTATATACAGATTAGACAGAAAGCTGTGCTTGCTGCAAAAATATATAGACAGTTCCCAAACATGGCTGCGTCACTAACATACGTCTCTCATGACTTAAAACCATCTAACCATATTCATTTTCAAAAATGCTTATAATATTTAAGAGATTTCTAGAAACAGAGGTTGGATGAAGATACAAATGGAAAAAGTTAAATACTGCCCTCTAGTGCCCTATTCCAAACTGGACTTGAGAAGTAAATTTTCATTTTGCTGGATAAAGCAGCTGAAATTAAAATGCTTATTTAACTTTAGTGGGTCCCAAACCCCTCACCCTGCTCTGCACCCCCTTGAAATGCTCAGCACGCAGAGCTCCAATGGCTTCAAAAGGAGCTCTGTGGCAGTGAGAAGGCAGACGAGAATCTGGCCGAAACGTGTAGGAACTGGATTTACCATTATTAAGAATTTCACACTCCAAAGATAGGCATGAGCTACCTCCTAGATTCTGGAATCTAAATGAGTTTTGTAAATTTCAGAGAATATATGTGTTCTGAAAAAGCATTAGCTATATAACCCAAACATGTAAACCCAAATAAATGATCGTGCAAATAAATCAAGTCATGAGTTTAATTCAAGTGTAACCTAAATCCGAATTTAATTCTTTAAACCACTGAATTTTCTAGGAGTGATCTTTCCCATAAAGATTACATGTAAGGGACCCTACCTACCCCAGAATTTTATCTGACTTGTGCTAGAAAAGGTTTCAAATCCTAACTTTGTCCCTATGGTTAGCCCAACCTGAGATTAAACTCATGTTACCTATTCCCTGCCTATACTGTAGAACACTGCTGAAGAACACCAACCAGGTGTTTTAAATCCAGGATCACAGATCTCACCACCCAGCAATCCTATTATGCTTCCCTGGTACATTCATTTTGTCACCCTCTGAAATGGCTATCTGAAACCTTCTCTCTACTCAAATATCCTCTACCCTTTCTCTCCCTTCTCCACTTCCATGTGACAATACTATCTCACACTCCACTGAGAAATCAGAAATTAAACAGAAACTCCCTTACCTTCCTACCACCAAGGTTAATAACCTACATACACCTGTACCCATACCCTCTGCAGTCCCTCACGGTATCACAGTGGCTGAACTGTCCCTGACAAAAGCTCGACTCACTAGGACTTTAATTTGAAGAGCTTCCCAAGTTTCCATCTCTAGTCCTGACCACCCGTACTTGGATATCCAACCTGCTTTTTCACTTGACTATGCAACTAAGCTGTCTAACAGGTACCCCCCCACCGAATGCAACCACTTCCCTCCACCTGCACCCTGTCACCCTAGTCCGTCTCTCCCCTGAACTAAGGAGTGCTGACTGGCCAACTTCCATTCTTATTCCCCTTTAGCCCCTTCTCCCTACAGTGGTGAGCTTTTGAAAAACATAAATCAGCTTACTCCTCTGCAAGTATTTTCCCTTTCCAGTAGGAATGGAGTTGGAAAACCTTACCCTGGCCTACAAAGCCTTAAGGGTCCTAGACTTTACCAGGGTCTCTGTGCCATCTCAAAACCTCTGCCCTGACTCACTTTCTATAAATACAACTTTGTCTTTTCTGTCCTTCGAACAGGCAGCACAGGACCCAAGATGAGGCAAAACAGGTGCTCAGGGCACGAAATTTAAGGAGGCGCTCGGTCTCAGGGTCTGAATGCCGTCATGAACTTTGCCTCCCCAGCTGGGCTCATTCCTGTTTTAGAGCCACTGCACAATCCTGTCCCACTTCAAAGAAGGCTCATTACCGGCCTTCAGGCCTCCACTTAGCCGTCACTTACTCAGAGAGGCTATCACTGATCTCTAATCAGCCTTCTTTCTTCATGACAGTTATTAAATGTGTTACCTTATTATTTATTCTCTTCCTCCCATACAAATACAAGATCCAGGAAAGAGTAATCTGTGTGTCTTGTTCCTTATTGTCTCCTCGTGCCTAGGACGGTACTAGCATATAGCAGGCACTCAGCGATCATTCGCTAAATGTGTGGAACGGACCGGTGTAATGAAACAACTTCAATTCACTCGGGGCCTCGGGGTCTTCAACCTCTCCTCCAGCAGCCTCATTTGTTTAAAAGATGGCTTTTTTTTAAAGGTCCACATCCACCCGATCATTTAACTCCCTTGGCTTCTTTTGTTCTCATCACCATTCAATCGCATACAGCCTTTGCCACCACCTCTTAAATATTCTTACCTGTGACCCATGAGACATAAATATGTTTGACTGTATTAAGAGTCAGGAAAACGCACGCCTAGGGTGGCTACGTGAACGCTCACCATGGAGCCTAAGCGGTTTCCCCATTTGTAAACCTAGTTGGGGGCTAAAAGATCTCTACAGTCGCTTTCCTCTCTCACATTTAATTGCCTGTATTTTCATTCTACGACAGGTGTGACATACACATATGTAAGTATCAATGTTGTCGCTCAGACTATCACTGCCTGGGACATAGGAACTTAATAATTTACCTTTGTTCAGGAACCTATGAAATTAGATACCTTGATTATGCTGATGAGGAAGGCCTCTTACCGCAAAAGAAAACTATAAAAATAAAACGGGGCTTCCCTGGTGGTGCAGTGGTTGAGAGTCCGCCTGCCGATGCAGGGGACACGGGTTCGTGCCCCGGTCCGGGAAGATCCCACATGCCGCGGAGCAGCTGGGCCCGTGAGCCATGGCCGCTGAGCCTGCGCATCCAGAGCCTGTGCTCCGCAACGGGAGAGGCCACAACAGTGAGAGGCCCGCGTACCGCAAAAAAAATTAAAATAAAAAAATAAAATGGAGATAAGATACGGAACATTCCATAAAACAAAATCACACAATACTTAACCAGTCAGGGCCCTGAAGAGTAAGATATTCTATAAAGGTTAAGTTTTCAGGTAGCTGAGTTTAACCTCTATCAGCACTAAAACTTTTACTTTAACCATTCAGAACAGAGATATCTCAAAAGAATATACTTTCCTACCATCGACAAAGCACATCTGGCTTCATTTAACTTTTCCCTCTGCAAATGAAGATCTTTACAAACAAATTATTGTGAGGGAGCCAGAGAGTGAAAATATTCAAGAGATCTGGACAGTTGGTAATAACCATGACGACGGTGAGGGCAGCTAACCTTTACTAGTGTTTACTACGTGCTAGGTATGCTGTAAGTAACTCTCACAATAACTCTTAAGATAATTACTATTATTATCCCTATTTTACAGATGAGAATACTGAGGCATAGACACAATAAACATAACTTGCTCAATCCCACAGCTATTAAGTGACGGACTAGGATATGAACCCAGGCAGATTCATTCCAGAATCTAAGTACTAAATCACAACGCGCCAACTGCACTATAGAAAGGAGTTGAGATGTTGCTGGGCAAGTGAGTAAGGTGGCCTGATTAACAGCTGTAAAATATCATTTCAACTGCTGTGTTTGAGTGGATTATAGTAGAGGCAAGAGTGGAAGCAGAAGACTTGATTTTTTCTTTTTTTTTTTAAAGGGAGGGAGGTGGAGGGAGCTGTAAGGAGGAAATAAAAAAAAAATCAGACTCCTGGTTTTTGACTTGAGCCATCTGGTACACAGCAGTGCCTTTAACAAACAGGGGGATGACAGGGAGAGGAGCAAGTATGGAAAGGAAAACCAAGCGTGCCGGCTGGGGACAGTTTTAATATAATAACCAACCACAAATTCTGGCCAAGAGATGGGCCATTATTTTTTATACAAATTATGTAAATATCCTAAGAAGTCAAAAAATAAATGTCATACACATATGCAAATAGGATAAAAAAAATGACTCAAGAAAGAAATAACACAAAAGTAGGCAATGAGGAAGAGGAAAAGAAAGCTAAATCAACTCCTAAGAACAGAAATGAGTATTTCTAGTATCTTTTTGCATCAATTTAGAAGGAATGTCAGTCATAGTGAAACTTCTCTTTCTAAGCACTATGACTGCATAATTCCTCCTAGTTTCTTCTCTCTAAGGTGTGTAAAATATATTAGAAAAAAACGTAGAGTATCTCCGGAAGTTGGATCACTAAATGTTTGACCTGGTCTTGTGTCTTCTGTTTCACTGCAAAGTTATTTTTATTCTTTGCAACTTTGTTCTATTTCAGGTACATGTATTTTTAAAACGTTCTGGAAGCTGATCATTTCATTGTTAATTCATTTCAAAAGACATCAGTACAAGCACTTGCTGCTGCTGCTGGGAAGGCTGGAATCAGGAGCTACTGACACGTTCCACACGCTTCACTCTGCCAGTTTTATAAAACCATATGAGACTTAAAATGACAGCACGATATAGTCCTGGAAAAGCTGGCCAAGCCTCAGGAACACAGCCGCCTCTGTTTCTTCGCCGTTTGTTCTTCTGTTTGTGCCCCTCGGGAAACTTGTCTTGGTGAAGCTGATGGCCGCACTATCCTGGGCATAATTACAGCGGAACCATCGCATCTTCACTTACCTTCCCTTGGAAGCTCAAAACAGACTTCTGGGATAAGACGGAAACAAAGCTTCAGAGTTCATTCATTTGAAATAAAGCTTTGAGCATCTTTGTTTCAACCATGCCAGATACACTCTAGAGTTAATCCCCAAAGCTCAGTCCCCCAAAACAGGGAGAAAACTTTTAGATATTGCTAATCACTAGCTTTATTTTCCAATATAAGATTATCTTCAAATATGGAAACTATTATATGAAGATATACTCCATCAAGATTACGTATGTGTTCCACTCTTAGTAAGCACTCTGAGCAGAGGCCACACTGCCTAAGCAACTCCACTTTTACATCTAAGGGCAGCTTGTGAAAGGTCCCCTTTTCACTATCCTTCCATAGCAGCAGCTGCTGCTGCAATACAATTGGTGTTAAATAAGAAACCAAGGGCGGGGCAGCCTAGTTTAATACACAGTGGAGATACTCCCTTATCCAGTCTACAGACCACTGCTACAGTTGCAATGCAGACCAACAGAAACTGAAGTCTTGGCTAACCAGTGGTATAGCACACCTTCTCAAGTAAGGCTAACAGAAAATATTTGCTTTGTTTATGATACACAAAACCTACTTTCCCAATGAGTCTAATTTCAAACAAGAAAAAATGTGTTTTCTACATCAGGGTTTATATTAAAGGCTTCTGAAAAAAGTTTGATGAATCACAAATGCAAAGTTAATGGCAAATGTCAATGGTAGGCACACCTTCTGACAGTGATGTAGTATAGACAGGGTGCTAACTGAAAATGGTTTCTCTCGCCTTCTAACTTTTCTACTAGAGTTCAAATATTTCTTTGTTGAATAAACAATGAATATAAAGGCACCACGGTCAAGACAGGGAGGAAAGAGCCACATTCTTTCTTTCTCTCTCTCTCTCTCTCTCTCTCTCTCTCTCTCTCTCTCTCTCTCACACACACACACACACACACACACACACACACACACATATGCACGGGGCATAAGAACTTTGCTTGTGTCGGGACTTCCCTGGTCGTGCAGTGGTTAAGACTCTGTGCTCCCAATGCAGGGTGCCCAGGTTTGATCCCTGGTCAGGGAACTAGATTCCACAGGCATGGCGCAACTAAGAGTTCACATGCCACAACTAAGGAGGCAGTGAGCCAGAGCTACGGAGCCCATGTGCCGCAACTAAGACCCAGCACAACCTAATTAATTAATTTTTTTTTAAAAAGAGGAAGAAGAACTTTGCTTGTGTCCACTGCATTATCTGGCCACATTTTTTTTTTTTTTTTGCACGGGCCTCTCACCGTCGCGGCCTCTCCCGCTGCGGAGCACAGGCTCCAGACGCGTAAGCTTAGCAGCCATGGCACAGGGGCCCAGCCGCTCCGCGGCATGTGGGATCTTTCCGGACCAGGGCACGAACCCGCATCCCCTGCATTGGCAGGCGGATTCCCAACCACTGTGCCACCAGGGAAGCCCTATCTGGCCACATTTAAGGAACAACTATGATAGCTCTAGAATTTTATTTTGTCCTAATTATACTGATACCTGAATTAAGAAAGAATTTCATATTCACCATATTTTTCTCCTTTTTATATACTTGGGAACCAGTCTGCTGCTATGAGTACTGGATGACTGAAAGTGCTAGCTCCATAAAATGCATAGTGTGTGTATCCTGCACACACTATCCTGCAGTGTGTGCAGGATACTAGAGGAAAAATAAGCTTCCTGCTAAAACTGGATTTCTGTTATATATGCTTTCATTAAAAGTAAGAGAACCCAATCTTTGAATTCAAATAGCAGTAGGAATTGTCAAAGGACAAAAATGAATGTTTATTTTAGATACAAAAAGCACAGAAAAGAAGGCAGAGGAGTGGAAAACTTTAGCACTTAAAAAATGTAGTGTTTTCAGTACCTTTTATAACTACCAGATCTCGCAAAGACAGAATCAAGGATGGTACACCATAAAAAGTAGCAACTAAATATGACAAAAATCAGACACCATTATGCTAAAGTGTTTTGCAAATTATAATCTATAGGCTAGAGAAGAGTAATCAAACATGCTTAACTACATGACTTCAATTTCTCGAAATGTGCTATTAACTAACCCCAGCTAGATCTTAATTTAGCAAAAAAAAAGAAAAAAAAATCATTTAAGTGAGGCAAAACTAAGTCACCAAAAGAAATAGGGAAAATGCCTTAAAAGTAGAGTGACCACAGGATTTATCCAAATCCCTCTGGCGACTGTAGGGGGCACTATTAATGCCAGAACAACAAGTGTAAGTCAGGAGGGTTCCAGGCACAACAGGATAAAACATCACTCCATTTGAAGGTTAGGAACACATACAGATCCTGTTGTGTAGAGTTAAAATAATGTTTTTTAATTTCTAGGCGTTACTGATATTAACTTGCGCACCATCTCCTTTACGTTTAGAAGATGATGACTGGAATTTGTGTGGTAAGTGGCAAAATTAATGGACCATTAAGTTAAACAACATCATTCTCACTCCCCTCCCCACATTCTGCAGTAACAGGAGTAAATCTGAGCATTTCATTCCATAGCTGTGCTTATTTGGACTCTCCTCCAAGATCTGAGAGTTCCTTCATGATTAACAGAAAAAAGACAGCTGGAGTCAGGATGTAGTTGGAAAAAAGAGGGTAAGGGAAAAACAACTTTGCCTACACAGGTATTAAACCTATAACCTAACCAAATTATCAACTAACTACAGATCACCTTACTGCCTCTAAAAACACTTTATCTTCAATTTTCACCTACCAGAACTTCAAGAACCGTTTATAAGAAACTCACATACCCAAGTTCATAAACAGCATTTTCATGACATTTCTATACTTATTACCCTTCACAGGGCTGCACTACTCCATGATATAAGTCTTTAGAATCATTCATACAATTTTACCCAGTGAATTCCCAAGATGATAAAAGCTACAGCATTTACACTAGACACCACAAACTGTTCCACACACATAGTTGTAGAATGTACACACACAAACACACACACTCTCACTCTCTCTCACTCCCTTTATCTATTAATCCTCTCAACAACTCTGAGCTGGGATTATTTAAGGAGTATGGAGCTAGACACCCTGGGTTCCGGTCCCAGCTTCACACCACCTGCTAGCTATAATGCCCTTGGGTAAGTTACCTAACCTATCTGTGCCTCAGTGCCATCATCTGTAAAGGAGGGATATCCCGATCACACTAACCCGTAGGGCGATTGTAAGTCTTAAATAAGTTGATATGTGTGAAGCTCTTAAAACAGCCTGGCTCATAAGAAATGCTAATAAATGTCAGCAATGATCATTACCTCCACGTTAAAGAAACTGAGGCAAATTTGTTATATAGCTTTTCAAAAGTCACACACAGCTAGTAAGTGGCAAAGCCGAGATTCGAACCCATAGTCTGTATCTGGAGTCCAGGCTCTTAAGCACTGTTACACTGCCTCTAAGGAGGTCTTATCCTCTGTTTCAAATCAATAATGGCAAGTTCTGTATCTGTGAAAAGAAATTCTTAGAAAACCAAAGCACTTGCCACAAACCAAAGAAACAACTCATTAAGTATCCAATGGAACCTACATTATAATCAGAAAAAGGTCACACCCCAAAACCCAGAGCAATCTCGAGCTCACAGGTGCTTCTGGAACTACCAGGGAATAGAGTTTCAAACCCCAAACTGCCCTAGACATTCTATTCCAAGTCCTGGTAGCCATTCAGGCTCAGAAGTGCCCCACATCAGTGAGTGATCTCAATGTCTTCGTGAAAATTCGGAACAAATCCATGCCGGGGGTACAGAAGGAGGAAAAAGCGCAGTCTAGTCCCCTTCTGCCCCGTTTCTCCTGCCACATCAGCAAATTCCAATAGAAGCAGGCCGTGCTGGTCCCCTGCCACCATTTCTAAGCGCACATTTTATTCAGAGCGAATTCAAAGGTAATAAAAAACCACATTACCTTTTTAAAAATTTTTCCGTTTGGTTGCACTTCATCTTCCTCATTTAAAATTTCACGTGTCCCCAAGAGTCTTTTGTCCTTGAATTTGTTTTTTGCGTGCATAAAAACTTTATCTAGTGTATCACATCCAGGGTATAATACTGAGGCCAAACCATCCAAGCTGTTAACAGACCTGTATGCAGACTCAGGTTTTGAATTTACAGGCTTTGCTTTAATTTGGTTTGATTTTTCTTGTCTTGACTCAGACAAAAAATAATATGGAATATATGTTAAAATAGTATAAAGTGATATTATAAAATGTATGAAATATAAAAGAATGGGGTTGATGGTATGTTTTAGCTTCATAGTAGATGGCTTTGAAGATACGTGGTTATTCATAGTGCTCAAAAAGTAGAATTAACAGATTTCCGTAAGAATCTAGAAGGAAAAGAAAGAAAGTTATTAGTCAAAAAATCATTCTTAAATAACTTTAAAGAAAAAGTCTTCATATCAGACGGGCACATGATTTTTTTCCCAATAAACCGCAGCTAGTATACTGGCCGCCAGCAATCTCCTGTCCACTCCTGATATTTATAGGATACACATTTATGCCATATCTATTAACAATGGGATTTCTACAGAAAAGTTTCCACATCATTCTGTAAACAGGTGGCTTTTCCAACTTAACCCCCAGTAACCACAAATACTTCCCAGGGGTGAAGAGGAAGCAAGCCAGAAGACCTACAAGAGAATGGAGACCAACAATGCACCCATTTCCTGTTCTTCAGTGTCTCATTACATTAGAGATGGCAAACACTTGGCACATATGCCACATTCTCCTCTCTCCCGACCCCTGCAGCCACTGCTGAATCATCACTGCTTTCTTTCCCAGGGAGCTCCCTTCTCCCACTCTAGGCAGCAACAAGCAATTGGAGTTAGCAAACAATACGAAATTCACTTCCCACAGTGATTCTAGATATTTTTCAATTTAGGCAGGTTAAAGTGTAAAGCAAGAAGACAACAGATTTTGGACATTTTATATGTTGCATTTATCAGATTTATTGAGAATCTACTATGTGTCAGACAGTGTTCTAAGTACAGGGACTATAACAGTGAAGGAAACAATCTAAGTCTCTCTTCCCATGGAACCTATACATTCTTTGGGAGAGGTAGACAAATATCACCAGATGGTGAGAAATCCTAAGAGGGAAAAATGAACCCAATAAGGGAAATACTAGGTGACCAGGCAAGGCTAAAGAGGTGCTCTAGTATGTGGGTGGTCCATGAGAGCCTCCCTGGCCAGTGATATTTGAGCTGAGACTTAAAGGAAGAGGGAGAGTGGGGAAGAAGAACACGAGGCAGAGGACACAGCCTTTGTTCGGGAGGTAGGTGATAATATCATTTTTGAAGAAACAAAACTGAAGCTAACTATTAACTGATTACTCCACCCAGCTCTAAATCCAGGATGATTTCTAGCATTCTTCATCTCCATGTCGTAGAAATTCTATTCTAGGAAAGTGTGGCCGAGAGATCTGAGGAATCCCTTCTTTCACCCAGTCTCCACTCAGGGCAGAAGCTCTACTGCAGACGCAGCAGACCAAGACTACTAGGCACCGTGATTCGTACGGTGGATGCAGGGAGAGAAGCTCCAGAGACCAGTGGCTACAGCCAAGCCCAGGACACTACTCACGGAGCAGAGGACAAGCTGCTGCCCTGCCCCTGGCTCTGGAGCAACGGCACAGAGGTTCTCCCCAGGCCAGAGAAGCAGGCTGTAAGAACACAGAACCACTCAGCAATCCCTAAGAGGACTGACCTTAGTTGGAACGGAGAACAGAGAAGTTCAAGCCTAATGGCACTATGGAAAACAATGGAGACTTTAGTGGTGAGCAACTAAGATGAGGCTGGTAGTTGCACAACAGGAACAAGCAAAAGAACAGATCCAGAGAAGTTCAATGGAATCGTGGAGAGAGACAGCTAGGAAGAGCCCTCCTGGAGTCAGCGCAGCTCAAAGACTGGCCTCCAACACAACCCCGACGAAGACCATCTAATTTAACTGGATCACCCTGTGGGGCAACTTATAGCCCAGGGCACTGTGCAGAACAATAAAGCAATCAACTAGCTATCAGTGGAGAATATTTGCTGGGTGTGGTGCCAAGAGGCAGATCAGGGAGGCAGACGGTCCCTACAAGAACCACCGCGCTGTCACCCCCTGAAGAAGGTACTTCAGAGTAACTGTGCGTGTTCCCAAGGCTGTGCCCTTGAAGGAGCCCCATTGGAGGATGCACACTGCAGAAAAAGTAAACTTCACCAAAACTGGTCAGCCAAGTCAGCAAACAAGCAAGCAAACAACACAACAAGAAAGTACGGAAAAGGGGAAGGCGGAATCAGTATTCAGAACTGCTACAAAAATAACTAAAATGTCCAGTCTACCACAAAAAATTATGAGGCATGCAAACCAACAGGAAAGTATGACCCCCACACAGGGAGAAAAGCAGGCAACAGAAATCCTCCTTGAGAGGATCCAAGTGTCAGACTTAGCAGACAGCGCATCAAAGCAGCTATTATAAATATATTCAGAGAACTAAAGGAAACCATTCTTAAAAAATTAAAAGTCGGGCTTCCCTGGTGGCGCAGTGGTTTAGAGTCCGCCTGACGATGCAGGGGACGCGGGTTCGTGCCCCGGTCCAGGAAGATCCCACATGCCGCGGAGTGGCTGGGCCCGTGAGCCATGGCCGCCGAGCCTGCGTGTCCGGAGCCTGTGCTCTGCAGCGGGAGAGGCCACAACAGGGAGAGGCCCGCGTACCGCAAAAAAAAAAAAGTCAAACTCTGCAACTTTACAAGAAAAGGGACACCTCCGAATTTGCTCATGCACAGCTGGAGAGAAGCCAGGACTCCCAACTGACCTCTGGGCTCTGTTCACCATTCCAAGCTCTTTTCTTCAACAACGTATTGTGTAGTACCCTGAAGAATGAGTCCAAAGAATCTAGATTTCTGCCAGAAAGGGCATGGGGAGCCACTGAAGGTTTCTGTACAGAAAAGTGGCACAACGAAAACAATGGCCCTAATACTTTCAGGACATCAGAACTGCAAAGAATAGATGCACCTTAATAACCCAGGAGAATGATGTTATCTCACTAAGTACTCTGAAATTTAATTCCGCATGTTTGTATTTTGAATTTAAAAATAACTGTGATTTAAGGGCTTCCCTGGTGGCGCAGTCGTTGAGAGTCCGCCTGCCGATGCAGGGGACATGGGTTCGTGCCCTGGTCCGGGAAGATCCCACATGCCGCGGAGCGGCTGGGCCCGTGAGCCATGGCCGCTGAGCCTGCGCGTCTGGAGCCTGTGCTCCGCAACGGGAGAGGCCACAATAGTGAGAGGCCCGCGTACTGCAAAAAAAATAAATAAATAAAATAAAATAAAAATAAAAATAACTGTGATTTAAAAAACTATCTCTATCCACAGATGATATGACTGTAATACAGAAAATCCAAAGGAACCCACTGAAAAACTAATGGAACAAAGAGTTCAGCAAAGGTTGCAGGATATAAGATGAATATACAAAAATAAATTGTATTTCTATACACTAGCAATGAATAATGGGAAAATGAAGAAAACAATTATATTTACAACACTTTCAAAAATACTTAGGATTAGATATAACAAGAAGTGCAAACTTTGTACTATGAAAACCACAGAAAACTGTTTAAAGATATTAAAGACCTAAATAGAAAACATCCTGTTTATGGATTTTAAAACTTAATATTGTTAAAATAGCAACATTCCCCAAACTGATGTACAGATTCAACACGATGCTTATCAAAATCTCTGCTGACTTTTATAGAGAATTTTGTAAGCTGATCCTAAAATTCACACGGAAATTCAAAGTAGCCAGAACAGCCAAAACTTTTGAAAAAGAACCAAGTTGAAGTGCTCACACATCTCAGTTTCAAAGCTTAATACAAAGCAATATTAATCAAGACAGTGTGGTACTAGAAAAAGTACATATATATAGATCAATAGAATAAAATTGAGAGTCCAGAAATAAACTTTTCCATTATGGACAACTGATTTTCAACAAGATGGCAAAAAAAAACTCAATAGGGAAAGAAGAGTCTTTTCAACAAGATGGCAAAAAAACTCAACAGGGAAAGCACAGTCTTTTCAAGAAATGGTGCTGGAACATCTGGACGTCTACATATAAAACAACGAAGACGAACCCCTTTCTTATACCATACAAAAAATTAACTTAAAATGGATCACAGGCCTAAATATAAGAACTAAAACTATGAAACTTTAATAAGTACTGATCATTGAGTATAAAGTGTTTCAAGAAGAGTACAGTAAAAGGTAGAGGCTAGTTCTGGCTTTTTCTGAGACATCCTCTTGAACCAAACAACAATTTATTATGATCTTAAAAGTCTGGGGATAGGGAGGGCAGAGGAATGGAGATTTTGAATAGATGATACCACACAGCTTGAACAAGCACCAAAATCAGCAGGTGTTCAGGAAATAATCAGCCACCCAGTAGAGCAGGGTAGGGATGAGGAGATGAGAGATGAGGGCAAGGTATTAAAGGCCCCAAATTTTAAAGGTCAAATTGTTGTGGCCTTTGATGCTGAGGAAGAAACTTAGTTTGCATTCAAATGTACATAAACACACAGTATTAGAAAATAACTTTATGCAGAGGATAACCTGAAGGCAGCAGAAACTGGAGGGAAGGAAATTACATAAGAGATAACAAGTAATCATTTACTCCTAGGTCACAAGGCTATGGTGGGTGTGACAAGGAGCGAGCAGCTAGGATTCCTGGCTGCTACCTGCCCAGAGGGTGGCAAGGGTAGCAGCTGTTCCTCCAGCCTTTCCAACAACTGAAATCTTTCTGCTTAACATAGTGAGGGTGGTACTGTATCTGAATCGTCAACAGAATAAAAGTTGCAAATTAGAGCAGAGGCAGTGAAAGGAGGGAAAACAGCTGGGGTGCCTTCAACTGAGACAGAAATACAAACAGTGAAGAGGTTGGTCAGTGGCTGGATGATTGGTGGAAAGGAGATGAATACAAGTCTTGAAAATAATGGGTCTAAGATGTCTGTGAGTCATCCAAATACACAAACTGTGAAAGTTAAGAGGGGTCAGAGCTGCCCAAAAAGAACACACAGGAAACCTCCAAGATAAGTTCAAGGACAGAAAACTTTGGAGGGAAACTAATGCCAGGACTGAGAGGAGGAAAATCCCACGGAAAAGGCCAATAAAGTAGGAGAACTTGGAAAGGGCAGTGTCATGAAAGTCAAGGGAGGGGAGAGACAATGGTGTCAAGCGTAGCCTAGAGGTACCAGTCACATGCAATTAAGACATTTAACTTTTCTAAAATGTTTCAGATAAACTAGGTAAAGTAACAAAAGTTTGGTCAATTGCATCTTATTTGCTCAATGGCTACAGAAAATGTAGACTAGTGTCAACTGAAACAAATGCACATCCAAAAAGTCGAGTGTTTATGTTTTATTCCACAGACATACTGAGGACTTAAGCCCAAGAGACAGGCTCTCAGATAGCTCTGAAAGACTGTTCCAAAGAGGTAAGGAAGGAGCCAGGATATATAGGAGTTCTGCAAAAACAAATCAGGTAGTTGAATATCAAAAGATTTCTGCTAATTAAAGAAAAAAACAAACATCAAGTTAATGAATTTAGTGCTTTTCTATATATAGGAAGATGCAAGAGTCTGGGCTCACTGAAATCGTTCCTTTGATATGTACCTTAACTGTGTAGGGCCAGTATTCTGTTCTTCTCTATCCTGAATGGGCTCATGGCTTGACGGCCACAACATCCTTTGTTTACTGATGTGGCAGGCAACATTCTTCATCCACACTAGGAAACCAGTCACAGCTATTTTATTATGTTGCCACATCTTAGAATATGAGTATCACCTTTCAGAAAGTAAACTTGAACCATTAAATGTATTAATCTTTTCCTTCACAGCTTCTAGGTTTCCAATTTAGTTTAAGAAGGCCTCATCCAACCCCAGGGTTAAACTAATGGTATCCTATATTTTTTCTAGTATTTGCAAAATCTTTATATTTTGATCTTTAATCAACATGGAATTTATTTTTCTCTACTGTGTAAGGGAAAAAGCTAACTTTTCCTTTCAGGTGAACTGTCTGAACCATTTATGAAATAAACCATCCTTTTCTCAATTAACCAGAATGTCATCTTCCATAATAAGTTATCATTCACACTTAGATTCGTTTCTGGACACTGTTCTGTTTCTTGGATCCATCTGTCTACTGCTTTGCTAATACCACACTACACCAAAGATAGATCTACAACAATGCTTTTTCAACTGTGATCCATGGACCAATCAGATCAGAATTACCTTAGAGTATATTTTAAATACAGATTCCTCAGACATACCTTTCCCTTCCTTTCCTTCCCAATACCTATAAGCTGAAAACTACTGGCAGACTCAGTTTTAAACAGCAATCATGTGATTTTAATGTGCACTTATGTTTGAGAACTACTGCTTTAAATAGCTGGTAAGACCCTCACTAGCCATATTTTTCAAAATTTTCTCATAAATTCTTACAGATTAATTCCACATAAATTTTAAAGATTTAACATTTCTTTATGGTAACACAATTTAAAAAATCAGAGACTTCCCTGGTGGCGCAGTGGTTAAGAATCCACCTGCCAATGCAGGGGACATGGGTTCGATCCCTAGTCTGGGAAGATCCCACATGCCGAGGAGCAACTAAGCCCGTGCACCACAACTACTGAGCCCACGTGCTGCAACTACTGAAGCCTGCGTGCCTAGAGCCCGTACTCTGCAACAAGAGAAGCCACTGCAATGAGAAGCCCATGCACAACAACGAAGAGCAGCCCCCGCTCGCTGCAACTAGAGAAAGCCCGATGCAGCAACGAAGACGCAACGCGGCCAAAAAATAATAAAAAGTAAATTAAATTAAAAAATCAAAAAGGAGCAAATATCATATATATCACTTATATGTGGAATCTAAAAAAATGATACAAATGAACTTATTTACTAAACAAAAATAGACTCACAGACATAGAAAACAAACTATGGTTACCAAAGGGGAAAGGGTGGGAGAGGATAAATTAGGAATTTGGGATTAACAGATACATACTACTATTGATACGTATGAAATAGATAAACAAGGACCTACTGTATTGCACAAGGAACTATATTCAATATCCTGTAATAACCTATAATGGAAAAGAATCTGAAAAAGAATATATATGAATGAATCATTATGCTCTTCACCTGAAACACTGTAAATCAACTATACTTCAATTAAAAAAAGGAAAACAAGATTTAGAAAAAAAAAATGCCGTGACAGAATATAGAAAGAACTCCTATAAATTAAAAAAAAAAGAATTCAAGCAACAAAAAGGAAAACTGGGCAAAGAATATGTACAGAGAAGCCAAAAGAGAAAATGCAGATGGCTAATACATACAGACAATATATTCTCCTGAACTTGTAATCAAGATTAAAATGAAATCATACTAATTTGCATCCAATAGTTTCACAAATATGTAAGACTACCATATATCCAGAGTGCACTGAAGTATTCCAGCAGTACAGTATTAATATTTAAAACACACACACAAAAAAAAACACCCTTTGCAATCCCACATTCAAACTCTAGTCTACTGAAAAGCAAATGCTTATTAAACATACAAACAAAGATTCAATCATTCATTTGCCAAATAAATATTGAACCCAGACTCCATACCCAGACCTCTTCCAGAGGATGAAGTCACAGTCATGAACAAAACATGGGAAGCAAGCAGACCACGCACAAGTAACTAAATATCGAGAGGTAACAGGAGCTACCGAGACAAATAAAGCAGGTTAAAGGGAATGAATCTGGGGGAGGAGAGGGCTGTTGCATTAGAAAGCAGTTAAGAAGAGGCATCTCAGATGTTAGGAGCGGATATCTGGGAAATGAGCACTCTAGCTGAACCCAGGGAGAGAGAGGGACAGTGAAAGGAGACAAGGTCGGAGAGGATACTGTGAGAAAGGGGCCGGATCCTGAAGGGCCTGTCGCTGTGAGAACAGTACTGACGTGGGAGACCGCAGCTGCTGCAGGAGCTCTGACAGGGATCGGATGGGGAGATGACACTGGCTTAGACCAGGAGGAGGACGGAGGCGGCAGTGAGAAATGACCTGACTCTATTTTGAAGGTACAGCCCTGTATACAGCGAGAGAGAGAAAGAGGGGTCAAAAGTGACTCTCAGGGTTTTGGCTTGAGACGTTGAAAACTACTGAACTGCCATTTACTGAGATGGGGAAGGCTGCAGGAGGAGATTCTGAAGAAGAGCAGTTCCGTTTTGTGAAAGGTTAACTTTGGGAATTCTCAGCCTATTTGTGGTATTTCAGGCATGAGACTGGCTGAGATGGCCTAGGGAGTGAGAAGAGGTACAAACAGCAGATCCTGGGGCATGTCAATGTTTAGAGGGCTCGGGGACGAGAGGGGCCAGCAAACAGAGCATGAGAGGAGGGGTCGGTGTTGACAGAGGAGAAGCAGGAGGGTGGAGTCAAGGAGGACCTATGCGCTTTACACGTGTCGTCAACACAGATAAATGGAAGCCACGCCTCCAATGAGCTGAGACTTCACACCCATTAGGATAGCCGTTACCAAAAGAGAAAAAAACAAAACGGAAAATAAAAAGCATTGGCTGGGAGATGGAGGTGGAGAAACTGCGACCCTTATCCACTGCTGGTGGGAATGTAAAATGGTACAGCTGCTACTGAAGACAGATTGGCAGTCCCTTAAAAAAATTAAACACAGAATTACCATATGATCCAGCAAGTCCACTTTTGGGTATATTTCCCAAAGAACTGAAAGCATGGGCTCAAACAGATATCTGCGCACCAAAGTTCATAGCAGCGTTATTCATAACAGCCAAAAGACAGAAACAACCCAAATATCCACGACGCATACATGTATAAACAAAATGTGGAAGCCACACAATGGAGTATTATTCAACCTTAAAAAGCGAATGAAGTTCTGAGATATGCTACATGTATGAACCCTGAAAACATTACACTAAGTGAAATAAGGCAGACACAAAAAGACAAATATTTGATTCCACTTACATGAGATACCTAAAATAGGCAAATTCATAAGAGACAAAGTAGAATGGTGGTTGCCAGGGGCTGAGGGGGCAGGGGAATGGAAAATTATGTTTAATGGGCAGAGAGGTTGGAATGATGGGAAAGTTCTGGGGAACAGTTGATGGTGATGGGTGCAGAACAATGTGAATATACTTAATGCCTACTATACACTCAAAGATGATTACAATGGTACATTTTGTTATGTATATTTTACTACAATTTTTTAAAAATAAAAAAAATTTTTTAAAAAGATGAGGACTGGGAATCAGACACTGGATTTAACAACGTGAAGGTCACTACTGACCTTGAAAAGAACTGTGGTTCAAGATCAAAGCCCAACTGGAGAGAGTTCAAGAAAGAACAGGAAGAGAGCTCTAGGAAGAGGAGTAGAGAAATAAGTAATAGGACAGGACAAAGCAGTTCCTTTTGTTTCAAAAATAAGAGGTAACAGGAATTCCCTGGAGGTCCAGTGGTTAGGACTTGGAGCTTTCACTGCAGGGCCCGGGTTCGATCTCTGGTCAGGGAACTAAGATCCCACAAGCCACACGTGGCGGTCAAAAAAATAAAAATAAATAAAAATAAGAGATAGTATAGCTTGTCTGCATAGTGATAGCTATGACCCAAAAGAGGAAAGGAAAGGATTACACTCATTCCTCAGAAACCTCAGAGGACCGTTTCCATGACCCCGTGGGATGCTCCAGTCCTCTACATAAAATGGCACTGTAGAGTCAGCTCTCTGTACCCATGGATACGGAACCCAAAGATACCAAGAGTCAACTGTGTGCAGAAGAGAGTCACATCCTTGGATAGGAGAGGGTGAGCATGGTACCCAAGTGGAAGAAGTTGGCCTTAGAGAGGAACAGGGAGGCAGATGCATGTGAGTGGGTAGAAATGCTAACAGGAGCTGGTGGAAGAGCCTCTTCTGGGTGCTTCTATGTTATCAGAGTAACAGGAAGAAAAAAATCACTGGCTGAGAGGGAGGAAAAAAGGAAAGTATTAAAAAATTAAGGAGAAAGATTTGGGGGAGAATGGATACATGTATATGTATGGCTGAGTTGCTTTGCTGTGCACCTGAAACTATCACAACACTGTTAATCAGCTATACTCGGATATAAAATAAAAAGTTTAAAAAAATTAAGTATAAAGTAGTCATTTAGGAAAGCAGGAGGGCGCATGGAGCAGGGGACAGAGCAGGATCACCTGGCAGCTCGAAAGGCCCACCTGAGGTCAGCCGCCGTGGATGTGAAGGGAGACCAATCAAGCTGGCTGTGTGCTTCCCAGCCAAGGTCGGCGGACAGAGCATAAATATGGATCAGGGAGAGCTAGATTAACCAAGGATGGGATTTCATCAGGCAAGCTCCAGAACAAAACGGGGGTAAAGAAGGGAAAGATAAGTAAACTAAGTCTGTTCCCAAGGCAGTCAATATAATGATAAGGCAATTTTAACTTGAGAAAGGAAGGCCACAAGGAGGGGAAGCATTTATGAGGAGACAGATCAGTGGAATTAGTCACAGAATTGTTGGAAGTGAGGTGCTAAAAGGGTGTAAGTTGGAACCACAGGAGGTAATGGTCTGTGCAGAATGTTTGAAGTTGAGATTGCTGAGGCCGTATGCTTATCCATCACGGGGAGGTCTAGATTATAGTAACGGAGAAAGGGGAAGCACAGGCAGACTGGAATATGAGATCATTTAAGGACAGGAGGTTAAGGAAATGAAAGGCTGTGGTATTGGAAAGAATGAAAACGCTAAGAATCATGACAGGATAGCAGTAGAGTCATAGGAAGCCTGACGTTCTAATATTTAAGGAATAAGGGGATAGATGACTGTAACAAAAAGGAATTATGTATGGTAAGTAGTACAGTCTGAAGGCAAAGCTTGGAGAATGTGGTAGTACTGTTTCAAAGGCAAAAAAACTGTTAATCAGATTAGGCCCAAGATGGAGTCGCTCATGCTAAGCCCCACGTCAGCAAAGCAAAACTTAGCTAAGTTTCTATGCTCAGCTCTCCCAGAAAAGGCAGGCGTAGGTCAACCAATCAGTCTGGCCTGCTCAGCACAAGTTACCTGACCCAGCTCCAATACCACCCTTTGCACCATGTAAAGGAAAATAAGCCTGCTTTAACCCATCAGCAAATGCCCAGTATAACTTCCTTTTTCCTGCTCATTGTGATCTACAAAAACCTCTTGCTTTGTACAGCTCTTTGGAGCTCCTTTCTGTCTGCTACACTGGATGTTGCCTAATCCTTGAATTGCTGAATAAATCCTACTAGATCAGAAAATTGTGGAAAATTTTAACAATTAAAATCAGAAAATCTAAAATCAAAGAATGGCTAAAGAACTTATACAGCCATTACAAACAATTATGGACGATTATGTGTGGACAATTATGCAGCCATCACAAACAAGTTATATGTATCTGCAATTAACCTGGAGGGACTTCCACATATCTTGTTAATTCTAAAAAAATTTAAATGCAGCTATAATTGGTCAAAGTACATTAATCTTTGAAGACCATAATAACTTCCACCTTTACAATGCTCTCAGAACTGCTAATTAAAATAACAAGATGAGTCAAGTTTAACACTAAAAGAAAATGACCCATCATTATTTACACAATGCTAGATTAGCCAACACTAAATCTTTAAATGTGAAACTGTGTGATTACAACTAGCTAGGTTCAAACACCTGAAATATGTTTTTAAAACGTTTTATGTAAATGGTCAATTGTATTACATCAAAATAAGTTTTTCAGATCTTATATAATTTTATTTAGCTTTTGTTTAAAATCATAATGATGAAGTTTAAGAAAAATCTCCCCAAGTGTGGCCTCTATCATTTGAGAAGAAGAACACAGGAGACTTGGAGAGAGTGGAGGACGAGGAAGGAGGGCAGACAGGATTGTGGGTAACTGTCAGAACACTGAAGACAGAAGTTGGGGTTATGAAAATGACTGTGCATAAAGTAATGGAGATTAATGCCCACCTACAAAACCACCTTCAAATAATATGCTTCAGGAGTATATGAAATTCTGATGTTAAGATAAAATTTTATGTTTTAAATTGTTACCAAGGGGTATTAGTAATATCATAGTCATACAACCTATATTAAGTTCCCACTTTTCTTTAAATGCTGCCCCCCACCCAAAAAAAAAGCTATAAATTCTCATATGAGCAGCTTCCAGAGACAACATGTTTTAGTAACAGGGGAAAAAATGTAAATGCCTGAATTTATGGGGTGGGGGGTCGGGGTATAGGCTGCCAAAGGGATCAAGTTCATACTATCATATTCCATGGTTCTACCTGCTTACATCTGGTTCATCTACAAGAAGGTCATAGGCTCAGGAGAGATGCAACATAGCAGTATCTCAACCCATCAACCGCCACAAGTTGGAAGACTGAACAATGGAAATGGGAGTCACTCTGAATCTAAGACATCTGCAGTATCTACAGGAGGGAAGAGGTCAATTAACACCATTATATTCCCTCTGCCAACAGAGTCTTTTACGCTTCCACACTCACCCCCACCAAGAAAAGCCACCTGAAAGTTCAACTTCCAGAGCAGGGGAAGAACCCTTAAACTTGGAAATTCTCCTACAAATTCACTGGGGGCAGAGGAAGTGACCCAAAAAGAGAGAGGAGGTGACCAAAAAATGCTCCAGAGGGGGCATCCTGATGCCCACAGACAATTTATTTCTTGCTTAACCTTACCCACCACCCAGTCCTATTTCCTCCTCTATATTTTCCTTGTAGCCTACACACCCAAACATGCATCAATACTATATAACTACTCACATCTGGAAAAAAATACAGCTTAGCATTTTCTAATGAGGTATAAGTGGATTGCACAGCGATGAACATCAAGAAATCTGTATTTGCTGGCGTAAAGCGTAACTAGAATTTTTCACCAGGCTTGCAATAAATGGGAAGCAATTCTGAGTACCAAGCAAGCAAGTACTATGTAGGGAGCTTCCTATCATCTCATTTGTCACAAAAACCCAATTTCAAACAGATCGTGCCCAAAGACACATCAAACAGATGAGGTGAAATTTTAATCAACATGTTTGACTCCAAAGTCAACCCGAATTTTTTAATTCCCCACACCCACTAAACTCTTTAAAAAAGGGGGGTGGGAAAAAAAGATAAAAAGCCCTTCACTACTTACAGATTCTCCCTTCCACAATAGTCACAGTCACATACATTCTACAGAAACCAAGAGTCCTGATAAATTATCCAAATTACTTATTTTGAAATAAGAAACTGGGGTAAAGAAGGGCAGAAAGAAAGACTTCCTTCCCAAAACTAGGCTTTACTGAATCGTCACAGAAAACGCAGCCAGCAATTATGATTTGCTATCAGGAAAGAATTTTAGAGGCGGGACCCTGGCTCTGATGAGCATGTTTGCTTCTCTGCCTCCCAATGCTAAGATCCTAATATGAAAACTACACAGCTGCTTCAGGAGAATGGTTTTAAAACATTCACT
Source organism: Hyperoodon ampullatus (assembly GCF_949752795.1). Lineage (NCBI taxonomy): Eukaryota > Metazoa > Chordata > Mammalia > Artiodactyla > Ziphiidae > Hyperoodon > Hyperoodon ampullatus. Next base: position 15,943,061 of record NC_136921.1, read on the forward strand.
GACTGTATGCACTGCTGCAAAAAACAAACAAAAAAACACCCAGACCCTAACTGTAGGAAAGTTTTTTTAAATTCTTACAAATATCAACATATAAGCTAATTTACTATGTTGACTCAGTACTGCATTGGCTCTCACTCTTCCTTTACTGAAAAAGATTTTTCCTTTATAAAACTTCAAATATTAATACAATCTTTCACAAATTTAAAAATCTGAACTCTGACCTCACAGCTATTACTATTCTATGAATGAAATTAGACTGTACAGCTGAAAATTGAGCCCACTGATCCATGTAAGTACTTCCTTAATACAACAAATTAAAAAGCTCAACAAATTCTGGGCCAGAGAGTCTATTAAAGACATTTTTAGAGGGATGAGTCACATTACCATCTGGATTAAATGAACTTTCAATTCACAACTAGGAAATGTGATGAGGAAATAATAGTTTGGTCTTTTCAAGAAAACTATGAGGCTTATATTTATTCTAACCTCAAAAAATAAGATTTTGACCCAAAAGACATATATTGGAAGGGAGAGAGGAAGAAAGGGAAGGAAAGAAAGAGAAAGGGGGAGAAAGGGAGGAAGAAAAGAGGGAGGAAAATTCAAGTCTTTGTCATAAATATAAATTAAAAACTGAAAAGTAGTAAAAAAAAAAAAAAATTCCTATTTAAAATTGTGTCAAAAAAAAAATACCTAGGAATAAATTAACCAGTCTCCCAAGGCAAATGAAATAAAAGCAAAAATAAACAAATGGAATCTAGTTAAATGCTTTCACACAGCAAAGGAAACCATAAATAAAAAGATAAACTACAGAATGGGAGAAGATATTTGCAATGATGAGACTGACAAGGTGTTGATATCCAAAATATACAAACAGCTATATAAACAGCTCATAAAGCTCAATATCAAAAAAAACCCAAACAACCCAATCAAAAAATGGGCAGAAGACATTTCTCCAAAGAAGACATACAGCTGGCCAACAGGCACATGAAAAGATGCTCAACACCACCAATTAGTAGAGAAATGCAAATCAAAACTACAATGAGGTATCACCTCACACCTGTCAGAATGGCTACCATCAAAGAGTCCACAAATAACAAATGCTGGAGAGCGTGTGATATATTCCTACACTGTCAGTGGGAATATATCAATAATTTGGTGCAGCCACTATGGAAAACAGTATGGAGGTTCCTTAGAAAACTAAAAATAGAGCTGCCATATGATCCAGCAATTCCACTTCTGGGCATATATCTGGAAAAGATGAAAACTCTAATTCAAAAAGATACATGCACCCCAATGTTCACAGCAACACTATTTACAATAGCCAAAACACAGAAGCAACCTAAATGTCCACTGACAGAAGAATGGGTAAAGAATATGTCATATATAAATATACACATACACACACACACACACACACACACACACACACACACACACACAATAGAATACTACTCAGCCATAAAAAAGAATGAAATATTGCCATTTGCAGAAACATGGATGGATCTAGAGAATATCATACTAAGTGGAGTAAGTCAAACAGAGAAAGACAAATATCATAGGTATCACTTATAGGTGGAATCTTAAAAAAAAAAAAAAAAAAGACACAAATGAGCTTATTTACGAAACAGAAATAGACCTGCAGACACAGAAAACAAATTTAGGGTTACCAAAGGGGAAACGGGAGAAGGGATAAATTAGGCATTTGGGATTAACATATACACATTACCATATATAAAATAGATAACCAACAAGGACCTACTGTATAGTACAGGAAACTATACTCAATATTTTGTAATAACCTATAAAGGAAAAGAATCTGGAAAAGTATATATATATATTCTTTACATGTATAACTGAGTATATATATTCTTTATACATACATAACTGAATTCTTATATATATATTCTTTAGATATATATACAAAAACTGAATCACTGTGCTGTACACCTGAAACTAACACAACATTGTAAACCAACTATACTTCAAAAAAAAAAATGTTCAGCTTTCTCAAAGGGTAAAAATAATAATAATACAAATGGATCTATACAAAACAGAAACAGATTCACAGGTGTAGAAAACAAACTTATGGTTACCAAAGGGGAAGTGGGGGGAGAGAACATTAGGAGTATGGGATTAAAAGCTACAAAGTACTATACATAAAATAGATAACCAACAAGGATTTACTGTATAGCACAGAGAACTACATTCAATATCTTATAAGAACCTATAACAGAAAGTAATCTGAAAATATAGATATATGTTTGAAAACTTTTATTCCATTTTCCTTTTCTAAATAAAGTCCAAGCCAGGTGTTCTTTCAAAAAACAAAAAATGCTGGGTTCCAGCATAAAATTAAACAAGAAACAAAGAAATTGGGCAAGGAAATTTATACCTTTTTCTGCTTGTTACAGAACAAGGATTTTAAACAAATGCATGCACAAGAATACACAAATACACACCTACACCAGTCTCAGCTCTGCAACCAATTACTATGAGTCCTTGTCCAAGTCATTAAATCCTAATTTGCTTACCATTAATGTTGATGGAATTCAACTAGATCTATTTCAAGGCTATATTCTATTGATGTAAAGAACTCCCAGACTGATTTAGAAGTACTGACAACCATCAAACACTGGAGATTTAAATGTCCTGAGGAACCCATTTCTGTCTTCTTTATAAGGTACATCCCTCTCCTTTTGGGGGTGAAGGGAAAAGGGGTAGGAAAAGAGTTCCCTGATTAAAAACACACACACACAAACACACAAAGAAAAAACACTCAACGAGAAGACGTCTAAAAATCCATTTCAAAAATTCTAGGGCTTCCCTGGTGGCGCAGTGGTTGAGAGTCCGCCTGCCGATGCAGGGGATGCGGGTTCGTGCCCCGGTCTGGGAGGATCCCACGTGCCGCGGAGCGGCTGGGCCCGTGAGCCATGGCCGCTGGGCCTGCGCGTCCGGAGCCTGTGCTCTGCAGCGGGAGTGGCCACAACAGTGAGAGGCCCGCGTACTGCAAAAAAAAAAAAAAAAAAAAAAAAAATTCTAACATTTTCGGGACTTCCCTGGTGGTCCAGTGGTTGAGACTTTGCCTTCCAATGCGAGGGGTGCAGTTTCGATCCCTGGTCGGGGAGCTAGGATCGCACATGCCTCCCAGCCAAAAAACCAAAACATAAAAACAGAAGCAATATTATAACAAATTCAATAAAGACTTTAAAAATGGTCCACTTCAAAAAAAAATTCTAACATTTTCTAATCAGACTGCTTCCATGGTGAGAAAAAGAAGAGTTGCAAGAAAGGGGTAGGGAAAGCCTTTACTTCCTTTTCATTTTGAATCACGTCTTAACAACAACAAAAGTACTTTTTAACATATATATAGTCTAAAGATGATATGGGTGATCTGGGAGATTGTGCAGGTGTTGGACAGACTGATCCAACAAAGAGGAGAGGGGCTCAGATCTGGGTTAAGTTTCCCACCATGTAAAGGAGAACTGCTCAAACCAACACACACACACACACACACACACACACACACACACACACACACACACGCCTTAATGCATTGGCAAAATGTGGTTTCATACATTCATCCTGACCTCTCACATCTATGTCCACTTGGCTAAAAGAACGAGTCAAGTACCCCAGAAAAGGAAACTGCCAGATGATACTCCCTTACATAGATAAATGTGTAAACCTGAGGTCCACACAAAAAAAGCAGCAAAGTGGTCTTTTTACCCATTAGAATGTCCCTTCACTCTTCCTTAGGGTTGCCAGATTTAACAAATAAAAATATAAGATGCCCAGCTAAAGCTGAATTTCAGTTAAACAACAAATTTCAGTGTACATATGTCCGTGCAATATCTGGGACATACAGTAAACCATTATTCAACATTTATCTGAAATTCAGCTTTAACTAAGTGCCTGGTATTTTATATGGCAATCCTACTCCCATCCCAATCCACCACAAAGTGGGAAAATTAGGATGACCAACCACTCTGGTTTGCCTGGGACTTCAGGGTTTCCTGGGACACAGGACTTTTCAGTACTAAAACCAGGGAAGTTCCAGGCAAACCAGAATGAGCTAGTCATCCTAAAATTAATCATTTCACCAAGTAAGCAAACCAATTATAGCCTGGGCTCCACCACTAGTTAAGTCTGATCTTTTATTAATGAAATAACTTTTCTGTACCCTATTTCCCCATATGTACAAAATGTAAAGTGCGGTAGATATAAGGGACTCTGGAAAAATGCAAAGGCATGTAAATGGTAATTATTAGCATAGCTGGTTTGGGTACAAAGTTCTTTTTCATGTGGAGCTTCAAAGCAGACAGGTACTTGTTTCACTTATATACTTTTTACATGACCTACCGAAGGTCCTATTCCTTGCAACACTGGTTTGGTTGCACACAGAAACTGTTCAACAGACCTGCTCCTTTCAGAACTAAGGCTACGCTCTGGGTTTGATGCTGGCCCCCCACGTTCTCGCTGTATAACGTGAGAAAAGTCAATTAACACCCCCAAGCTTCAGGTTCACTGTAAAACTGGGGTGATAACAAATACCTCACGAAACTCCCTTGAGGAAAAAACAAGAGAAGTAGGTGAAAGCATTCTACATAAATCACAAAATACAATGTATGTTTTAGTAGCACTTTAAATTTGTTTATACAAAACTATGGATACCAATATCAATATTTTTACCTTGATAATTTCTTATACCCTTCTGATTCTGAAGGTACTGAAGTCAATTCAGCTGTACTCTGGCTCCACAGCCTAAGCTCTCAGTAAAAGACTGGTTTTTTTGTTTTTTGGGTTTTTTTGGCTGCGTTGGGTCTTCGTTGCTGCACGTGGGCTTTCTGTAGTTGTGGCAAGCAGGGGCTACTCTTTGTCGCGGTGCGCGGGCTTCTCATTGCGGTGGCTTCTCTTTGTTGCGGAGCACGGGCTCTAGGCACGCAGGCTTCAGTAGTCGTGGCACACGGGCTCAGTAGTTGTGGCTCGTGGGCTCTAGAGTGCAGGCTCAGTAGTTGTGGTGCACGGGCTTAGTTGCTTCGCGGCATGTGGGATCTTCCCAGACCAGGGCTCGAACCCGCGTCCCCTGCATTGGCAGGCGGATTCTTAACCACTGAGCCACCAGGAAAGTCCCAACACACTGGGTTTGACACTTCGCTCTGCTACTTACCAAATGTCACCTTAGGTAAATTACCTTTCTAAGCTTTAGTTCCCTCATCTGTAAAATGTGGACAATAATATCTGTATCACATAAACAGTTAATACATGTAAAGAATATAACAACTGCCTCATAATAAGCACTCAAATCTCAGCTGCTATTATTAGTGATTAAATAAAGATTCAAAGGTAAGAAGAAGCTGAAACCATATATACATCCATGAAGTCCCTTATAAAATAGTAAGCAAAAATAATGACGCTTAACACATCTTGTATTTGGAATTGGTACTAGTCCATTGAGCCTCCTTAGCTAGCCAGTCTGTTTTGGGAATTTCTCTCCATGAGCTTTAGTTAGATGATTACAAATGTATGTTTAGGAAAATACATATACTAATATTTTTTTCTCATGTCTAGGACTCCATGCAAAAATTTAAATGTCCTTGGATTTTACAACACAGAACTATTGAATCCCACTCCCTGGATCCCACTCCAGTCCCAAAGGTAGAGAATACATGTGGAACACAACTCAGGACCAACTCTGTTTAACCAATTCAACTTACACAGCCCCCTACACCTAAAGAATATGATCCTCAACAAGCTTCCCTAACTCTCAGGGGTTTAGGTCCACCCTTAACAACCTCATACCTGGACCCGGCAACACACAGGGAAGTACTAAGAGGTGGCTCTGGAGTCCATTCATCTATCTCATTATCGTGTGGTCGATCACCAAACAGTTCCCGCCCAGAAAACCACATATACACAAGCCCCAGGTTCAGGGTTCTGAATCATTTTGCCTCAACTTCCTCATCTATGGGAAAGCCTACCTGTACTCTGCTTTCTACTTACCTTCCCAAGACATATACCCTCCTCTTATTATATCCAAAAGAAGTGATAATGAAATTCTCTATACAAAAGTACAGCTTTTTACATTAGAATTTTGTTCAAGGTTGATTCATTGAAGGGGAATGGGGAGAATGGCATGTTAGTCGCTATTACATTACCCAAATGGTAGGGCAGAGAAACCAAACCTAGGACCCTTACTTAGTAGCACTGTTTTGACATAACAATACTTACCAGTAAGTACTAACCAGCCAAGAACTGAATTCCTTGACTATATTAAAACGAATATTAAATAGGACTACTTTCCCCTTAAGGACTATTCCTTATTTATTCCAGTGATCTCATACAAAATGGCTAATGAGGGGCCAACTATATAAACATTTCAGGAGAACATGAACTATTAAATTATATAATGACATCAGCTTGGCTGGTTGGTACTTGAGGGTCTTTATAATTCCAACTCAATCCAGCAAAGTGCTATATATAGTATTACATGAACCCATACCTAGGATAGTAAACAGATGGCCTAATGCTTTTTTGCGGGGGGGAGCCCACAATGTGCAGCTTGTGGGATCTTAGTTCCCTGACCAGGGATCGACTCTGAGCCCTCCGCAGTGAAAGCGCAGAGTCCTAACCACTGGACCACCAAGGAATTCCCCAGATGGCCTAATTTTTAAGTGAAAGTTGATTTAGCTGTATTAACAATTTCCCTTTTGAACTTACCTATTTTCTTCCCTAGAGTAAAATTCAAAATAAAATTAAAGAAAATTCAAAGGCTTAATAGTTCCAAACATATGAAATATGTCAGCAAACTAAATGTGCTTATAATGAGCAAAGTATGCACGTTTGAGAAAAGAAAGCGCTTCAGGTAAGTTTAGCCTTTAGGAATATGAAGAGATTCAAGTGTCTAATTTAAGATTTTCAGGATAATTTAATCTAAGATAATTTTAAAATGCTTCTAGTAAAAAAGAAAAAAAATAATAAAATGCTAGAATAATTTTGCAATCTAAATTCTACTGAAAACTATCCAGTCTGACTCTATACCTGTTCTTTCAATTTCAAGGATTTATAAATTGTTCAGTAAGATTCTTTAGATATTTCCTTTTTCACCTCCTTACCCCAAAAGCCCTTCTTATCTAAATTTTGGCATATCAGTTAAAAACAAACTTAAGAAAAAGCAAATAACATATATAATTAGACATTATAAGTACACTGTAGAAATATACAGAACTGGATGAATGACCTGTATCACAACATTACATCAACTTCATCATTTATACTATGTGAATGATAGCTAAGAATAAGGTTTAAACATTCAACTACTTCCTTTAGTCATGTCTTTTATTTGTATTTTATTCATGATTTTTTCCTTGTTTAATTTACATAAGATATTTTCTTCTTTCCATAAATCCTCAATTATTTTACCATTAATAAAGCTTTATCTAAACAGGTTTCAAAATCAAAGCTACTAAGATAAAGCATTGTCTTCCCACTCCTCTCCACCACTCTCCGATGTGCTCGGTTTTCTGGCCTCTGCAGCTTTTCCATCAATGTTCAAAAACTAGATTGTGTTTTAAAAACAGAAGGTGTTAAAAAAAGGGATCCACCTTCAATACCTATGAGCAGTATTTGGCCTGACTCTAAGAAACCTTTTCATGTTACGCCAAGGGAGTGGCAAAACCGCTGCTGTCCCCATCTCCTTGCAAACTTATAATCTGCATCATTTTCACCAAAACACAAATGAAAATACTCTGAATGATTTCTCTCTATTGCACGACTACACGCAAAAGTAACACTTTCTGCTACCAGCTGAATGTGGACTACTGGATCAAGTGAGTGATGAAATCCTGAAGGCCATCAAAACTTGTCTACTCTATAAAATATTTAAGTATGAATCACTAGAATCATGGATAGAATTTCCCTTTTTTTAATCAGTATAACTGAACATCAAGAAAAAGAGTAATCAACTTGCTGTGAATCTGTAACATAGATTTAAAACACTACTGAATAGCAATGATAATGAATCTAAATTTATTCACATACAATTCTACTTGTTAATGTTCTCTTTTAAATTCTACATGTCATTTTGCGGGGGGGGACTACCAATAAGTAGCATTAAAATAAAACCCAAATCAAAATCTGCTTCTCCAAATTTCTTAAGGAGCTTTAAATGCTTCAATCTAACAACTACACAAAGGATATGCACACAAGTGAATCAGGTCAATTTTTACATCATATCTTAAGTCACAAAACTCCTGAATATGAGTAGTTCCCAAATGTGAAGAGGTGGAGTTCTAAGTTTTATAATTCAAGACACTGCGTTTCTCAAGTAGTCCATGAAATTCTATTTACGTCATAATATAGTTAACCTACATAAAATGATGAATTTCCTTTCCTCTTTTTGGATACCTGATCAAGTCTAGGCAAAATTATGAGAGACAAAGTTACCTCTGTCACTTTGCCACAGCACTTTTTTCTCCATGCAGTTTCCCTCCCCCACCCCAAACAGATGGACTAAACTTCCAAAACCACTTCTTTCTCTACCCCAATCTAGCTGACCCTCAATAAAGGCAACACTAATTGCAGTCATTTATATAAATGCTTTACTCTTTAATACCTGTCGTTCAGTACACAGTAAATTAACTTTGCAATTTTAATTTCAATGTAAATCCAAACTATGTTGATCTATTCTTAGCTAGAAATTTGAAGTTTGGGGTTTCCATAGAATTTCCCTTTTATGTTCACTAAAAGAAATTTGTAGAGAAACTACAGTGTTGCAATATATGTATTCACTTCAAAGCATTCTTCATTTACCCAAGTATATCGCTCAAGAAGATGTAGGCAAAGAAATGTCTAAAGTAAAATGAAGGCACACCAATGGGCAAGGTATTTGCCTTTCTCCATCATACCTGCTTCATTAAAAGATGGTAATCTTGGATATGCATGTAAAAAGTCTAGAAGGACACACTCCAAATTGGTAAGGGGTAACCTCTAGCAAAAGAAACGGGGGACAGGGAAGTTTCCTTTTACTTACACACTCTTATACTGTTTACAGTTTTTAGTAATAAACATTATTCATGTAATTTCTTAAAATCAGTAGAAAATGTAAAATCAGTAAACTCAACAGTTGTGTGCAAAGATTCTGAAATGATCTTCTGAAATAGAAGATAAATGTCAACAATCATGATTCTAATAGATAAAACGCTTACTGCTCTTATATGTTCAAAGCACTTAAACAACATAGACTCTTCCTTATAATGGTTCTAACCAACTTTTCCTTCACTTCTCAGAATGCTAAAAACTTCCTGGACACCTGATCCTTAAATTCTTGCCCCAAAATTTCACAAACTATAATTCACTTCAGAAGTCATAGTAAGTAAAGAATAAAACTATGCTATATTTTACCCCATGACAACTAATTAACAGGAAGATCTTGCTACAGGTTAACAAAAACTCCACTGCTGGACACGTGCGGGTACAGTGGGCGCAGGTGCAGGCATATGACGTCTATAGTCCATATGAAGCCGGGTCTTCGGGCACTTGAGGATCCACGGAAAGCCAGTTTTTGAATGCCTACAATGCAATGACATTCATTTCACTTTCTAAACCTGATAACCAGGTGATAGAGATATGCTTGCTCTTCAGGGCACAGTTCATCCGCGTGGCTGACAGAGTCTTGGTGCTCCAGCCGGGTGCCAAGCCTGAGCCTCTGAGGTGGGAGGGCCGAGTTTAGACACTGGTCCACCAGAGACCTCCCAGCTCCATGTAATATCAACTGGTGAAAGCTCTGCCAGAGATCTCCATCTCAATGCTAAGACCCAGCTCCACTCAATGACCAGCAAGCTACACTTCTGGACACTCCATGCCACACAACTAGCAAGACAGGAACACAGCCCCATCCATTAGCACAGAGGCTGCCTAAAATCATAGTAAGTTCATAGACACCACAAAACACACCACCAGACATGGTCCTGCCCAACAGAAAGACAAGATCCAGCCTCATCGACCAGAACACCGACACCAGTATCCTCCACCAGGAAGCCTACACAACCCACTGAACCAACCTTACCCAATGGGAACAGACACCAAAAACAACGGGAACTACGAGCTTGCAGCCTGCAAAACGGAGACCCCAAGCGAGGAAAGTTAAGCAAAATGAGAAGACAGAGAAATACACAGCAGATGAAGGAGCAAGGTAAAAACCCACCAGACCAAACAAATGAAGAGAAAATAGGCAGTCTACCAGAAAAAGAATTCAGAGTAATGAGAGTAACAATGATCCAAAATCTTGGAAATAGAATGGAGAAAATACAAGAAATGTTTAACAAGGACCTAAAAGAACTAAAGAGCAAACAAACAATGATGAACAACACAATAAATGAAATTAAAACTTCTCTAGAAGGAATCAATAGCCGAATAACTGACACAGAAGAATGGATAAGTGACCTGGAAGATAAAATACTGGAAATAACTACTGCAGAGCAGAATAAAGAAAAAAGAATGAAAAGAATTGAGGACAGTCTACAAGGCCTCTGGGACAACATTAAACGCACCAACATTCGAATTATAGGGGTCCCAGAAGAAGAAAAAAGAAAGGGACTGAGAAAATATTTGAAGAGATTATACTTGACAACTTCCCTAATATGGGAAAGGAAATAGTTAATCAAGTCCAGGAGGCACAGAGAGTCCCATATAGGATAAATCCAAGGAGAAACATGCCAAGACCATATTAATCAAACTATCAAAAATTAAATACCAAGAAAAAATATTAAAAGCAGCAAGGGAAAAGCAACAAATAACATACAAGGGAATCCCCATAAGGTTAACAGCTGCTCTTTCAGCAGAAAATTTGTAAGCCAGAAGAGAACGGCGGGACATATGTAAACTGATGAAAGAGAAAAACCTACAAGCAAGATCACTCTACCACGCAAGAATCTCATCAAGATTCGACAGAGAAATTAAAACCTTTACAGACAAGCAAAAGCTAAGGGGATTCAGCACCACCAAACCAGCTTTACAACAAATGCTAAAGGAACTTCTCTAGGCAGGAAACACAAGAGAAGGAAAAGACCTACAATAACAAACCCAAAACAATTAAGAAAATGGTAAGAGGAACATACATATCGATAATTACCTTAAATGTAAATGGATTAAATGCTCCAACCAAAAGACATAGACTGACTGAATGGATACAAAAACAAGATCCATATATATACTGTCTACAAGAGACCCACTTCAGACTTAGGGACACATACAGACTGAAAGTGAGGGGATGGAAAAAGATATTCCATGCAAATGGAAATCAAAAGAAAGCTGGAGTAGCAATTCTCATATCAGATAAAATAGACTTTAAAATAAAGACTATTACAGGAGACAAATAAGGACACTACATAGTGATCAAGGGATCAATCCAAGAAGAAGATATAACAATTGTAAATATTTATGCACCCAACATAGGAGCACCTCAATACATAAGGCAAATGCTAATAGCCATAAAAGGGGAAATCGACAGTAATACAATTACAGTAGGGGACTTTAACACCCCACTTTCACCAATGGACAGACCATCCAAAATGAAAATAAATAAGGAAACACAAGCTTTAAATGACACATAAAACAAGATGGACTTAATTGATATTTATAGGACATTCCACCCAAAAACAACAGAATAGTTTCTTCTCAAGTGCTCATGGAACATTCTCCAGGACAGATTATATCTTGGGTCACAAATCAAGCATTGGTAAATTTAAGAAAACTGAAATCGTATCAAGTATCTTTTCCAACCACAATGCTATGAGACTAGACATCAATTACAGGAAAAAAATCTGTAAAAAAAAAAAAAAAAAAAAAAACACACACACAAGGAGGCTAAACAATACACTAAATAACCAAGAGATCACTGAAGAAATCAAAGAGAAAATCAAAAAATACCTATAAATAGATGACTATGAAAACACAACAAACCAAAACCTATGGGATGCAACAAAAGCAGTTCTAAGAACGAAGTTTATAGCAATACAATCCTACCTCAAGAAACAAGAAACATCTCAAATAAACAACCTAACCTTACAGCTAAAGCAATCAGAGAAAGAAGAACAAAAAAACCCCAATGTTAGCACAAGGAAAGAAATCATAAAGATCAGATCAGAAATAAATGAAAAAGAAATGAAGAAAATGATAGCAAAGATCAATAAAACTAAAAGCTGGTTCTTTTGAGAAAATAAACAAAATTGATAAACCGTTAGCCAGACTCATCAAGAAAAAAAGGCAGAAGACTCAAATCAACAAAATTAGAAATGAAAAAGGAGAAGTAACAACTGACACTGCAGAAATACAAAAGATCATGAGAGATTACTACAAGCAACTACATGCCAATAAAATGGACAACCTGGAAGAAATGGACAAATTCTTAGAAAAGCACAACCTTCCCAGACTGAACCAGGAAGAAATAGAAAATATAAGCAGACCAAACAAGCACTGAAACTGAGACTGTGATTAAAAATCTTCCAACAAACAAAAGCCCAGGACCAGATGACTTCTAGGTGAATTCAATCAAACATTCAGAGAAGAGCTAACATCCATCCTTCTCAAACTCTTCCAAAATGTAACAGAGGGAAGAACACCTCCAAACTCATTCTACGAGGCCACCATCACCCTGATACCAAAACCAGACAAATGTCACAAAAAAAGAAAACTACAGACCAATATCACTGATGAACAAAGATGCAAAAATCCTCAACAAAATACTAGCACACAGAATCCAACAGCACATTAAAAGGATCATACACCATGATCAAGAGGGGTTTATCCCAGGAATGCAAGGATTCTTCAATATATGCAAATCAATCAGTGTGATAAACCATATTAACAAACTGAAGGAGAAAACCCATATGATCATCTCAGTAGATGCAGAAAAAGCTTTTAACAAAATTCAACACCCATTTATGATAACTCTCCAGAAAGTAGGCAAAGAGAGAACTTACCTCAACATAATAAAGGCCATATATGACAAACCCACAGCCAACATTGTTCTCAATGGTGAAAAACTGAAACCATTTCCACTAAGATCAGGAACAAGACAAGGTTGCCCACTCTCACCACTATTATTCAACATAGTTTTGGAAGTTTTAGCCACAGCAATCAGAGAAGTAAAAGAAATAAGAGGAATCCAAATCAGAAAAGAAGAAGTAAAGCTGTCACTGTTTGCAGATGACATGATACTACACATAGAGAATCCCAAAGATGCTACCAGAAAACTACTAGAGCTAATCAATGAATTTGGTAAAGTAGCAGGGTACAAAATTAATGCACAGAAATCTCTTGCATTCCTATACACTAATGATGAAAAATCTGAAACAGAAATTAAGGAAACACTCCCATTTACCACTGCAACAAAAAGAATAAAATACCTAGGAATAAACCTACCTAAGGAGACAAAAGACCTATATGTAGAACACTATAAGACGCTGATGAAAGAAATTAAAGATGATACAAACAGGTGGAGAGATATACCATATTCTTGGACTGGAAGAATCAACATTGTGAAAATGACTATACTACCCAAAGCAATCTACAGATTCAATGCAATCCCTATCAAACTACCACTGGCATTTTTCACAGAACTAGAACAAAAAATTTCACAATTTGTATGGAAACACAAAAGACCCCAAATAGCCAAAGCAATCTTGAGAAAGAAAAACAGAGCTGGAAGAATCGGGCTCCCTGGCTTCAGACTATACTACAAAGCTACAGTAATCAAGACAGTGTGGTACTGGCACAAAAACAGAAATACAGATCAATGGAACAGGACAGAAAGCCCAGAGATAAACCCAGGCACATATGGTCACCTTATCTTTGATAAAGAAGGCAAGAATACACAGTGGAGAAAAGACAGCCTCTTCAATAAGTAGTGCTGGGAAAACTGGACAGCTACATGTAAAAGAATAAAATTAGAACACTCCCTAACTCTATACACAAAAATAAACTCAAAATGATTAAAGACCTAAATGTAAGGCCAGACACTATAAAACTCTTAGAGGAAAACATAGGCAGAACACTCTACAACATAAATCACAGCAAGATCCTTTTTGATCTACCTCCTAGAGAAATGGAAAGAAAAACAAAAATAAACAAATGGGACCTAATGAAACTTCAAAGCTTTTGCACAGCAAAGGAAACCAGAAACAAGATGAAAAGACAACCCTCAGAATGGGAGAAAATATTTGCAAATGAAGCAGCTGACAAAGGATTAATCTCCAAAATTTACAAGCAGCTCATGCAGCTCAATATCAAAACAACAAACAACCCAATCCAAAAATGGGCAGAAGATCTAAACAGACATTTCTCCAAAGAAGATATACAGATTGCCGAATGCAGAATGCTCAACATCACTAATCATTAGAGAAATGCAAATCAAAACTACAACGAGGTATCACCTCACACCAGTCAGAATGGCCATCATCAAAATGTCTACAAACAATAAATGCTGGAGAGGGTGTGGAGAAAAGGGAACCCTCTTGCACTGTTGGTGGGAATGTAAATTGATACAGCCACTATGGAGAACAGTATGGAAGTTCCTTAAAAAACTAAAAATAGAACTACCATACGACCCAGCGATCCCACTACTGGGCATGTACCCTAAGAAAACCGTAATTCAAAAAGAGTCATGCACCACAATGTTCACTGCAGCTCTATTTACAACAGCCAGGACATAAAAGCAACCTAAGTGTCCATCGACAGATGAATGGATAAAGAAGATGCGGCACATATATACAATGGAATATTACTCAGCCATGAAAAGAAACGAAACTGAGTTATCTGTAGTGAGGTGGATGGACCTAGAGACTAGAGTGGCATGGACATATATACACTACCAAACGTAAAACAGACAGCTAGTGCGAAGCAGCCACATAGCACAGGGAGATCAGCTAGGTGCTTTGTGTCCAACTAGAGGGGTTGGATAGGGAGGGTGGGAGGGAGATGCAAGAGGGAGAAGATATAGTGATATTGTTTATGTACAGCTGATTCACTTTCTTATACAGCAGAAACTAACACACCATTGTAAAGCAGTTATACTCCAATAAAGATGTTAAAAAACAAACAAAAAACAACAACAAAAAATCCATTGCTGTTTTACTGGCCTTCAACCTACAATTTCTGTTAAAATGTCCAGTTAGAAATTTTAAATAAAACACAAATTTCAAAGGACCATCACGTGTTAACATGGTGCTACCAGTCTAATTAGTGCTAAACCTTGCCAAATAAAGAGGATACTGAGGTTCAAGCTTTTGCAGAGACGCTTAATGAATTTCAAATTGAGGAAAGGAACGTTAAATATCAATAATATTGCTGAATAACATGGCTCAATTTTCCAACGGGCTTATATGGAATTAAAATTAGTATAAAAGCTATTTTCTCATAACTTTCATAATTCTACAATCACAAAATGGAGAGAAAATAATTTTCTTTGGCAGTTTACCCACACTTGGTTTTAACTTAATACATTTTACACCTAATAATAGAAACTTTGTAGTTAAATAAAATTAAACATTTTACCAGTTGACAATGGTAGGAGATACTAGTGCCTTTCAAATATGTGCCTTTGTTTCAATACCTGTCAAAACAAACACATGAAGGCAAGCATTACTACTCCTCATGTGGTTAATCATAGAACCAAATATCAACCTTTTCCTGGAGATATCTCTATTTCCAAACGTCACGGGAAAATTTCTGTTGAGTTTTTCTGGAAACATCATCTATTATACTAGCAAATGACATTTTATCATGTAAACTTTTACCAAAAAAGCATGTTATATATACCACTACACACCTATTAGCATAACCAAAATCCAAAATACTAACATCACTAAATGCTACAAGAATGCAGAGCAACAGGAACTCTCATTCACTGCTGGTGGGAATGCAGAATGGTACAGCCACTTTGGATGATAGTTTGGCAGTTTCTTACAAAACTAAACATACTCTTTACCGTATGATCTGGCAGTTGATCTCCTTGGTATTTACTCAAATGAGTTGAAAATGTTATGTCTAGACAAAAAAGCTGCACACAACTGTTTATAGCAGCTTTATTTGTAAATGCCAAAATTTGGAAGTAACCAAGATGTCCTTCAGCAAGCGAATGTGTAACTGCTACATCCAGGCAATGGAATGTTATTCAGCACTAAAAAGAAATGAGCCATTAAGCCATGAAAAGATGGAGGAAATTCAAATGCAGATTACTAAGTGAAAGAAGTCAATTTGAAAGTTTACATACTATATGATTCCAACTATATGACATTCTGGATAAGGCAAAGCTACGGAGACAGGATTGGGACTACTGAGACAGCAAAATGTTGCCTAGGGTTAAGGAGAAAGAAGGGATGAACAGGCAGAGCAGAGGATTTTCAGAGCAGTGAAACTACTCTGTACGATACTATAATGGTAGATATACGACATTACATATTTGTCAAAATCCATGGAACGTACAACACCAAGAGCGACCTCTAATGTAAACTGCGGACTGTGCGTGATAACAATGCATCAATGTAGGTTCATCGATTGTAATAAATGTACCACTCCGGTGCAGGACGCTGAAACCGGGGGAGGCTGTGCATATGGGAGGACAGGGGATACATGGGAAATCTCACTACCTTCTTCACAATTTTGTTGTGAACTTGAAACTACCCTTAAAAAATAAAGTCTATCTTTTTAAAAAAGGTATATCCAAAACTTTTATAAAGTATGTTGAGTTTTTTCACTCACTGTTATGATGGTCAAGGAGAATCAGTAAGTTTTATAATAGTATTTCATTGTATATACCATACTTTTGTGTATCATCTCAATGATTTTCTCAATCACTTTCAAAGCAGATAGGTTAGGAATCATTACAGTTACTTAAAAATATATATTAACATCAGCCCAAACTCACAGAGCTAGTAAGTAATGGTTAAGTATTTTGAGTCAAAATTCAGCACACCAGTGCCTCACTATTAATTTCCTCATTCGCTACAAGGCAGCCAGATGTACTTTAAAAGGGACAGGCCTTAAAACCAGATATATGTGGGTCCAAACTCCCTGCTCTGTTTTTTAATAGCTATGATTCTAGACACATTCATCCGTTTCTTCATTCATCTATCCATCTGTCCATGGGGAGTGAGGGAGGCATCTTATCAATTTACTTATTCCTTGTGCCAGTTTACTCATTATGTAAATGAGGACAGCAACAACATATATGAATACATATCCATATTTGTAGAATTTCTATAAATAGAAGGCAACACAATAGAAAAAAATGGGCTATGTACATTCAGAGAAAAAATCCAAACGTCTATTAACTTTGAAAAAAATGGTCAACATCACTAGTTATCAAGGAAATGCAAGTTAAAACAATATAATTTTCCCCTATCAGATTTCTTTTAGTGAAAAAAAATCACAAGTATTGGCAAGGATATAGGAAACAAGATCGCTCTTGGCATTATTAGGGGAAGTGCAGCCACTTTGGAGAGCAATTTGGCAGCAAAAGCTAAAAATGTAAATTCCTATGACTTAGTGAATCCCTTCTGAGTAACTTGCCCTGGAGAAGGTTTGACACAGGTGCATGTTTACTTTACCTTGTTTTGTTTTCTAATATGACAAGTCCTAGTATTCAATTGACCCTCAATAATTGTTGAATCTCCTCAACAAAGATTTAATGATCCATTCATTTTTGGCCAAGGAGGCAAGAAGAAACTGCAGGCAGTAATAGTATTTGGAAAAGCAGAGGTATCCAAGAAAAGGGCAATTTAAGAAAACTCTTAAGTATTTGTTGTATAGGCTGATTAACGACTTCAAAGGTATCAGGTCCTAATCCCTGGAACCTGTAAATGTTACCTTATTTGGAAAATGGGTCTTTGCAGGTGTTATTAAATTAGGGCTTTTGAGATGGGGAGACAATCGTCGATTATCCAGTGGGCCCTAAATGCCATCACAAGTGTCCCTGTAAGAGAGAAGCACTAGATTTGACATACACAGTGAAGATGAAGCAAAGAGATTTGAAGATGCTGGCCTAGAATCCTTGAGTAGAGCAACGGACTGCAGCAGTCCCAGAAGCCGAAGCAGTCCCAGAAGCTGAAGAGGCTAGAAGAGCTAGAAGAGGCGGGAACAGCTTCTTCTCTAGAAGGAGGGAGCTCATCCCTGGCAACACCTTGATTTCAGCCCAGTAATGCTCATTCAAACTTTTGGCTTCTATTAACTATGAGAATAAATTCCTCTTGTTTTAAGCCACCAAATTTGTGGCATGACAGCAGCTCTAGAAAACACTGTACCTCACTGCCACTGCCCTGTGTGCCACGCTAAGTGGTTTAGACATTATCCAGATCTCTGAAGAGCCATTCAGATTTTTATGCAAGTGAATGGGATAATCAGATCTGTTTCATAATGTTAAATCTAGTGCCAATGTTGAGAATTTATTGATGGAAAAAAACTAGAAACAGGAAGATATATCAGAAGCAAAAATCCAGACAGAAGATAAAGCTCTAGATCACCAGATATTTGAGGGAAAAAATCACAGTGAGAGAGGAAAACAAAAAGTGTGTGTGAGGGGGGTATGAAATGGAGATAGACAATGTAGGAAACACTTTAAATATGCATATGTAATTAATATTCTCAAAGGGATAAGAGAGACCATCTTGTTGATGAAACAAGAATAGGATGCTATACAGAAGGACTGAAAATAAGAAAAAGTTCTTGGAAGTTAATAACACCTGAAATTAAAAAGTCAATAGATGTATTAGAAAATGAGGTTGGGAATATTTTACCAGAAAGGAAAGCAAAAGCAATGAAGTAGAGAACAGGAGGTTAAAAAGGTTTTGTTTTTCTAATTGGGTGTCAAATTAATCCCAAAGACCAAGTTCCAGTAAAAGGAGTTTTAGAAAGAAAGAACAAAGAGAATGAAGAGGTAGAAATTACTGAAGCATTCTGCAATAAGATATCCCAGAGCTGATGAACGCTACTCTTCAAATTGAAAGGGCCTGCTGGGTACTGAGCGGATGAATGGGGGAAAAAAATTTAACTGAATTCTCGACACAGCCTTGAGAATTCTCAGAGCACCAGGTAAAAGAATACCCTAAAAGCTTCCAAAAAACAAAAACCAGGTCACTTACAAATCAGGTGGTTCTATAATTAATCAACAAAGAAGGACATTTTTGAGAATAAAAGCATGTACTATTATAAGATAAATTTGAAGGTATTCCAGACAAACCAGGATGTATAGCCACCCTTCCTATAAAGGAATAAGAATCATACTGGCAGCAGATGTCTCCGCAGTACTGGACGCTAGAAGGCTATGAACAATGCCTTCAGACTTCTGAGGGAAATTTTAATCCAGAACTCTATTCCCATCTACATTCCTGTTCAACTGCAGGTAGAATAAAGACATTTTCAGACATGCACGGACTCAGAAAATTTAATTCCACAAACACACTCTGCCAAGAAATTACTTTAAAAAGTCTTCCACCGTGTGCATACACTCTTCTGATAAAAGTTAGAGATAATTTTTAAGCCAGCATTGGTCTAAGTTTTGTAATCTATTTCATAAGAGCTATATCCCACAGCTTAAGTAAGGGGTCAGTCCCACAAGACTGTTCCCCACTCGGTAGTTACAAGTCTCCGGCCGGCTGTAAACAGGGATTCCCACAAACCCCTCCTCAGGTTCAATAATTTACTAGGATGGCTCAAAGAACTCAGGAACACTCTTTACTTATGTTTTCCAGTTCATTATAAAGCATACAACTCGGAAAGAGACAAACGGAAGAGATGCACAGGGCAAGGGATGGGGAGGAAGGTATGCAGCAGAGCTTCCAAACCCTCTCCAGGTGTGCCGCCTCCCCAGCACCTGGACAGAAATGCTCACCATCCCGGAAGCTTCCTGAATATCCCCTCATTCAAGAGTTTTTATAAAGCTCAGTCTCCAGCCCCCTCACTCCTTGCAGGAGGTCGGTGGGTAGGGCTGAAAGTTCAAACCTCTAATCACTTGGTCTTTCTGGTGACCAGCTCCATCCTGAGATGCTCTAGGGACCCCATCCTAAGTCACTTCATTAGTGTAAACTAGGGTGTGATCCAAAGGAGCTTTTATGAATAAAAGGTACTCCTAACAATCAGGAAATTCCAAGGGTCTCAGGAGCTCCGTGCCAAGAGTGGGGACAAAAACCTTATATATCTCTTGTATTGTATCACAGAACTCTATTATTATTATTTATATTAACAGTTTAAGTGGGACAGAAAGGTGTAATCATGTCAGTATATGTTTTTTTAAGTATTTAAGAAAAATAAATATTATTAACTTTTGCCAAAACAGCTCACTGATTTCTCCCTCCCCCAACCCCTACCTCTGGCCAGCTACCAATCTGTTCTCTGTATCTATGACCTTAGCTTTTGTTTGTTTGTTTAGAGATTCCACATAAAAGAGAGATCACATGCTGTCTATCTTTCTCTGAGTTATTTCACTTGGTATAATGCCCTCAAGGTCCATCCATTTTGTCAAAAATGGCAGGATTTCATTCTTTTTAATGCCTAATATTCCACTGTGTATATATGTCTTCTTTATCCATTCATCCACTGATGGACACCTTATGTTGTTTCCATATCTTGGCTATTATAAATAGTGCTGCAATGAACATGGGGATGCACATATATTTTTGAATTAGTGTCTTCATTTTCTTCAGATAAATATCTTCAGATAAATATCCAGGAGTGGAACTGCTGAATTATGTTAGTTCTATTCTCAATGTTTTGAGGAACTTCCATACTGTTTTCCATACTGGATGCACTGATTTACATCCCCATCAATAGTGCACAAGGGTTCCCTTTTCTCCACATCCTTGTCAACACTGTTATTTCTTGTCTATTTGATAACTGTCATTCTAGCAGGTATGAGGAGATCTCTCATTGTGGTTTTGATTTGCAATTCCCTGATGAATGATGATGTAGAGCATTTTTTCACTCATCTGTATGTCTTTGGAAAAATATCTACTCGGATCTTCTGTCCATTTTTCAATCGGTTTTTGTGGTTGTGTTGTTTTTTGTTTTGTTTTGTTTTTGCTGTTCAGTTCTATCAGTTCTTTATATATTCTGGATATTAGCCCCTTATCAGATAGATGATTTGCAAATATTTTCTCCCATTAAGTAGGCTGCCTTTTTTGCTGATGTTTCCCTTGCTGTGCAAAAGTTTTTTAGTTTAATGTAGTCCCACCTGTTTATTTTTGCTTTTGTTGCTTTTGCTTTTGGTGGCAGATTCAAAAAATTATCACCAAGACCTGTCAAGGAGTTTACCACCTATGTTTTCTTCTAGGAGCTTTATGGCTTCACGTCTTACACTCAAGACTTTAATCCATTTTGAGTTAATTTTTGTTTACAGTATAAGATAGTGGGTCCAGTTTTTTGTTTGTTTGTTTGTTTCTTTGCGGTACGTGGGCCTCTCACTGTCGTGGTCTCTCCCATTGCGGAGCACAGGCTCCGGACGCGCAGGCTCAGTGGCCATGGCTCATGGGCCCAGCCGCTCCGCGGCATGTGGGATCTTCCCGTACCGGCATGTGGGATCTTCCCGTACCGGGGCACGAACCCGTGTCCCCTGCATCGGCAGGCGGACTCTCAACCACTGCGCCACCAGGGAAGCCCGTAGGTCCAGTTTTATTCTTTTGCATGTGGCTGCCCAATTTCCCTATCACCGTCAATTATTAAAAGGAACTTCTTACTCAGAAACAAAAGAAAACTTCAACCTAATAAAAGCATATCAGAAACCAATAGCAAACATCAGACTCAAATTTCCATTAAAGTCAGGAATTAAGACAAGGAAGCCAGTTGTGACTATAATTATTTAACACTGTTAAAAAGGCTCTAGCCCTGTAGTCATTAGCCACATGGAGCTACTAAACACTTGAAGTGTGGCTTGTCCAAATTGAGATGTGCTCTAAATGTAAAATACACATGGACTTGCAAAGACTTAGTATGAAGAAAATGTAAAACATCTCATTAATCATTTTTATATTGATTATATGTTGAATATACTGGATTAAATAAAATATATTAAAGTTACCTGTTTCTTCTTTAAGATACCTACTAGAAATTTAAACTGCTACAGATATGGTTCACAATTGTGGCTCTAATTGCATTTCTTACGGACAGCACTGCAGTCTAGACAATGCAATGATGAAAAAAAAGAAATGAGGAGCAGGAATACTGGAAAAGGAGAGACACAATAATCACTGTTTGCAGATAATTAATGTCTGACAAGAAAATCCAAAAGAATCATCTGAAAATTATCCAACCAGAGAGAAAGTTCACTAAGATATCTGGATACTAGGTAGACAACAAAAACCAATCATTTTCCTATACAGTAGTAATAACCAGTTAGAAAATAAAAAGGGAAAAGATGTTATATATGTGTGTGTGTGTGTGTGTGTGTGTGTGTGTGTGTGTATATACACACACACACACACACACATATATATATATATATATATATATATATATATATATATATATATATAAAATACTACTGATAGACACTAAAAGACTTACATACATGGAAAGACAGACTAGGTCCTGGGTAGAAAGGATAACTATAACTCTACCAAAATTAACCTATAAACCAAATACAATCCCAATCAAAATCCTACTAGGACTTTGTCAATTTTCTATGGTTAGTTGATATACTAGTTCCAAGGTTTATCTAGAAGGAAACATTTTAAGATTAGCTAGGAAAATTTGAGAACAAGAATACTTAGCCCATACCAGCCTATTAGATGCCAAAACTAACACTAACTGTTCTGGTACAGAATTGTAAAAACTAGAAATAGTCATGGGACATTTACATTTAATGATGGTGGCGTTTCAGATCAATGAGTGAAGGATACATTATTCAATAAATTAAACAGCATCAAAGTAAAACCGGAACTGAGCCAATGGCTGAATGTGAGTCCTAGAAAGATGAGGAACACATCCCTGAAACAATCAGCCTAGCAATACCTCTCTTCCACAGCTCCCATGTCCCAAAAAGGATTTGTTCCTAAGTCTTTTTTCTCATTATAAAACCATCTCCAGTGCTACCACGGTAGCCTACACAGCCCACATTGCCTGGCCTACAACTCTGTTGGGAAGAGAAGCACTGGTTTCGTTTGAACTATGCCACTTCACGCCCGTCTCTACCCCAGCTGACTATGGCAAACACAGGCATCCACAGGGATCCAGGAGCCTATGACCAGTGAGGCCTGTAACGAAAGTACTGATGTGTTGGTTCACTGATATTCTCTCTAGAACCTGGAACTGGGATTGAATTAAAAGAATTCGATAGAATTAAAAGAAGCTAAAAGGCCTGCCAAAGTAAACTCATTCTTTAAGATTCAGCTGAAGCCTCCCTGTGAAGCCCTCCCTGGTCCCACAGACAAGAGCTAACTCAGTCCCTCTGTGCCCCACTTCCACCCTCCACTCCTGCCTGACACACAGCGGCATGAAGGGGCAGAGAATAAGGAATCACAAGGAGCTTGAGGTTGTTGGAACATAGGAAATTGAGGGAAGTTAGAAATGAAAATGGAATAGAGGAATATGTTGCAGGGACAGGTTTTAATAAGCAAGGCACTTGACCCAATTTGTTTTTTCAGAATGACTACTTGGGTCAACAAACAGAACAAACCACAAAAGATTCCCGGTATGTAGTTATTACAAGAGCCCAAGCAAAGGATGATGAGGTCCAGGGTTTAGGGCAGTAGATACAGAAGTAGGAGGACCAACTGGAGAGACTTTTCTGAGGTAAAACCAATAGGATGTGGTGAGATGTGAAGATTAACCTTTGAAGATTAAAGTCAACACTTCTAGAATAGTGGATGACTTGCAATAGATATGAGGAATACAGGTAGAAGAACAGATACACATGAGTACATGAGTATAGGGTAGGATATTAAGTCTGTGGAAATGGCCAGAAAAGATATTCACAATATTGTCAGAAATCCAAGACTAGGGCTCCAGACAGACTGAAGATGTAGATTTTAGAATCATCACTGACTCTAACCATATTAGAGTTGAAACCATGGAATCCCTCAAAAATAGTATATTCAGGGCTTCCCTGGTGGCGCAGTGGTTGAGAATCCGCCTGCCGATGCAGGGGACACGGGTTCAAGCCCTGGTCTGGGAAGATCCCATATGCCGCGGAGTAACTAGGCCCGTGAGCCACAACTACTGAGTCTGTGCGTCTGGAGCTTGTGCTCCGCAACAAGAGAGGCCGCGACAGTGAGAGGCCCACGCACCGCGATGAAGAGTGGCCCCCACTCGCCACAACTAGAGAAAGCCTTCGCACAGAAACGAAGACCCAACACAGCCAAAAATAAATAAATAAAAAAATTTTTTAAAAAAAGTATACTCAGTTATACGATAAAAGGATTAAAGACAGTTCATTATAAAAGGCAGCCAGAAGGGTAAAGAAACCAAGAGCATGTCCTAGAAGCCAAAGGCAGACATAAGGGTCAATGAGGGCATGGTCAGGAGTGTCAAAGGCTACAAGTGGTTATGATGTTAAAGTACAACAAGCAGCTGGCCTGGCCCGAGACAATCATCACACTTTCTTGCTTTCTTTATCACATAATTTTTAAATTATACCTATACCTATGACTCAACCAGTGAGCTATTCAAATGCATATCAAAAGCAAGTCTACTCTTTCAGAATTCCTGAGCTCCCACTACTAAGTGTACACTGGTCATTTTGATGTCAGGTTTTGGGCCTTCCAAAATTTTTCTGGTATTATGTTCAAATCTTTCAACTCAATTTAATAAACATTTACTGAGTATCTCATGTTCATTGTTGTGCTAGGTGACAGGGATGCAAAGATTGGTTCTATCAACAAATATGAGTATCTTCTATATGCTGGGCACTGGATGTGCATCAGTGAATAACAAGTATCCCCATCCTCAGAGATGCTTACTTTCTACGTTAAACAGCTACTCTCCCTTAAAGGAGCCCAAAAGAAACACATTATGTTTTAGACTTATCTAAAAAGAAAAGATAGCAAATACATTTATTTCATAAAGCAATTTGAAATTAATAGCATGAAACACAAAACTGTAATTAATCACCTATAGTTAATAAGCCTGTCCTCTGGCATCATACAATATAAACAAACATTAACTTAGACATACATACAGCCAGCTCTCAGTTATCTGTGGGTAAACTACCCATGCATATCAAGAGCAATTCCCTAACACTGACTCACTTTTCTGGGTTATATCCCACCCAAATTTCTACCATGTAATCTTCCAACACTGAGATAATGTAAGAATATACAGTTTAAAACTTTCACAAAGTAACTCAAATCATTACCCATACCAGATTTACTATGTCTACCATTTTTCAAATGAACTTGCAGAGACATGCTCCCTAAATCTGATACTCTTCATTTCCCAGAGCCAAATAACCCAAGCTCTTCAACCCCATCCCCAATTCATCTGTATATAATGCTGCCCCCAAACTAACAGGCCTCCAAGCATGGGCCTAGCTTTTATCTACTAGCTCATGGTCTCTAAATTTTAAGGATCACAACAAGCCCCTTTTGGTAAAACTGCTGGCATTCCAAACATGTGTACCTTTAACATTGTGCATATGTGTTATTGTTCTAGCATACTATAAACCCCACAAATCATGCATAAAATATGGACTTTTTTTTTTAATTCTAACGTTTTCTTCCAGCACTGCAGAGATGACTTGCATGCACACCCCAGAGCACACCTACACTGCAAGACAGAGACCATCCTTATCTTAAAGAAACTGACGCTTGGAGGTAATCTGCTGTGGTTGCAAAACTAGAATGAGGTGGAGTCAGATTTGGGAATTCAAGTGCCAATGTGGTCATGAAGCTCAAGCCCTGCATCAGTCCCCTCTACCACGCCAATCTCACTCCGTGCACTTAGGGTCCCATGAGCTCCCCTCTCTGACCTCACACCTCACTCCCAACCAGCTACTACCTCTCACAACCCTCCCACCTCAAGATGTTGGAGAAAACAGGTATTCTTTTTATGCCTCAGAAAGTGATTTACAAATAAACATTTTGAATTTCTAAGGAGAATACTATGCAGGAGAGTCTAAACAGGCATCAGGCTAGAAATCAGGCCTAGTTTCAGAGTCAATGATGAATACAAATTCCTAGACTCTAACACACTAGCAATATGGAAAGTTTCAGTACAAAAGGAAAATGACTTACGGAAGTATTGTGAATATGTAACAAATAATAATTCCGTGTATTGTGGTCCATGTGGTATAACTGCAATTAATGTCAAGTACAGTTCTAAGATTAATTCATTCTGGTTCATTCTGGTTTTCCATGGAACTAAAATAAACTCCTTACTTCATTTTAGAAAGAACTCGACTACCCCAAGCTTCCCCCAAACAGGAGGTAATAAGTTCAGAGATCAAGTCAGTTTCCAAAGAGAAGAGAAAGATTTCTGATTGTTTTAATGTTACAGTAAAAAAGAGCCAAAGTCAGGGTCCAGAATGAGGATCACTTCAATCCTGATGAAAGTAAAATAAGTAAAAATAAGAAACTTCTCTGGTTGAAGTGGGAACTTTTCATAATTCTGACCAAAGTGATAACAGTATTTTATAACCTAGAAACAGCAATGCAGAAAAATGAACTTTATTCCTACAATACCAATTTAGAAAATAATATTCAAAAGGTTACATCTATGCAGCAGTCAGTGTAGTTAGTATCTAATAAAACCCGTACAAATACCCCAGTGAATTACAAGTAGTAAACACATAAATAAACACAGAGGGGGAAACACACAAAGCCAACTGATAAAGTTTCAAAGAAGCCTAAGAAAGAAACGCGGCAGGAATAGAAAAAGTCCTAAACCAAGAAAAAGGAAGAGGTGGAAAGGGAGGTAAAAGAAAAAGAGCACTGATGGAGAAGCAGCTCACAACAGTGTTGGGCGAGAAAGGTTTACAGACAAGGAAACGGAGCTCCACAAAGGCTAAATGGCATGGGCAGTGCCACACTGACAGTCAAGCAGCAGGGTTAGAAACAACTCGGGCCAGACCCTAAATGCTCCTCCTGTAACAACTCAGAGCCCACATGGTCCTCTTCACTTGCTGGCTGCCCAGTGTCCCTTCTTATTCCTACTACCTTCCATTCATTCAACAATTACAGCTGACCCTTGAACACGGGGTTTAGGGGCGCCAACCTTCCATACAGTCAAAAATCCGGATATAATTTTATAGTCAGTCCTCTATACCCACAGTTCCACATCCAGGGATTCAACCAACTTTGGATTGTGTAGTGTTGTAGTACACATTTAGTGGGGGGGGATCCACAAGTAAGTGGACCCACACAGTTCAAACCCATGTTGTTCAGGGGCCAACTGTACTTCCTGAGTTGAAGGAACCAATAAATAAATGAGTCTTAGGAAAGATCTTTAATTGTCTTTGTCCTCCAAATCTCTGGTGTTTTTGCTTCTCCGCAGGGATGTGACTTATCCTCACAGGTTCTCTAGTCCCCCAGAACAGGTGATGCCTCAATTTTATTTGTCAATCTTGCTCTTCCCCAACTGCCCTGGACATCCCCATTTGAGCTCCTCTACCTCAAACTCAACTATTTTTTCAAATCCAATCTTGCTCAGCTGACCTTTCCCTTGGCTACCCTGGCCAATATGACCTCTCTGACCTCTGTACTGCTCACTCAACATTAACCACATCCTTTATGTATCTTCAGACAGCTTGAACACTCTCATCCTTAAGGAATTAGTACTCCTTAGACCCCCTTTAAGTGATGTATGCTTTTTACTTATATGATGGGTTTGGTCACATGCTGGACTCAGAATACCTTGTTACTTCTTACCAAAAAACTGCTTCTGAAGGACAGAAAAAATCAAAATGCAAAAAAACCAAGAAACAAAGAGGCACAAGGAAACTTTTGGAGGTGATCAATATGTCTATTACCTTGATTGTGGTGATGGCTGCACAGGTGTATGCATGTCCAAACTCAAATTGTATACATTAACTATGTGCAGATTTTTATATATCAATGAAAGGACAGAGAAAGGAGGAAAGAGAAAAAAAGGAAGAATAGAGAAGAAAGAAAACAGGAAAAAAAGAGAAGACAGAGGGAGGCAGAGAAATAACTAACAACTAACATACGGGTCAACCGTGTACCCTAAACTACTATCTGTCACCTCCCTCAATCCTCGTGATAGCCCTGCAAAGTAAGAACATCTTTATGAGAAGGTTAAGGTTAAGGTTAAGAAGGCTGAGAAAGGTTAAGGGATCAGATCAAATTTACACAGAAAGTTTTACACACATATATGGCAATGATTCCTTCGCCACTCAACACAAAGTTGATGACCTAAGACAGTATATTTAGAAATGCTACCTGAACCATTATCAAGGTCATATTCGAAAGATGTTTAAAACTAATAAGGGGATTCTTAAGTTGCCCGACTGAGAAGTACACCATGTCAACCTACTTTCAAGGTGCTTTATATACACTTCCAGAAAACTAAAGCACAAGGTAAATCCTAAATTATTGACGTTAAAATATATCAAAATCTACTTAATGTCCCTCAGTTTACAGTTTACTATTTACAATATCTCTTCCCAATCTCCATTAACCAGAGGTTACAATACATTAGACATTTCCTTGAAGTGTATTTGTCTATGTAAGGATGATAACGCTGCTTCAAAAGGTAAGGCAGTAACAAAAAGTGAGTGGACGAACTTAGAAAATACTGTATATTCTAAAAATAAATAAATTTAAAATAGTTAATATTTACTGAGTGCTGACTATGTGCCAGGAACTTATCTCATATAAATCCTGACAATATATAGCAGATTTTCTTATTATCTGTTTTTTATAGAAGAAATTGAGGCACAGAGAGGTTAAATAAGCTGCCCAAGATCACACAACTAATAAGCCAGAATTCAATTCCAAGAAAACTTAACTCCAAGTCCATGTCCCTACCCACCAAAATTACAATGGAAAAAGGCACATTTTAGAGGAAAATTCTTAAACAAGCACTCAAATACAGAACTGGCTAAATCAAAAGTAGATTTATAAAAATTTCCCAAAAGGAAGGACACATGTGAATTATCCCTACAGTCATTTATGGAATTTAAAATGAAACAATATTAGATATATATCTGCAAAGTTATCTACTAAGAACAAAAAAAGAAATAAAAATGAAAGTAACACAATTTTAAAGTAAATTAGCTAAACTGAGATATACCCACAGTGATGAAACTCAACTGATGAAACCACATAGATTAAGTGATATTGACTGAAAAAAAGGATACAATGCCATCTATATCAAGTTTAAAAATACATAACACAATACTGTACACTGTTTAGGGATACATCCATATGTAGTAAAATTGCAGAGCAATGGATATGAATAATGAACACCAAATTCAGATCAGTGGTTAACTGGAGGATTTGGGGGAAGGAAGTGGGTTTCTTTAACTGGATTAAATATTACGAAATATTTCTCAGACATACAGAAAGCAGGTCTCCTTTCTTTTTTTTTCCTTAAGAAAGAAAAGGAAAAAAAATGGAATTAGCAGATTACAGAATCCAAAATTGCTTTATATTCCTGATCGAAAAAATGCTAAAAGGGCAATGTTAATGATTCCTATGTAAGAATGTTAAAGGAGAATGTATCCTGATGTATTTACGTTCAAGTACAAGAAGAAAATTTTAGTTAAATTCTCTCAATTTAGTTTGTTACTCCTCACATTCTCCTCTGTAAAAACAGGGCTTTTATTTGGGAGGGTGGGGAGAGGTAAGTTATGTGTAATAAAAATAGATAAACTGTCATCACAGCTCCCTTCCAGGTATAATCATGCCTTCAGAGGTATATATGAACTTCAAACCAAGCTGTCACCCCAGAGAGGAGGTGCAGCGCCTGGGCCTTGGACTCTGGAACCTAACTACCTAGGATGAGGTACAGCACACACTTGGGCAAGTCACTGAAGCTCCCTGTGCCTCAATTTCCTCATGTGTGAAATAAGAATGATAAAAAACCTATCTCATAAAATTGAGAAGAAAATCAAAAAAGCACCTGGCCAGAGGAAAGAAATACTGTAAAGGTATTGGCTATCATCTTTATTCCAAAGACCATCAGTACAGAAAAAGAAAAACCAGGCTTTGTATCAGAAAAATATTATCTAAGTGTGATTACTTTCCAAATTAAATAAGGGATAGAAAAGCTGACCATGACATGACAAACAAATGGGAAGCTTTTTATAGCAAGATAAGGTTTTTATTTTTCTAACAACCTTCTTTAGTATTGTTATACCACCTCCAACGTGTACATATCTGTGTACACACACACCTGGCACAGATTCAAGGTGAAACATTCTATTCCGTCTCCCTTGTTCACTTGGCAAAAAGTCCAGTTTGTCGTAGAAAACCGGGCTACCACCTCCACCGTAAAGTCTCCCCTTTTTCCTGCCCTGTTCTGTCTGAGCTATACCATACAGTAATGCACCTATTCTTATACCTTCTTCCCTTACAACATATAATGTTCATACTTTCCTTTCATGAATCCTGAGTTCTTTGAGAGCAGGGACGATCTCTCTTTTTTAAATTATTTATTTATTTATAATTTTTTTAATTTATTCTTCTTTGCTGCGTGCGGGCTTTCTCTAGTTGCAGCGAGCGGGGGCTGCTCTTCATTGCGGTGCGCGGACTTCTCATTGCGGTGTCTCTCTTTGTTGTGGAGCACGGATTCTAGGGGCACGGGCTCAGATGTTGTGGCTCGTAGGCTCTACAGCACAGGCTCAGTAGTTGTGGCACACGGGCTTAGTTCTCCGCAGCATGTGGGATCTTCCCGGACCAGGGCTCGAACCCGTGTCCCCTGCACTGGCAGGCGGATTCTTAACCACTGCGCCGCCAGAGAAGCCCAGGGACGATCTCTCAGTCATTTTCAAATTGCCAGTGTCTTGCAAGATACATACTAAAGAAATACATGAGTGAATAAATCATTGCCCCTATATATCCTCGTAATACCTTCACAAACAGATAAGGAACTATAGTTGGAGGCAATTTATCCAAAACATTGGTTACTCAGGTATCTTCAGTTCAAAATAAAAATTAGCAGATCCATTAAGCCCACTGAATCATCCAATAATTCTTTATTCCTCCAAATGGGAAACATATTTCAGTAAAAACAGAAGTTAAAATTTTAAATAAAAAGAATTTAGGCATTTAAAATGTCAGGAAAACAGAAGCAGTGCGAAAACTATTATGAAACTAAAAATAGCACATAAGGGAGAAATCACAAGATTTAATGTTTATATTGTCCCCTTCTTCAGCAAAGAAATAAACTATATTCAAAAGCCAGATGAAAGTATATACCATATTAAGGTGGATAAAAATCAAGATTAAGTCACATGTTAAATCAATTTCACACAATGCTTTGTAGTGAAGTTTTCTAAAAAGACTATGTCATGAGTCAGCAAAAATTGGGCTGATCTTTAGGAATTCAACAGTTCTTGGCAATTTTCTGGAAATTGCTCAGGGCTCCATAATATGGTACTGACTCCCGTGTCAGGTGGTTACAGGCCCATCTTCTGTTACTATAGAAGAGGTGTCCCTCCTCCCAGCTAAGGCACAGGGCTCACTTGCTTTGGATCCCATGCCCTCCCATCTTGTCACGAACTTTGCACAAACAAGTAGCACTTTTCTCATCTATATTCGACCTCCCCCTCTCAACAGACACCCTCCCATCAGCATTTAAATATGCTAAAGATCAAAGCTCGTGGAAGCAGTTTCCGATTCTTGCTGTCTCCATTTTCCCCACCTTCTACTTACTTCTGCTCCCCGTCCTACCCCTACCACCACATCAGTATCTCCTGCCAAGGTCACCCATGACCTCCGAGTTGCTAAATACAACAGATGGTACTCAATGTTCCTCACAGGGGCGTTCCACAGTATTGACAGCTACCCCTTGGCAGCAGGGACACCTGCTTCTGGCAGTCCTCTCACCTCCCTGGCCACTACTCCTGTTTCCTTTGCAAGCTCAGCCTCCTATACCCAGCTCCATCTCTGGCCTCTTCCTGTTCTCTTCCTAGTCTCTCCACTGGCAATCTCTACACTGATAGCGTCAAAATGGTAAACGAGTAATCACTCAACATCTCCTTCTCCCAACCCATATACTACAATTAATCATCAGGTCTGGCAATTTTGCCTCTAAATCTCCATTTTCTCAATATTTCTGCTAATGATATAAGGCTCTTAAGAGGATCAAATAAGCTAAAATGATAGTACTTTAAAAAGGAAAAAAAACTTTAATCTGAGTATTAGTATTCATTAAACTGAAATCTCCTTGAAAGCAAGGACTTTACAAGTTCATCTTTTTATTTATTCCACATTGTACACCTAGCACAGTACTTTGCATGCAGACAGCATTCAGTAAATGTACTGCAGTGAACTATTTGTATTGGCTTAATACATGTTCAACTGAAATAGTCACACATTTAATGGCTTATATTTCCCAAATCATGTCATCATTCGTCTCCTAAGAGGTGAGAATTTTAAGTTAAATCACTCTGTAAAGTGTAAACTACACAGGATACTTTTGCTAATTATAATACTACTTATCTAAAGTTAGAAAAAACTGTCAACTTTTTTTGGCCTAGCTTTCCTGAAAACATCCAAATCCCATCCTCAGGTCCAAATCTCACATTAAGTTTCTTGTTTCCCAACTGTTCATCTGAAAGGGGAAAGTTTAAGTATTACAGGAATATTTAAGCTTTAAGTATCCTAAAGGCAGGGAGAATGACTTCCTGAAAAAATTCCCTCTCTTATTTTCATATCTTGCAATGTGAGCTGGAGTGACATTCTGGGTAGAAACAGACATTGAAATTAAAAGAATATTGTTGCTCAAAAGTTCTCAAACTCTTGCTTTATGTACATTTAATTACAGCCTCAGAACGCAAGATTGTCATCTAGTAATATCTCACCATTATCAATTCAAAAATCTCCCCAGAAGAAAATACAGTCTCTTCAAAAAGTGGTGTTGGGAAAGCTAGACAGCTACATGTAAAACAACAAAATCTGAACATTCCCTCAAACCATATACAAAAACAAACTCCAAATGGTTTAAAGATCTGAATATAAAACATGACACCATAAAACTCCTAGAACATAAGCAAAACATTCTTTGACGTAAATCGTAGCAATATTTTCTTAAATCAGTCTCCTAAGGGAAATGAAATAAAAGCAAAAATAAACAAATGAGACCTAATCAAACTTAAAAGTTTTGCACAGCAAAAGAAACCATAAACAAAATGAAAAGACAACCTACGAGAGAAATATTTGCAAATGATGTGATTGACAAAGAGTTAATATTCAAACTATACAAACAGCTCATACAACTCAATATCAAAAAAAACTCAAACCACCCAATCAAAAAGTGGGCAGAAGTCCTAAACAGACATTTCTCCAGAGAAGACATACAGATGGCTAACAGGCACATGAAAAGATCCTCAACATCACTAACTGTTAGAGAAATACAAATCCAAACAAACCACAATGAGGTTATCACCTCACACCTGTCAGAATGGCTACCATCGGAAGTCTACATATAATAAATGCTGAAGGAGAAAAGGGAACCCTCCTACACTGTTGGTGGGAATGTAATTTGGTGTAGCCACTATAGGAGACAGTATTCAGGTACTTTAAAAGACTAAAAATAGAATCACCATATGATCCAGCAATTCCACTCCAGAAAGAATGAAAAGTCTAATTCAAAATGAACATTTGGGTACATGTATATTAGCAGCACTATTTACAATGGCCAAGACATGGAAGCAACACAAGTG
The DNA here is from genome assembly GCF_949752795.1 of Hyperoodon ampullatus. Taxonomy (NCBI): domain Eukaryota; kingdom Metazoa; phylum Chordata; class Mammalia; order Artiodactyla; family Ziphiidae; genus Hyperoodon; species Hyperoodon ampullatus. The sequence continues at coordinate 15,976,887 of NC_136921.1, forward strand.
CCCATCAACAGACGACTGGCTTAAGAAGATGTGATGTGTATATGCGTGTGTGTGTGTGTGTTTATAATATTACTCAGCCATAAAAAAAGAATGAAATATTGCCATTTGCAGCAACATGGATGGACCTAGAGAATATTAAGCTTAGTGAAACAAGTCAGACAGAAAAAGACAAATACTATATGATACCACTTGTATGTGGAATCTAAAAAATAATATAAATGAATATATATACAAAACAGAAACAGACTCACAGACACAGAAAACAAACATGGTCACCAAAGGGGAGAGGGAGGAGGAGAGGGACAAATTAGTAGCACGGGATTAACAGATACAAACTACTATACATAAAATAGATAAGCAACAAGGATGGACACAGGGAATTATACGCAATATCTTGTAATAACCTATAATGGAATATAATCTGTCAAAAAAAAAGAAAGAGAAATAAGTAAAATTAAATAAAAGGAATTTGAGAGGTAAAGAGATGCCAGTGAAAATGTTCCCTTTCCAGATACTGAATTTTAAGTCTGATCAATTTTCTTTCTACCGTACTGATACTGGGCAATCTTAATTTAAACAAAACTGGAATCGCTGGATAATGACATATAATATAGTTTATTTTACATATTCGTATATTTATTTTCTTAGTGTTCCATACCGCTCTTACAAATTATTAGAAGTAAACTCATAAAAGGTAAATTTTTAAATTAGTATTTAATATTAGAGAAGACTAAAATAACATGAATGCAAAATGCCAGCTGGTATCATGGACTCAATCCTGGAACAGAAAAAAGAGCATTAGTGGAAAAACTGGTGATATCTGAATAAAGTCTACGGCTAAGAGGATAATATCAATATTAATTTCTTGTTTTGACAAATGAACCAAGGTTATGGGACACGTTACTATAAGAGCAGGGGGGCTGGGTTATGGTATACAGGAATATTCCACATTTGCAACTTTTCTGTAAATCTCAAATCATCCCAAAATAAAAAGCTTAAAAATATATATATAGTACCCAGTCTAGTCAACAAGCACTATTGGTCACCCACCATCTAAGGGGAAAAACAAAACAAGCTCCCTAGACTAGATTTCCATCTAAATCACAATCCTCTATACAGTATTCGTTCACACACTACTTGTCCTTCGTTACACATTACACATATCATAATGTGTAATTATATATTATTTGTATGAGATTTGCTTCATGTTTGTTTCCTCCGTAAAGGCAAAGCTCCCATCAATTCTGTTCACTGCTGCATTCTCAGCACTTTACATGGTGCCTGATATAGAATAGGAACTAAAGGCTCTAAGTGAGCAATTAATTGAAAGAGGAATGGTTAATTTAAGCAGAACCAGACAGCAGAGGAGCACATAAGCAATGAGAAAAATGTTGGGGCTTTAAGATCTGACTTCCCAAACCAGACAGGGATTGATTCTTCCCATCCCTCCTTCCTTCCTTCTTTCCTTCAAGGACATGACTCAGAATATTTCAGCTTTAAATCAACCAGCGCAAACATCTTACAAACCCAGTAACTGAGACCCAAAGACACTAGGTGACCCATACATCCAGTGGATCTCTGCTCTACACCCAACACTGCCATCCTACAGAGCCAACTCTTTCTATAGAAAAAGAGAGAAACCAGGAAAAGTCTGAAGGGAAACTACCAGAGTGACTAAAGAAGCCTTACTCATTCCTAAGGGTGAGAAGTGCATGGGAAGACGCCAGAACACAAAAAAGAAGAAAGTCTGTGCAGCACACTCCCGTGTCACACCTCCTCCGCCCTGTAATAACCTACTAATACACTTCCAGGAGCACCTCAGCAGCACCCTTCAACTCTCGGAACTAATCTGGGGAAACAAAAAAGGTTATCATCAAACTACAGCTCTCCTGGACACTCAAACAAAAATCCACGGTGACAACTATTCAGCCAGCCACCAAGGAGTGGCAGTATACTGTAGTGCTTAGACGTGAAGGCTCTGGATTTTCAGACAGGCGGATCTGAATCCCAGCTTCTCCTCTTACTTGCTGTGATCTGGGGGCAAGGTAATATAGCCAAACAGCAGTTTCTCCAGCTGTAAAATGGGAATAACCGCCACCCTAGTGGGTTGTTCACAGTTTCAGAGATACTATACAGAAAGCTCTTAGCACAACACCCGCAATGTTATAAAGGCTCAATAAGTGTCAGCTGTTTGGCATCTTATTCGGCTATAATCACTTTCACGAGGCCTATTCTCTCTCTAACGTCCATATAATTTCAAAGACGTTGTTCTACCCTATTTTTGAAAGGCCATATACACAATAGCTTCGAGCACATTTTCTAAATCCAGCCTGGACAAACCAGTTCTATGTCTCTGGGCCTCGGGTTGCTCATCTGTGAAACGGGCCGGATCATCCCTACCCCACTGGGCTGGTGGTAGCGAGCAATCTCTCGGTATTACACATTCCACTACTGCTGTATAATTAAAACGCACCTAGGGAAAATAAACCTTCAACTCCCAACCCCAAAACAACAGTATTCATCCCCGCCCCATCACCACCGATCGTGGCCTGAACAAATACCAAGGTCGACCCATCTCACACCCCCAATTTCTCCTCACACCCCGCAGCAACCCACCCACCCCCACACCCCCAGTGTGGGTTTCCGAAACCGCAGGGCTCAGTTTCCTCCCAGCGACGCCGTCAGAGCCGGGCTAGTGAAAGCTGTCAATCCCCCAGGCCACCCCGCCCCCAAAGCGCCGGGAAAGACCCTGCCGCATCCTTCCTCCCCCGGACAGCGCGGCCGCTCGGGCTGCCGTTCCCCCAGCTCACGTGGGCCCTTCGGCCCGGGCCCCACCTCACCAGCTTCCCAGACCCCACGGCCGCGCCTCCCACACACGCCGCGGGCCGGCCCCAGAGCCCGCACCGCCAGCGCGCACACCCTCGGCGCCGGGCTCGGCGGCCACGTCGAGGAGCCGGGGCCTCCAGGCCGGCCGCGTCCCTCCCCCAGGCCCGGGCCGCCCTCGGGCCCAACCCGGCCGCACGCGGAGGCCCCGCCGCCAACACGGCCCCGCCGCTCCCACCACGGGCGCCGCACTCACCGCGAGGCCGGAGCTCCGGTTCCTCCGGCCCATGCAGGCCTTGCTGCGCCCCCAGAGCATTCACGCCCCGGGCCGCCTCCTGGGGACCCTGACGCAGCCTCCGCGGTCGCACTGCGAGAGGGCAGCGGTCGGCTGCCCGGTCAGCTGCCGCGCCGCCTCGTCTCAGCCCCAGCACTCGCAACTAGCACAGCGTAGCGCCCCAGCGCCGGCAGACCAGCGTCTGCTGAACCGAACCGCCCAAGACGCGCGCCCCCGGCCGGCGCTCGTTGCATATGCAGAGAGGCAGCCGCCCATTGGCCCGCGGGCGGTGGCGCGTGCGGGGCTGGGCCTATCGAATTCCGGCCGGGAGCGCGGCGCGGGCGGCCGGGGGCGGGGCGGGGTTACTATGGGTCATTCGCCCGAGCTGGGGCGGACGGGACACAGCCGCAGCCGGCGCGGGGCGGGGACAGGTCGGCGGGGAGGGACCGGACCACTGCGGCCGGGGGAGGGGAGGGGAGCCAGTCTGTGCGGCCGCGACATGGGCGGAGATGGGGCGGGGCCGGCCGGGTCTGCAGGAGGGCAGTTCCTGAGGAAAAAGACCACCGCCTTGTCCCCCGAAAAAAGAACTAGAAAACGCAGATATTGCTGTAATGCATAAATCTTAATATAGGTCAGGAAAAAAAATGCGCGTTATTATTTTCATTCTTAATTGGATTACCTGTTTCGTTCTTGCACAAATTTGTCAAATTTTATAAACTAAAATGATTTTTGGAAATGTCTGAAGCGAGAGGGTCTCAAAAATTCAAAGCATGTTTCTTTATTGTCTCTTGTTTTGGCCTTACCGAACCCAGCAAATAACCCATCTCCCCTCAGTGCACTCACTAATTATACCAGATTGATATTTGTTTTCAAATGATAAAGCTGACCCCAAATTATTGTCTTTGGGCGTTCTTTTTATGAAGTTAAAACTGTTTCTGTATTTTAAAGTTTGCCATTATATTTCACTTTAGACACTACAAAAAGGAAAAAAACATAGAGTGCAGGTAGACTGCATTACTGCAAGCAAACAAACCAAAACACAAATGACTAAAACAACAAGTACAATACACTGTAAGAAAGATGGCTTTCATTACCCAAGCAGCAGTGGGGTTGAGCTTTTCTTTTTTCTTTAATCCAACATATTATTTAGTTGGTCTGTGGACAAAGTTACAACATTAAGTCAGATTTGATACCACAAGAAATAAAACATTTGGAGGGGTTTATTTTGTTTTGAAGTAATGAAGGAGCTAGAAATAGCTACTTGAATAGTAAACCTCGATGCTATGCAAAACTTGTCTTTAAGTAGGTGAAAGGTGACGTTCATGAGCCAGCCTCTGGCTAAAGCAGGGGCTCGCTTCCCAAGAGAATCTCAAAATCCGTGAAGCCGCCTGAATTTGAGCTGGGTGGAGTAATGAGGCTGAGAGCAAAGAAATCTCACTCACCTTGGGGCCCAGGCCAGTTTAACTACCTAAAGGAAAGGATACCTGATTCAGACAACCTGCTCTTCTGCTAGAAAAATAGGTTCATTTGCTTGCTAATCTGTCGAAGCGCTGTCAAAGGTTAACACCGTGAAGATAAATGGAATGAAGAATTTCTTATCTGAAAAGACCGCCACCATTCTGCACGCTGAGGGAAGTATACCTTAAAAGTGGTAGTTCCAGAACCAGGAAAAGCCTCTAGCAAAATAAGTAATTTACAAGGAAGGAATCTTTTTTTCCATCAATAAGCATAAAGCAGACTAGTAGAATTCCAGCAAAACATCTTCATTATCTCTTTCTGTATTACTAGTGTGTGTGTGTGTGTGTGTGTGTGTGTGTATGATATATATTTTTAAAGAAAAATACTCCTTGGACTCAAAATTCTAAATTCCCATCTTGTTTGCTTAGGGTAAACAGAAATGTAATGTTTCCAGTCTCTAAGATGTTCTGTTTTTAAAATAAAATAATATATGCACAGTTGCTTTTCTTTTATTCAGGATTTCAGTATATTTTTACTTAGAGCTTTTGAGGGAATTATGAAATTTGGCTGCATTTTCCTTCTTTTTAGAAAAACTCAATTCAGAAACTATAATGGCCAACTGAATGAAAACATCCAACGGTTCCTTTTACAGTTTTGTTATTTCTCCCAATTACAGGGCTATTGAGAGGAGATATCTTTGCAATTTTCATGAATACCTAATGATCTGTCTCATGTGAAGGGTCATGGAAATAGTTTGTGCTTCTATAGTAAACTATATACTACTAGCATTTTCCATAATCATTATAAGGTAAAACCAGGACCAGCTGATGTTTAAAAGTTTAACAGAAACTTTTTGTTCTTTCATTTCTGGTGGATTGGGAAGGGAAGACCGTGATTGAAGTAGCATACTATACTATATTTTTGAGTTAAGATGGCGCTGGCCTCAAGGAGCAGAACATCCAACAAAAACCAACTTAAATTATGACATTTATTTACCTCACTTAAAGATAACTCAAGAGGCAGGACAAGTCCAAGATTGGTCCAGGGACTCTGCTAGGTCACTGAGGACCTCAGCTTTTACATCTTTCACTCTGGCTTTATCCTTAGACCATCATAGTCACAGACGGACGCCACAGTTTCAAGTGTCACATGAAGACACAACAGCATCTGGCCAAAGAATAGGGGCATGTTTCCTAAATGCCGCTTCTTATCAGGGAGGAAACCCTTTCTCAGAAAGCTAACAACTGACTGCTCCTCAAGTCCTAGTGGCCAGAATTAGGTCACGTCATTTCCTAGCTGCAAGAGAAACCAGGAAATGCCAGCATTTTTGGCCTTTCTAGTAGAAGGTGGACACCATCAACACAGAAGCAGCCATGGGAAGGAATAAACATGGGAAGCCCAATTCAGAAATGTCCACCGTGGGTATCACTGGAAATTACCCACCTCTGACTAGAAGTGGCTTAAACAATAAAACCATCTGTTATCTCACTTAAAATGTCCAGAGGAAAGCAATTCTAGGGTTTCTTCAAAGGGCTCACTGGTGTCATCAGAACCCAGCTCCTTCTATCTCTTTACTCTGCCATTCTCAGTCTTCATGTTCTCTCTCTTCCTGGTTACAGAGTGGCTGCAACTGCTCCAAATGTTATCTTTACACAATACTACATCCAAAGCCAGAAGGGAAAATTGGCTTCTCCGACATGTCAGTATGTGTTTATTATGGCACTGCATCTTCCCAAGATGTATTCAGCCCACTTCCCCTAAACCAATCACTAGCAAATGAAAATACCCTGATAAGCTTAGCTCAATCATAGATCATCCACTAGGGCTGGGAGAGGATGTTCTAGCAACTGGGGACAGAGCATCATTTGACCTTTGGTTCAAAGCCTATGCCATATTTTGAAGCACAGGGCCCCACCCCAAAAGAGCATCATCTACAAGCTGACTCCTTAGCTGGGCCTTTAAGAGACCTTTAAGAGTTCTGTCAGGCAGCATGTATATGGTAATATCCATGGATCCTATAGTCACATGCCCATTGCTGCTACTCTGCAGGAAAATGAGTTTCTTGGTTGCAGATCAGTGTTACGCAAGATTCCATGAAGGCAAAGCCAATACTCTGTGGGGCCTCAGGTTGTAGTGCTAGCAAGACTTAGTAGGCAGGATTGGCAGAACTGTGCCTGGGTTATGTATCAGCCCCAATAGGGACAAATTACTGCCTTACCCTCTGGTAGGGAGAAAGCCCTGAGATGGAGATTCACAGGTGCCATCAGCAAATCCTGGACGTGTGAATGCTGAGGGAATATGTTCAGGGCATCAGCAGAATCTGCTACAGGTAGACACTCAACAGTGTTTGCCATTTCCTTTTGTTTAAAAAAAAAAAGAAACTAGAATGTATTTTAAGAAATTTTCCAATTACTGAATTTCAAGGAAAGAATCAGGAGAATTCTAAGAGATCTTGTATATCCAAATCCTGCAGTTCTTCCAGGAAGTTCTTTGCAACACAGGTATCAACTTCAGGAGGGATGTACATGTTGATCATGGGGTGAGACATCACAGTGGGATACCCTCACATCCACTAAAGATCTCTAGGGATTGAGATTCTCAAACTCAATGTCTTTCAATGACACTGGATTCCATAAACACTCTAGCAATGTGTTCTTTCTTCAATTTAAGGTAATTTAATTTTGTTCCACTTTAGTGATTAAGAACCGACCCGCCTCCTTTTAGTAACCCTTCATATTAATGAAATACTTTAAATTCCACTTTTACTTTTTCTTTTCCAGGCTAGACTATCTTTTTTTTTTTAACTCTTTTCCAAATGACCTATCTTCTATCCTTTTAGTCATTTTTATTATTCTTCTCCTTTCTTCGTCATTTGGAGGACAAAATAGAATACCTAAACTTTAACAAGGGCCTGACAATTGTAAAATATATTGAAAGAATCCATTCCAAGTCCTTACCTGTCAGAATTCCATTAAAATAGCCTAAAATTAATTGGCTTTTTAAAGTAACCACATATACTTTTTCATTCCTGGTTCATTTTGATTAATGATAACTTCCAGTTAAGGCAATGAACATTAATTAGCTACACATACTTATGTGTCTAAAAGTCTCTTCAAATCCATTGTTGGGTTTGTTTGCTGTTTTATGTATTGGTCTCTGAATACTTAGCTTTTTATATTATTTTAATTAAAACTTCTCTGTAATTTATCAATTCATATAACTCTCCTATCCATTTTTTTTTTTTTTTTTTTTTGCTGTACGTGGGCCTCTCACTGTTGTGGCCTCTCCCATTGCGGAGCACAGGCTCCGGACGCGCAGGCTCAACGGCCATGGCCCACGGGCCCAACCACTCCGCGGCATGTGGGATCCTCCCAGACCGGGGCACGAACCCGTGTCCCCTGCATCGGCAGGCGGACTCTCAACCACTGCGCCACCAGGGGAGCCCTCTCCTATCCATTTTATATCTGTAAAAAAACTCTGAATTCAGGCAGTTATATTGAACTCTCCAGAATAGTTGGTTTTCTATTATTTTTCAAAGGTGTACTGGAACAGAGACTCAATATATTTGATTAAAAAGAGATAACCTAGAGTATCAGCTAGAATTAATTTTGGCTGCATGTACCTGGGAATGCAAAACAATAGCAGCTAGACCATGCAAAGGTGTTTATTCCACATAAAAGGAGTATGGAACGAGGTAGTCCAAGGCTAGAACAACTCCATGAAATCATGAGGGACCCAAGATGCTTCTCTCTTTCTGCTCTGCTATTCTCAGTGTGTGGCTTCTTCATATGTGACCATATTCAAGGTCCGTATTCGAGGACCATATTCAAGGTCATAAAATAGCTGCTAGAGCTCCAGCCATTACAACCACAGGCTGGCATTAAGAAGGAAGAAAGGGGGCTTCCCTGGTGGTGCAGTGGTTAAGAATCCACCTGCCAGTGCAGGGCACATTGGTTCAAGCCCTGGTCTGGGAAGATCTCACATGCCACGGAGCAACAAAGCCCATGTGCCACAACTACTGAGCCTGAGCTCTAGAGCCCACGTGCCACAACTACTGAAGCCCACGCACCTAGAGACCATGCTCCGCCACAAGGGAAGCCTCCACAATGAGAAGTCCGCGCACCACAGTGAAGAGTAGCCCCCACTCACCGCAACTAGAGAAATCCCACGCACAGCAACGAAGACCCAACACAGCCAAAAATAAATAAATAAAATAATTTAAAAAAAAAAACCCTTAAGAACGTCATAAGCTTTAAAAAAAGAAAGAAGAATGTGAAAGACAATAGAGCGTTTTTGGCAATACAAACTGTTCTATATTTTTCTGATAAAGAGCCTTCTTATAATTGTGAAATAAGTAAATAACCCCCAAGACTTCTCTTCTCGGGAACTGTCTTAATTCCTTTTAGCATTCCTTACTGAACTTACTTCTCACTCTCTGCATCCTTTTTGCTTCTTTTCTCTGGACCTGCTATAATTTCTCTCCATCATTATAAAGTATTTGGAAACCAAATCTGGATTCAATGCTCTAATTAACTGAACATTAATTCAACAGATATTTAAGTGCCACCAGAGGACAGGTACTGTGCTAGATGTCACAAATATAGCACTTATTGAGACAGAAATGGTCCTGACCTTCAAGAAGCTTATGCTCTGAGATCATTATAATAAATAAATAAAAAGATAGTTCCAGAGTTGGAGGTGCTCTTCAGACATTTAAACAGGATAACTAGGAGAAAAGAGGAACAAAGACAATTTTGGATAGGGAGGTCAGGGGAGACAACTCTCAGGGGTGACATTTAAGCCCTAGTGAGGAACTGGCTGATATTTTTGGCAGGAAAATAGTTTTGCGACTCTAGAGAGCCTCTCCCAGAACCTAGGAATATATTCTTGTATCACATGGACTTGACCTGGCATTTTTAGAAATCCTGCCCAGTTTGCAGAATCCATAAATATTATAACAAGGAACACAGTCCTATCACCCAAACGTCCATTATATCTTGCTTTGTCATTTAAGGCATTTAACTCAATGTCAAGTGCTCTGGGAAGACCCCAAGCAAAATTACTTGTCCCCTTCTCTCTGCGTTGTTCATGCTATTGTTTTATCAGTTAGGTCTCCTTGGGTTACAAGCAATAGAAAATGCAAATTAAACTTGCTTAAGCAATTGGAGTTTAATGACTTACAAATTAAAGGGTGTACATCGGCCTTCAGGGACAGCTTGATACAGAGCTCAAAAGGATCAGAAAGAGTAGTTCTGACTTTCTCCATTCCTCAGATCTACTTCCTTGGTGACAGTGTTTGCTTCATCCTGGCTTCCCCACCCCCAGGGCAGCAAGATGGCAGACTCCTCTCCCACTGGAAATTCCAACTCTCCTCCCAGAAATCTCATTTCCTCTTGAGGCATTATGTCTCTCCTTGCTCAGTTTATGTCCTCAACAGTATACTCTGTCTGTCCAGACCTGACTCACATGCTCCAGCCTGGGATCCAAGGATGGAGGGCAGCTATCCACATCTCAGAAGCATGAGGGAAAGTGTTGGGAGGTAGGTGTAGATGTCCCACAGGAAAATCAGAGCGTGTTACTGGTAGAAAGGTGAAAGGATACAAAAACACCATATTGCACTACCATGAGCTTAGTGCTTCTTGTGCTGTATTAGGTCAGTTGTGTTTATCTCTTTTTCAAACCCCATGATGAGCTGTTTGAGAAGAAGGACCACATCTTCACCTTTTTATTCCATAAGGTCTACCCAATGTGCTGATAGATATAATACCTGCACCAAGTGAGCTCAAAACACATTTGCTAAATTCAACTACTGAGTACAGTACACTCATGCGTAAGTGTAGAGGAGTACATATACCAGTGATGGTATTTGCAGTACATTTAAATCTCTCACGAGACATCAAACTATTTTTTAAAAGTTCGACTGAGGGGGGCTTCCCTGGTGGTGCAGTGGTTGAGAATCTGCCTGCTAATGCAGGGGACACGGGTTCGAGCCCTGGTCTGGGAAGATCCCACATGCCGTGGAGCGACTAGGCCCGTGAGCCACAACTACTGAGCCTGCGCATCTGGAGCCTGTGCTCCGCAACAAGAGAGGCCGCGATAGTGAGAGGCCCGCGCACCGCGATGAAGAGTGGCTCCCGCTTGCCACAACTAGAGAAAGCCTTCGCACAGAAACGAAGACCCAACACAGCAAAATTAATTAATTAATTAATTAACTCCTACCCCCAACATCTTCTAAAAAAAAAAAAAAAAAAATGTGCTTGACTATGTGTACGCCCCCTTCACCAAAATCGCATATATACTGATCTTCCCCCCAGTCTCTTTAAAAAAAAAAAAAAAAAAAAAAAAAAGTTCGACTGAGAAACTGTCCTCACACTACATTTATTTCAGTTCTTGCTTCCGTGATATTTAGTTTATCTTAATAGTCATTCTTTCTGCAGCCAGTTCATTCCTATATATTTTTTCCTCAATCATATATTTCGATCCACATTTAATTTACCATTTTGTAAGTCTTCAAATCTAGCCTACTCAAAGTGTGCTCCATGAAAGGCAGCATCATTGTCACCTGGTTGCTTGTAAAAAATGCAGAATCTCAGGCCCCACCTCAGACCTACTTGAACCACATCTGCATTTTAAAAAGATTTTCCGAGGATTCATAGAAAACCATAAAATTTGAGAATCACGAGCCTCCTGCTCTAAACTAGCACCATCCACTGAAGATATAATAGGAACCACATATGTAATTTAAAATTTTCTGGTAACCACATTAAAAAGTACAAAGAGGACTTCCCTGGTGGCGCAGTGGTTGAGAGTCTGCCTGCCGATGCAGGCGACACGGGTTCGTGCCCCGGTCCGGGAAGATCCCACATGCCACGGAGCGGCTGGGCCCGTGAGCCATGGCCGCTGAGCCTGCGCATCCGGAGCCTGTGCTCCACAACGGGAGAGGCCACAGCAGTGAGAGGCCCGCACACCGCAAAAAAAAAAAAAAAAAAAAAAAGTACAAAGAAAACAAGCCAAATTAATTTTAGTAGTATATTTTATGTAACTCAATCTATCTCAAATATTATCATTTCTACTTGTAATCAATATAAAAAATAATTAATCAGATATTCTTTGGGGTTACTCTTTCTAACCTGGTGTTTATTTTGTACTTACAGCACATCTCAATTTGGACTAACCACCTTTCAAGTGCTCGATAGCCACCTATGGTTGGCAGCTACTGCAGTTGGTGAAACCGTATAACTCAGATTGGGACTTGAACCCACGGTCTTTTAGCTGACATCACACACCTGGTCTCAGGACTTAAGGAAGCTCAGGTTCTTAATGTCTCATGGCAGAAAGAATTCAGTGAGAGACAAAGTGATAGGTAAGAAGTAGATTTAGAGAGAAACACACTCCACAGAGTATAGGCCATCTCAGAGGTGAGAGGCCCCGAAATATGGCATGGTTAGTTTTTATGGGCTGGGTAATTTCATAAGCTAATGAGTGGAAGGATTACTCCAACTCTTCCAGGGGAAGGGGTGGGGATTTCCAGGAATTGGGCTACCTCCCACTTTTTGGCCTTTTATGGTTAGCCTCAGAACTGTCATGGTGTTGGTGGGTGTCATTTAGATGCTAATATGTTACAACGAGCGTATAATGAGGCTCAAGGTCTAGTGGAAGTCGAATCTTCTGCCATCTTGGACCTAGTTGGTTCTAACCAGTTTTTGTCATGTCCTATGGCTACGTCATTCTTTTAAAGGTTGTGCCCTGCCTCCTTCCTTCCTGTTTCATTGGCACAGCACTGGACTGTAAGATGCATGAAAACAACAGACCATGTCATTTCACTCTCTACTGTAACCCAGTGCCCAATACAGTGCCTGACGGGTAACAGACACTCAATAAATGTTTGTTGACTTAATATGTTTGAGTGGAGAGAGATTTAAAATATTTAACCAGCACAGTAAAAGTACTGACTAAACAAAATCAAGACAGACCCAGGATGTAAACTATCAGTAATGCCACATTAGAAAGAAGTAGCTCAATATCTGCGGGGATTGGTTCCAGCAGCCCCTGTGGGCACCAAAATCCAAGGATTCTCAAGTGCCTTATATAAAATGATGTAGTATAATGATTACAGTCAGCCCTCAGTGTCCGAGATTTGTTGAATCCACAGAAGTGAAACCCACAGATACTGAGGGCCAACTGCATGGGAACTGGGCCAATCCCTTCACATCTCAAATGGAACATGGGATAAAAACAGGTGGGTGATGTATGCTTAGTCACACATTTTTTTTATTACATACACTAGGATTAGACGATCAGGTCTTAACTTCCAACCCAGAGAGGCTTCCACTGCATTCATTCATTCATTCAGTGAGCACCTACTGTATGCAAAAGCATCATGCTGGACCCAGTGGGGGAAGAGACATAAAGAAGAATGATATTCATGCACTTCCAAGAAAACCAATTAAGATCATTTTCATTTTCAATGGAACTGAAACCCAACTCAAACTAATTTACACAAAGAACAGCATTTATTCAGTCATATAATTGAAATTCTACAGGTAGAGTTGGCTTCTGGTGCAGCTTCCTCCAGACTCATGTGTCGGCAGGCTCCTCGGTTTTTCTGCCTCTCCGGAACTGTCTTCCTTCATGGGTTGACTTCATCCTCCATGGCTACCCCAGCCCTAAGCAACTCTTCCTCAAATCACCAAATCAAGCCCAGAAAGAATGACTATATTTTTCAGAAATCCTGGGAATATCATCTTGCATCGCGTTGGCCATGATTGGATTAATTGCCATCGCTACCTCTAAAACAGCCCTTACGTGTTGGGAGATAAAACATTCTGGCTCAAGTTAGTCATGGTCCATCCCCAGAGCTGAGAGTGTGGTCAGCAATGGTAGGCAGCATGTAGGCTTAGAGTGAGGAAGGGCTTTGAGTAAATGTGCCTCAGACGAGGGGAGAGCAAGCTGGTGTGCAAAACACAATAACATCTGCCCCGGGGCTTCCCTGGTGGCGCAGTGGTTGAGTGTCCGCCTGCCGATGCAGGGGACACGGGTTCGTGCCCCGGTCCGAGAAGATCCCACATGCTGCGGAGCGGCTGGGCCCGTGAGCCATGGCTTCTGAGCCTGCGCGTCCGGAGCCTGTGCTCCGCAACGGGAGAGGCCACAACAGTGAGAGGCCTGCGTACCGCAAACAAACAAACAAAAACATCTGCCCCAGGACCTGTGTTTTTCATTTCACTATCCCACTTTTGAGAAGGTAAAAATTAATCTGGAATACCCTCCTCTCCACTCTCTTCCTTCTCTCCCCTCCAGTTTTTCATCCTTTCTTTTCCTCTTTTCACTCTCTTAAAGGTAGAAGCATCAGGTGGACAGAATTTAGAATTATGGTCAAAGTCAAAACAGAGAAGTCATTTTGGTTTTTCTCTGTTGCTCCTTCAGCTCTTGAAAACCTTTATCATTTGTATTTATCTTGGTAAACACAATTTTTAGTCTAGAAATTTTTAATGAAGTAAGGCCATGCCATAACAGCCAATTAAAAAAAAATACTGGGGAAGATTGTTTACTTGCATCTTGCTAGTTTATTTTTATTTATGCTGAATTTCTAATGATCTTGTGAACACTTCTGGGATTCATACACAAATAAAAAACCTTTTATATGTTTTACATGTTATCTGTTTTATATACTTTCTATGTAGTTTCTACATAGAAACTACACCACTCTAGTACTCATTATATGGTCATACCTTGCTTAAGAGCATATTTCTCAAACTAGTAGAAATTGTGGAAGTATCAAAGCATTAACTAAAGGCCAAGTGAGTACCTGATTTATCACATCTGGGTACAAACCGCTTTAATTAGAACTGGGGAAAACCAAACTGTGACTTTGGGAAAGGGTCCCTCTCCATTCTGTGTGTTCCTGGCAGAACTACTGGTCACCAAACCTTATCCACTCTGGCCACAGAAGTACAGGACCCAACCTGCCAATCAGAACATCCTATCCCCCCACCCAGTCACTGGGTACTGGGTCAAGGGCAGTCACATGATCCAGGAAGACACAATAGGAGACTATCCCTGGCATTTTATATCTGTATCCTAAGAAGGAAGTTGAGTTAGGATGATCTAAGCCTAAAGTTTGCTGAGTCCAGATCGACTCTCTGTTAGAAGCCATCAAGCAGACCAATACAGCTCAGGAAAGAGTCAGTGGGGAGAAACCCCAAATCTAATAGTGCTTGAGCCCACCCCTATTCTTTCCAGGAAAATAAGTCAATATGTCTGTGTGTGTGTGTGTGTGTGTGTGTGTGTGTGTGCGTGTGTGTTAGCTTAAGGTAGTTTGGGCTTATTCACAACACACACTTCCTGGTATACAAACAGGAAAATGAAAGAAGGATTTCAAAATGAAATTCACTGAAGCTCAGGAAGGTAGCTTGTTACTATTATGAAATTGTGGTTATGTCTTTAGTAAACAAACAGAATCATTCACCATATATTCTATCATCCCTTGTCTGTGAAGCAGGAATCGTATTTCTAGTGCTTCCTTTTCTCCCTGCACTAGGTCAGGCAAGCTCAGGTTTCTGAGTGAATAAAAGAGAAATATAATACAGTGTTTCCTTTTAGACAGACCTTTTGCTTGTATCACTCTCTCCTCCTCTGTCCTGGTAAACTGAATGGATGGTGTGAAATTTCTGTTGGACTATTCTCTAAGTCAAAATGTTAGGATGGAAAAATAGCACTTGTGTATTGAATCAGTGGTTTGCACATATTATTTTATTTAATAAAGGAAATACCCCAGTGAAGCATTTTCCTGTTTCATGGAAGAAAACACTGAGACTTTGTCAGGTACCTCCTGGAGATCCTGAAACAAGTGTGGGCAGCACCTGGACACACACCCAGGCCTGTCTGACTCCCAGCCCATGATTTTCTCCACGGCATTACATTGTTTCCCAGGGAAGAGGGCAGTAGTGTCAGTCATCCTGGGGGTATGTTTATATCACACCAAATGTCTACATGCTAAAATATTTTGGAAGTGTGATCAGCATTCTCTAAGCCTCAGTGTAAAAATAGTTAACACATTAGATAAGACTGAGCCTGGATTGAATGAGAGTCTGAAATGGAAATAAAGAAAATTCATCCCCTACCCGCTAAAAAAAAATACATGTTGAATACTGGAAGAGAAGGAAGACTAATGAAGAAAGAGGAAGGAGAGGATGAGGAAGAGGAAGTTTCTACCAGTTAAAAAACAAAACTCAAAACAAGAATCATTCATCAAAGACCATCCATCTCAAGTTAGCCATACTTGAAATTGGTACATAAAAAAGAAAAAAAAAAGATAATCAGCTTGATTTACCTGAAAAAGGAAAGGATAGATATTATGTTTTAAAAAATACTGAGCTTTAAGTAGCAATTAATAATAGAAAAAATTGAACTTCCCTGGTGGCGCAGTGGATAAGAATCTGCCTGCCATTGCAGGGGACATGGGTTCGAGCCCTGGTCCGGGAAGATCCCACATGCCACGGAGCAAGTAAGCCCATGAGCCACAACTACTGAGCCCACGTGCCACAACTACTGAAGTCCACACACCTAGAGCTCATGCTCCACAACAAGAAAAGCCATCACAATGAGAAGCCCACGCACTGCAAGGAACGGTAGCCCCCGCTCGCCACAACTAGAGAAAGCCTGCGTGCAGCAACGAAGACCCAACACAACCAAAAATAAATAAATAAAATAAACAAATTAAAAAAAAAAGAATAGAAAAAATTAAAGTCCGATTATTGCCAGAAATACAACCAACCTCCCAGCCCCAAGATTTGAGAAGCAAGGATGGAAAAATTGGGGAGTCGGTCAGGTTTACTTTTGAAATGGCCTCACTAAGTGCTTCGTCCCATACAAACTCTCAACACCCCAGCAGCCCAACCTCCCTATACAGGCTTATTGTGCTAGATTTCCTGCCTCCTCCCAATCAAAGCTTGTCCATCCTGTGTCTCATTACCTAGAGGCATATTCTCTGTTTTTTATAACTTAACCTTTTAATCTTAAAACACTGACACAGAAAAGTGTTCTAAAGTGTTCTAGTTGTCGCTCTATGTGCATAAAATGAAAATGCAGAGAAGAAGGACCAGAAAAATACACAATATAATGAGGGGGGAAGGGAATGGTGAGGTGAGATCGTGAGATAAGGGCAGACTCTCCCTTTTATTCCACTTTCCATTTATTTTATATTTTTAATCTTTTACACTAAGCATGTGTTCATGTGTAATTTTTACAAAATGAGTGAGAAAAAAATGACAAAAAATATAGTTTAACTCATTCTCTTCTTTCCAGAAAAAATTTTTAATAGCAGATTAAAAAGAATCTTTTAGAAAAGCTTCTTAAATACATAAAAGGGATTTACAGGAGGGGACAGTTTCAGATATTCCTGGGGTTGGATGACAATTAGAGGGAGGTGTTTTCTGTAGGTGGGATTTTTTAATGCAACTTCACTCTTAGTGCATTTGTGAGCAGAACCTACACAATCACAGCCACCATCCCCACATAGCCACCGTGCAAAAGAAACCTCTATGTTCTGATGTGTGTCTATACTGAGTTATACGGTTTAAAGGATATAAGCCGAATAGAGGGTGGCCTCTGGAGGGGAGTGGTCAAGTAAAAGTCAGAAGATATTCTGCATTTTGTAAAATATTTTACTTTCTATAAGAAAAATGTATTTATGTTCGCTTAGTAATTAAAAATAAATATAAAACAAAATAAATTTTGAAAAACATTTTTTTTGACAAGTACAAATAAAAGGGAGAAAAGATGTATCCCGTCTAGTTGGGCCATAGTTTGAGACCCACCACTCCCTCCAGGGTACTCTTTCCTCCGTTATGCCTAGAGGGTCACTGGGTAAAATGACTTGGATGAAAGGAAACACATCCTTTTCCCATGACCACAGAGCCAGAGTCCTCTGTATTCACATTTTCTCTCTAGATTTGCTGACTACCCTGATTTCAGTACTAATAAACATCTTTTGGTTGCAAGCGACAGAGACTCAAATTGAATCACCTTACTCAAAAAGGGGAAATTATTTTATCACGTAACCAGAAGAACAAAACAAAACAGGCCTGGCTTAATGCAAAGTTGGATTGGGTACTCAAACATCAGCAGCAGCAATTTGGTTTTCTGCCTCTCAACTCTTCCTCCATTCTCAAGTCTTTTCCCATATGGAGCCCAAGGTGGCAACCAGTCACTGCAGGCTTATACATCTACCTTATATTTCCACCAAACAACACCAAAAAAAATCTATCTCTATTTAGCTCCAGAGAAAGTCCTGTGTTTAGTGTCATTGGTCTGGCTCGGGTCATGCACCTGTCTCTGAACCAGTTGCTCAGGGAAAGGGAATGGGATGTTTTGACTGGACAGGCCCAAGTCATGTGCCGACCAATGGCGTGGGAGTCTGGGATCAGCCCCACCTATAACACAGGGATTGGGTTGGTGGAGGAGGTAGTACCAAGGTACTGTTATTAAAAGAAAGGGAGGAGACCTTGGCGAGGTGGCAGAGACACTTAACAGAGGTGAAAGCTTTGGCGGAAAGGAAAGTCCAGCGGCAAGATGCAGAGCTGGAGTCGTGTGTACTGTTCCTTGGCTAAGAGAGGCCATTTCAATCGAACATCTCATGGTCTGCAAGGAGTTTCTGCAGTGCCACTGAGAACTTATGCAGATCAACCAATTGATGCTGATGTAACAGTGATAGGTTCTGGTCCTGGAGGATATGTTGCTGCTATTAAAGCTGCCCAGTTAGGCTTCAAGGCAGTCTGCGTTGAGAAAAATGAAACACTCGGTGGAACATGCTTGAAAGTTGGTTGTATTCCTTCTAAGGCTTTATTGAATAACTCTCATTATTACCATATGGCCCATGGAAAAGATTTTGCATGTAGAAGAATTGAAATGTCTGAAGTTCGCTTGAATTTAGAGAAGATGATGGAGCAGAAGAGTGATGCAGTAACAGCTTTAACAGGTGGAATTGCCCACTTGTTCAAACAGAATAAGGTTGCTCACGTAAATGGATATGGAAAGATAACTGGAAAAAATCAGGTCACCGCTATGAAAGCCGATGGCAGCCATCAAATTATTGATACAAAGAACATTCTTATAGCCACCGCTCTGCCAGAGATCTCCATCTCTCTCTTTAAATTGAATACCAAAGTTACTGGTGCTACAAAGAAGTCAGATGGAAAAATTGATGTTTCTATTGAAGCTGCTTTTGGTGGTAAAGCTGAAGTTATCACCTGTGATGTACTCCTGGTTTGCATTGGCCGACGACGCTTTACTAAGAATTTGGGACTAGAGGAGCTTGGAATTGAGCTGGATCCTAGAGGTAGAATTCCAGTAAATACCAGATTCCAAACTAAAATTCCAAATATCTATGCAATCGGCGATGTGGTTGCTGGTCCAATGCTGGCTCACAAAGCAGAGGATGAAGGCATTATGTGTGTTGAAGGGATGGTTGGTGATGCTGTGCACATTGACTACAATTGTGTACCATCGGTGATTTACACACACCCTGAAGTTACTTGGGTTGGCAAATCAGAAGAGCAGTTGAAAGAAGAGGGTATTGAGTACAAAGTTGGGAAATTCCCATTTGCTGCTAACAACAGAGCTAAGACAAATGCTGACACAGATGGCATGGTGAAGATACTTGGGCAGAAATCAACAGACAGAGTATTGGGAGCACATATTCTAGGACCAGGTGCTGGTGAAATGATAAATGAAGCTGCTCTTGCACTGGAATATGGAGTATCCTGTGAAGATATAGCTAGAGTCTGTCATGCACATCCGACCTTATCAGAAGCTTTTAGAGAAGCAAACCTGGCTGCACCATTTGGCAAATCGATCAACTTTTAAATTAGAAGGTTATATTTTTCTGAAATTTCCTGGGAGCTTTTATAGAGGTAACATTTCTGAACAGGAAGTGCTCACAGCTCCAAGAATTTCTAGGACTGAATTACAAAACTTTTGGAAGGTATTTAATAGGTTTGGACAGAATGGAATAATCTCATATCTATATTTTAAATAAATTTACTATTTTATTTCACTGTGTTAATACTGCAGAAAAAAAGCTACTTATAGTAGCATCCCGGAAAATTTTCTTCAACCATATTTTCATGCTGTTTATGAAAGGCTCAACTTCACTGAATTTATGCTAAGTAGCTTTTATCTCTGATATAGGATTTACTTACATGGGTGGAGCTGGAGTATGGTATGTGAACAGCTGTGTTTGAAACAAGGTGATCAAGTTATTTTAAACTTGGTTTTCACATTGGAAACAGTCATTAGAATAAGTTAAACATGTATAAACTGAACTGATGTAAATAAAAAATGATGGTCTATCAGTTATTTGAATCCCCAAAGTCTTGGCGGTTAGAGGTAGAATTTGTGTTTAGATTTTTAAGGTTCTATTGAGGTCTACAGTCTGAAGTATAGTTATATAGTTGACCAAAGTAAGGCAGTATATATATGAAATTCATATATTAAGGGGAGAAGCAATGTATTACAGTGGGAAATGAAGCTATGGAAATAAACATGTCTTAAATATTCAAAAAAAAAAAAAAAAAGAAAGAAAGGGAAAGCATTGCCAGAAGTCACCAACAAGAGATGTCTACCAGTTTCCCTGACAAGTAGCCATATCAAATAATCCAGTTTCATTATCATTACTGTTCTTTTTATGTCTCTAATGTCTGTCTAACAGGCTCTGACTTTCAGGTCTCAAACAACTGGTCTTTTCTCTCCAACCCTGGAGTCTCAGGGAGCCCTCAGAGCATTACTGTCAATGCGGGGCGGAGTTGTCTATCAACCCCCTATGAATTGGGCTGAAAAGGAATAATTTTCCAGGCAGGGAGCATTCATTCAACATACCTTTTATCCCTCCTATGTCAACATACCTTTTATTCCTCCTATGTATCACACACGTGCTGGACCCAGATCCTGCCTATGATAATTAGCCTGGTAAGGGTACCATATGAGAAAATCAATATTGAGACAGGGTGATAAGGAAAGACTATAAAAGACAAGACTCCAAGTCAGCTCAGGGCAGTCAGTACATGCTTCTAAGAGAAGATGACAGTCTAGCTAAGTCCATAAGAACATGTACGGTTGTGCAGAGAGGTAGAGGACGAGGGAGTGGATGGATGTTCTACGTGGAGAAAACAGTATATACCTGAGCACAAAGGCAAGGTGAACCATGGCACATTTTTGGAACTATAAGTAGGCCAGGTGAACTACAGCTCGGGGTGTGTGTAGGAAAGTGGCCTGAGACAAGGCTGTAAGAAAAACGAATGAACTTGTCGTCCATGCCAAGTCTGTATGTTTGAAATTTATTTTGCAAGCAAGCATTAGCCATTGAAAGCTTTTAGGCAGAAGAAAAATATGACCAACTATGGTTTTGTTTGTTTGTTTAATCACACCCTGGAGGGCAGATTGCAAAGGAATAAGATGGGAGGTAGGGACTCAAATACAGGATGGTCCTGGCAGGTGTTGATAAAGAGGAATTAAGCAAAACACTGTGGGGTGGAGGGGACCTTCAAGATGGCAGAGGAGTAACATGTGGAGATCACCTTCCTCCCCACAAATACATCAAAAATACATCTACATGTGGAACAGCTACTACAGAACACCTACTGAACACTAGCAGAAGACCTCAGACTTCCCAAAAGGCAAGAAAATCCCTACATACCTGGCCGTGTGTCTGACAGGGTCTTGGTGCTCTAGCTTGGTGTCAGGCCTGAGCCCCTGAGGTGGAAGAGCCAAGTTAAGGACATTGGACCACCAGAGACCTCCCAGCTCCACGTAATATCAATCAGCGAGAGCTCTCCTAGAGATCTCTGTCTCAACGCTAAGACGCAGCTAGACCCAATGGCAAGCAAGCTCCAAGGGCTGGACGCCCCATGCCAAACAACTAGGAAGATAGGAACAAAACCCCACCTATTAGCAGAGAGGCTGCCTAAAATCATACTAAGTTCAGAGACAACATAAAGCACACCACTGGACACAGCTCTGCCCACCAGAAAGACGAGATCCAGCCCCACCCACCAAAACACAGTCACCAGTCCCCTCCACCAGGAAGCCTACACAACCCACTGAACCAAACTTACCCACTGGGGGCAGACGCAAAAAAACAGTGGGAAATACAAACCTGCAACCTGCGAAAAGGAGACCCCAAACACAGTAAGTTAAGCAAAATGAGAAGACAGAGAAATACGCAGCAGATGAAGGAGCAAGGTAAAAACCCACCAGACCAAACAAATGAAGAGGAAATAGGCAGTCTACCTGAAAAAGAATTCAGAGTAATGATAGTAAAGATGATCCAAAATCTTGGAAATACAATGGAGAAAATACAAGAAATGTATAACAAGAACGTAGAAGAACTAAAGAGCAAACAAACAATGATGAACAACACAATAAATGAAATTAAAAATTCTTTAGAAGGAATCAATAGCCGAATAACTGAGGCAGAAGGACAGATAAGTGACCTGGAAGATAAAATAGTGGAAATAACTACCACAAAGCAGAATAAAGAAAAAAGAATGAAAAGAATTGAGGACAGTCTCAGAGACCTCTGGGACAATATTAAATGCACCAACATTTGAATTATAGGGGTCCCAGAAAAAGAAAAAAGAAAGGGACTGAGAAAATATTTGAAGAGATTATACTTGAAAACTTCCCTAACATGAGAAAGGAAATAGTCAATCAAGTCTGGGAAGCACAGAGAGTCCCATACAGGATAAATCCAAGGAGAAACACACCAAGACACATATTAATCAAACTATCAAAAATTAAATACCAAGAAAAAATATTAAAAGCAGCAAGGGAAAAGCAACAAATAACATACAAGGGAATCCCCATAAGGTTAACAGCTGCTCTTTCAGCAGAAACTCTGCAAGCCAGAAGGGAGTGCCAGGGCATATTTAAAGTGATAAAAGGGAAACAACTACAACCACAATTACTCTACCCAGCACTGTTCTCATTCAGATTCAATGGAGAAATTAAAATCTTTACAGACAAGCAAAAGCTAAGAGAATTCAGCACCACCAAACCAGCTTTACAACAAATGCTAAAGGAACTTCTCTAAGTGGGAAACACAAGACAAGGAAAAGACCTACAAAAACAAATCCAAAACAATTAAGAAATGGTAATAGGAACATACATATCAATAATTACCTTAAATGTAAATGGATTAAAAGCTCCAACCAAAAGACATAGACTGGCTGAGAGGATACAAAAACAAGACCCATCTATATGCTGTCTACAAGAGACCCACTTCAGACTTAGGGACACGTACAGACTGAAAGTGAGGGGATGGAAAAAGTTATTCCATGCAAATGGAAATCAAAAGAAAGCTGGAGTAACAATTCTCATATCAGATAAAATAGACTTTAAAATAAAGACTATTACAAGAGACAAAAAGGACACTACATAATGATCAAGGGATCAATCCAAGAAGAAGATACAACAATTTTAGATATTTATGCACCCAACATAGTAGCACCACAGTACATAAGGCAAATGCTAACAGCTGTAAAAGGGGAAATCAACAGTAACACAATCAAAGCAGGGGACGTTAACACCCCAGTTTCACCAATGGACAGGTGATCCAAAATGAAAATAAATAAGAAAACACAAGCTTTAATGACACATTAAACAAGATGGACTTAATTGATATTTATAGGACATTCCATCCAAAAACAACAAAATACACTTTCTTCTCAAGTGCTCATGGAACATTCTCCAGAATACATCATATCTTAGGTCACAAATCAAGCCTTGGTAAATTTAAGTAAATTGAAATCTTATCAAGTACCTTTTCCAACCACAATGCTATGAGACTAGATATCAATTACAGGAAAAAAACTGTAAAAAAATACAAACACATGGAGGCTAAACAATACATTACTAAATAACCAAGAGATCACTGAAGAAATCAAAGAGGAAATCAAAAAATACCTACAAATGAATGACAATGAAAACATGATGACCCAAAACCTATGGGATGCAACAAAAGCAGTTCTAAGAGGGAAGTTTATAGCAATACAATCCTACCTCAAGAAACAAGAAACATCTCAAATAAACAACCTAAATTTACACCTAAAGCAATTAGAGAAAGAAGAACAAAAAAAAACAGAATTAGCAGAAGGAAAGAAATCATAAAGATCAGATCAGAAATATATGAAAAAGAAATGAATGAAACAATAGCAAAGATCAATAAAACTAAAAGCTGGTTCTTTGAGAAGATAAACAAAATTGATACACCACTAGCCAGACTCATCAAGAAAAAAGGGAGAAGACTCAAATCAACAGAATTAGAAATGAAAAAGGAGAAGTAACAACTGACACTGCAGAAATACAAAGGATCATGAGAGATTACTACAAGCAACTCTATGCCAATAAAATGGACAATCTGGAAGAAATGGACAAATTCTTAGAAAAGCACAACTTTCCCAGACTGAACCAGGAAGAAATAGAAAATATAAACAGACCAATCAAAAACACTGAAATTGACACTGTGATTAAAAATCTTCCAACAAACAAAATCCCAGGACCAGATGGCTTCACAGGCAAATTCTATCAAACATTTAGAGAAGAGCTAACACCTATCCTTCTCAAACTCTTCCAAAATATAGCAGAGGGAGGAACACTCCCAAACTCATTCTACAAGGTCACCATCACCCCGTTACCAAAACCAGAAAAAGATGTCACAAAAAAAGAAAACTAGGGCTTCCCTGGTGGCGCAGTGGTTGAGGGTCCGCCTGCCGATGCAGGGGACACGGGTTCGTGCCCCGGTCTGGGAAGATCCCACATGCCGCGGAGCGGCTGGGCCCGTGAGCCATGGCCGCTGGGCCTGCGCGTCCGGAGCCTGTGCTCCGCAACGGGAGAGGCCACAACAGTGAGAGGCCCGCGTACTGCAAAAAAAAAAAAGAAAACTACAGACCAATATCACTGATGAACATAGATGCAAAAATCCTCAACAAAATACTAGCAAACAGAATCGACCAGCACATTAAAAGGATCATACACCATGAGCAAATGGGGTTTATCCCAGGAATGCAAGGATTCTTCAATATACACAAATCAGTCAATGTGATACACCGTATTAACAAATTGAAGGATAAAAACCACATGATCATCTCAATAGATGCAGAAAAAGCTTTCAACAAAATTCAACACCCATTTATGATAAAAAAAAAAACTCTCCAGAAAGTAGGCATAGAGAGAAGTTACCTCAACATAATAAGGCCATATATGACAAACCCACAGCCAACATCATTCTCAATGGTGAAAAACTGAAACCACTTCCTCTAAAATCAGGAAGAAGACAGGGATGCCCACTCTCACCATTATTATTCAACATAGTTTTGGAAGTTATAGCCACAGCCATCAGAGAAGAAAAAGAAATAAAAGGAATCCAAATCGGAAAAGAAGAAGTAAAGCTGTCATTGTTTTGCAGATGACATGATACTATACATAGAGAATCCTAAAGATGCTACCAGAAAACTACTAGAGCTAATCAATGAATTTGGTAAAGTTGCAGGATACAAAATTAATGCACAGAAATCTCTTGCATTCCTATACACTAATGAAGAAAAATCTGAAAGAGAGATTAAGGAAACACTCCCATTTACCATTGCAACAAAAAGAATAAAATACCTAGGAATAAACGTCCCTAAGGAGACAAAAGACCTGTATGCAGAAAACTATAAGACACTGATGAAAGAAATTAAAGATGATACAAACAGATAGAGAGATATACCATGTGGTTGGACTGGAGAATCAACATTGTGAAAATGACTGTACTACCCAAAGAAATCTACAGATTCAGTGCAATCCTTATCAAACTACCAATGGCATTTTTCACAGAACTAGAACAAAAAAACTGCGCAATTTGTATGGAAACACAAAAAAACCCGAATCCCCAAAGCAATCTTGAGAACGAAAAATGGATCTGGAGGAATCAGGCTCCCTGACTTCAGACGATACTACAAAGCTACAGTAATCAAGACTGATTCACTTTGTTATACATCAGAAACTAAGACAACATTGTAAAGGAATTATACTCCAATAAAGACGTTAAACAAACAAACAAAAAAAACACTGTGGGGTGGAAAAGAGGGATTGGATTAACTACATACAGGAGATAGAGTTGATAAGACAGAAAAACTAAGGAGCATGAAGGAAAAGAAGAGAGAGGAGAAGAGAGTCTGGAAGGGTTCCCAGGTTTCTGGTTTGGGTGACTGGTTGCTTCATGCTCTCATTCCAACAGAAACTGACGTTTTAGAGGAAGTGTATAAATACGGTTAGGGACGTCCAGCTGGAGATGTGTAATGGATACAAGGGTCCCAATTTCAGGAGAGCCAACAGGGCTGAAGCAGATATCATTAGGGACCAGGTGTAGCTGAAGCCATGTGTGTCTGGGGGTCATTCAAGGCGAGGGTATAATATGAAAAGAGAAGTTGGAAGGACAGAATCCTGAGCATCACCAACACCTAAAATTCCAATAGATAAAGAGGAGTCAAGAAGGAGACAAAGATGAAAGGACCAGACATGGAAGGGAGCAGTGAGGATGTCCACCTCACCAGGAAGGGGAGATTCTCTTCTTCAGAGTCATTTGCAATCCTCTTTTTTTTTTTTTTAATATTTTTTTACTTATTTGCCTGCACCAGGTCTTAGTTGGGGCACGTGGGATCTTTGTCGCAGCACACGGGATTTTTGGTTGCGGCATGTGGGATCTAGTTCCCTGACCAGGGATCGAACCCGGGGCTCCTGCATTGGGAGTGCAGAGTCTTAACTGCTGGACCACCAGGAAAGCCCCTTCAATTCTCTTTGGAAAAACTGTCTCTTTCCCCTCCCCACTCCAGCTCCTCTCTGCTAAAGCTGCAGATTGGAAGCTGGGGTAAGAGAAGGCTTTGCAAAAATATGCAAAAAGGCTGCAGCCTCAACATAATAGCCAGCTGAACATAATTTCCTTCATTTCTGCTCTCCTATAGCTTGTTAACAGGTGATTTTTCCTCACTTCTGGATCCTTGGCTGTCTTCCAGACAACTGAGATCACAAATACATAAAAGATTCCAGTGACACTTTCAAGGCAAACCTTATCTTTACAAATAATCAACTGGATTTGAGAAAACTGCTCAATTTCCTTCAGAGGCAGGAAGTGCTTCTTTATGGGGCCCAAAGGGACCGTCTCCACTACTAACCTGGATCTGATACTGTAAAGAAGGAATGGATATTTATGTTTGGGCCTCTTGATAGATCATAAGTAGAAAAATGTATGTATCATCTACTTAGCGCCGAGGAAGCACTAAGTGCAGTCCCAGCTCTTCAGGTAGTAGCTATTTGGCCACGAGCCCCTCTCTGAGCCTTAGTTTTCTTAGTTGTCAGATGGAGACAGTGATTCTTGCCTCATAACATTGTGTGAGGATGAAATAGGATCATCAATGTGTATAGAGCCCCTGGTTTCACATAAAAAGATTAGAATGGTTATGTAATCGACCTTTCTTTCTTTTTATTTTATTGCAGTAAAATATAATGTATACAACATAAGATTTGCTATTTTTAAGTGTATAATTCAGTGACATTAATTACATGTACAGTGTTGTGCAACCAACACCACTATCTATTAACACTGTCACTCCAGATAGAAACTCTGGTACCCATTAAGCAATTAACTCCCTTTATCTCCCACCCCCTGCCCCTGGTAACCTCTAATCTACTTTTTGAGCCTATGAATTTGCCTATTCTCGATATTTCATGTAAATGGAGTCACATATTTGTCCTTTTGTGTTTGGCTTATTTCACTTACTATAACTTTTTCAAGGTTTATCCATGTTGTAACATGTATCAGAACTTCATTACTTTTGGAGGGTTTTTTTGAATTTTTGAATTTTATTTTATTTTTTTATACAGCAGGTTCTTATTAGTTATCCATTTTATACATATTAGTGTATATATGTCAATCCCAATCTCCCAATTCATTACACAACCACTTTCCTCCCCGACGCCACTTTCCCCCCTTGGTGTCCATACGTTTGTTCTCTACATCTGTGTCTCAATTTCTACCCTGAAAACTGGTTCATCTGTACCATTTTTCTAGGTTCCACATATATGCATTAAATCATGATATTTGTTTTTCTCTTTCTGACTTACTTCACTCTGTGTGACAGTCTCTAGATTCATCCGCGTCTCTACAAATGACCCAGTTTTGTTCCTTTTTATGGCTGAGTAATATTCCATTGTATATATGTACCACAACTTCTTTATCCATTTGCCTGTCAGTGGCCATTTAGGTTGCTTCCATGTCCTGGCTATTGTAAATAGTGTTGCAATGAACATTGGGGTGCATGTGTCTTTTTGAATTATGGTTTTCTCTGGGTATATGCCCAGTAGTGGGATTGCTGGGCCATATGGTAATTCTATTTTTAGTTTTTTAAGGAACCTCCATACTGTTCTCCATAGTGGCTGCATCAATTTACATTCCCACCAACAGTGCAAGAGGGTTCCCTTTTCTCCACACCCTCTCCAGCATTTGTTGTTTGTAGATTTTCTGGTGATGTCCATTCTAACTGGTGTGAGGTGATATCTCATTGTAGTTTTGATCTGTATTTCTCTAATAATTAAGATCTTCATTTCTTTTTAAAAATATTCCATTGTATGCCTATTCGGCATTTTGTTACCCACTCATCTGTCGATGTACACTTGGGTTGTTTCCATCCCTTTGGCTGTTGTGAATGATGCTGCAGTGAAGATTGGTGCACATGTATCTGTCTGAGTCCCTGCTTTCAATTCTTTTGGGAAAAAACCTAGGAGTGGAATTGTTGGGTCATACAGCAATTCTATGTTAAACTCTTTTGAGAAACTACCAAACTGCTTTCCACAGCACTGCACCTGTACATGTCTACCAGCAATGCACAAGGGTTCCAATATCTCCACATCCTCACCAACACTTGCTATTTCCCATATTTTTTTATTATAGCCATCCTAATATGTGTGAAATGGTATCTTGTGATTTAATCAACATTTCCTTATCTCTATCAATGCAAGAAAATAATTCAGATAGTCAAATCTAAACAATAGTCCAAAGATCATCTATATGTAGTTTTGTAAGATTGGGGTATTATTTGAAAGAGTCTGTGCCATACAAACCAAGGGTGATTATCTGGTTTAAAAAAGCATGGAGGGACTTTCCTGGAGGTCCAGTGGTTAAACCTCTGCACTCCTACTGCAGGGGCCGCGGGTTCAATCCCTGGTTGGGGGGAACTAAGACCCAGCCCCGGGTACATTTCTGCCTAAAATGAGACTGGAAGCTGGTCTCTGGCTGGGTGACTCCTTGACCATGACTCATAATGTTAATTAGTCTATGGTGTCCCCAGACTGATTCACAACGGCATGTCAAGAAAGGCTGGGTGCTTGCTCTAAGGTTGTCTTTCTGGTTTATGACTTCCTCAGTACATACAGGTAATTCTTTGTTTTGTTCCAGGAGACTTTATGGCTTTGATCATTGAAAATTAATAAGAAGAGTTAACAGCAATATTACCAATGGGCTCTAATGGACAGAGGACGTGATGCTGAACTTGAATCTCTGAGGGGCATAAAAATTACAAGGGTCAGACTACCCACCACTAGACTTATAAACATTTGTTGGAAGATGGTCAATAGGCTGTATGTGGTGCTCTTGAAGTTATATGCACCTAGAAAAGAAGGGTCTTATCTATTTTAGCTTGCTTAATACTCAAAAGAATATAGTCAGTATTATTAATGTTCTTATTTTACGTATGAGAAAATAGGCTCAGAAAATTAAGTAACTTGCCCGAATGATTGAACAGAGATCAAATCCCCCTAACTTCTGCTGCCTTCATGGACGATGAATGAAGAAGGTGCCGTCAGAGTGGCTTCCTGGGGCTACAGTAATAAAGTACCACCATCTGAAAGGCTTAAACAATAGAAATTCATTGTCTTAGTTCTGGCGGCTTGAAGTCTGAGATCACGGTGTCTGCTGGGTTGGTTTGCTCTGAAGGCTGTGAGGGAGAACCTGTTCTGTGTCCTCTCTCCTGGCTTCTGAGTGCCTCAGGCGTTCCTTGACTTGCAGATGGCTTTCTTCCTGTGTCTTCACATTGTCTTCCCTCTACATGTGTCTTGTCTCTGTGTCCAAAGATCCGCATTTTACGAGGACACCAATCATATTGGATTAGGAACCACCCTAATTACCTCGTTGTAACTTGATTACCTCCGTAAAGATCCTATCTCCAAATAAAGTTGCATTCTAAGGTACTGGGGATTAGCATTTCAATATATCTTATTTTGGGGGGTTGGGGGAGTGTACAACTCAGGTCTTAACAGTGACTTAATATTGAGTTGTTCGAACCTCCAAATGGGCTTGCACGTGATTTTATAATGTCTGAAGGACCTTGGAATATATTTTAAATTCAGGAAAAAAACGTGTACATTTCTCACCAGGCGTCTGCTCGGTATTCCCTAAACTACTGAAGAATCCTGCCACATACGCCAGGACATCTGTTATTGCAATCTTTTCAAATGTTAAACTCTTAGGAACTTTGGTTCATAGTGCCCGTGGGCTTGCTTAACTTTTAGCATCATTTCAAAAGGAAGGTCTTCTTTATTTTTAAATTGCTTCAACGTTTATTTTTAAAACAAAGTTTCCATTTCCTACAGAATTCACAAAGTTTAGTGTATCTGGAAAAGAAGGTCTTAGGTTTCAGAAATATATTTTGAAACATAAACCTTCATTTACAAAAATAAAAAAAGATTTGATGTTTCAATTTTTTCCTTTGTAAGAAATTGGACTACCTTGTGCCACAATTTGTATAGAGCTTTTTGTTGTTGTTTTTTAAGACATTGCTAGATCTTTGATTTTCACCCAGAAGGTTTCTAGACAGAGCTGAGCGTCAGGGACTTAGAGGATGACTCGTGAAGGAATAAAGAGAGAAGGGTTGAGGAGTTGTGGATGTTGCACTGTGCTTCCCAGATCCCTACCCCATTCCTTTGGTGCTGAAGGATCTATTTCTTCAGCTGCTGGGACTGTTGGCAGCCAACAGCCCTCAGCTGTCAGTTCTCTTTAGGAATTGCCTGCCTGAGCCACTCTTCCACGCCCAGGGTCACTATCTCTTCCCAGAGCAGCCAGCATCCAAGGACTGGTCCCCAAGGAGGTAATCAAGGCCAGCTTTTTTTTTTTTAATTGACATATAGCTGATTTACAATATTATATTAGTTTCAGGTGAACAGCATATTGAATCACAATTTTAAAGGTTATACTCCATTTAAAGTTATAAAATAATGGCTATATTTCCTGTGCTGTACAATATATCCTAGTTTACTTACTTTATACATAGTACTTTGTATCTCTTAATCCTCTAACCTTATCTTGCCCCTCCCCGCTTCCTTCTCCCCACCGATAACTACTAGCTTGTTCTTTATCTCTGTGTCTGTTTCTTTTTTGTTATATGCACTAGTTTGTTTTATTTTTTAGATTCTACAAATAAGTGATAACATACAGTAGTTGTCTTTCTCTGTCTGACTTATTTCACTGAGGATGATACCCTCCAAATCCATCCATGTTGTTGCAAATGGCAAAATTTCATTCTATTGTGGGGCTGAGTAGTATTCCACTGTGTATATATATATGCCACATCTTCTTTATCTGTTCATCTCTTGATGAACCCTTAGGTTGCTTCCATATCTTGAAGGCCAGCTTTTCGCCGCAACTCAGAAGGACCCCAAAGAGGCTTCCTAGTTTCAGGACTCTTTGTGGGATAAGGCCTTGCTGCACCTGTGCTGCACCCATCTTCTCCCTCTGTCCAGTTTTGCTCCCGTGCCTTACTCCTACCCCAGCTGTTGATCTTGGGAACATTCCCTTCAAAGGGTATTGTATGGTAATTTCAGTGTATGCTTCTGGGGACCCCAACCTGTCACAGGACCCCAAATATGGAGACTAAGAGAAAAAAACCATCTATCGGGATACAAAAGGAGTAGGATTCTAGGCTGCAGCTACAGTGAGACAGCAGGAAAGACTGTGTGGGAAGCTGCTTCCAAAGTAATTGTTTTATCCTGCACCTCAAGGAATAGTCCTGGAACCCAAGTAGAAAGAAAACTGTGTTCCTCCAAAAACCCCAAGGGGAACTCAATAGCAATAACCCAAACAAAAGTATGAAGGTGGTCTAGGAAAAACTTAGGAGTCAGGATCTAAAAGAAAAGGCCTATTGGCTAAAATGGGCAAACGATAGCAAATATATATAAACATATATATATATATATATATAGTTTAACTGTTCCGAGTAAGGATAAGCCACCACAAGAACTTGAAACTGTATTGTAATTCAGCTCAACTAAGACCTTGACATTTTCTCAGTGTTGTAAGGTGTTGTCTTGCACTCGAACAAGTTGCTTGGTTGTAGTGAACAAGACAAATTAAGAAGCTAGCTCAATAAGCCCAGGCTGTGAAGGAAGGCCAGCATTCAGAGGCATGGTTTTGATGGTGAGGTGATCTCTCTTTTTACCCTTAGGTAGTGACACAAACCCTGACCTGAGACAATGACTGGGGCCTGCTCTGTGTGTGTGTCTGGATATGTTCCTGTGTGTCTGTGTGTGTGTCTGTCTCTGTGTGTATATGTGTCTGTGTATGTGTTTGTGTCACTGTGTGTGTCTGTGTATGTGTGTCTCTGTGTATGTCTCTGTGAGTGTGTGTGCACACCTATTCCTGAGTGTGTATGTACACACATGGGGTGGTGTGTGTTGGGGTGTGTTTTGTGTATCGGGTAGGTTGGGGGGGAAACATCTACCACAAGGGAGGAGGAGTCTGCTCCTCCTGGACAGATTATATCCTCTTTTGTCATTGCTTCATGTTGGGTCTCCCCAAAGGCAGAGCCAGAATTTGACTGCAGGTGGTTTAATTGACAGGTAATCCCTGGAAGCAGGAGTGAGAGAGCAGAGAGAGGAAAGAGGAAACACTAATGAAAGGGTGTATAATCCATCACTTCTGTGGGGAAAAGGCATTCCGTTCCACTGGGACCTCCTGAGAAGTGTTCCCAGTACCTCCCAGAATTGTCCATGCAAACGACAGGCTTCTGGAGCCTTTATTCACTCACAGACTCCTCTCCTTCATTGCCTGAGGTTTGCCTCTGCAAACACTGGCTCTCCATAATTCCAGGCTCTGCTTGCAGGTTGGATGAGGGGCCTCCTAGCTTGGGAGAGGGCCCTGAGGTTGAAAACGGAGCAGCACAGGGCATCTGCCTGAGGTGGGATGGTCTGAGCTCACGAGGAACACACCACCTCTGCTGTGGCTGAGATCAGAGGGGTGGGGGGCTGTGATATAGGCCACCACAGACCCCTACTACAGTCAAAGAAACAGCCACGAGCCCGAGGAAAAGCAGCCACATGTTTTTAAAAGGTAGATCTTGGCAAATCATTGCTGAGTATTTATAACGCAAACTAAAATAGTATTAATAAAGAAGGTTTATGTTGAGTTCCTTTGACTCAGGAATAAGCCACGATTGTTGCTGGGTTTTAAATGAAGAAGAAAGTGGGTGCTTTATATTTGGGGAGTTTTAAGAGATCAGTAAATAATAACACCTCTTTCTTCCCCTGTGGAATTCTGGAGCAACTGAAAAATAAGACACAGGAGAAAGATAGAGATGAAAGTGGCAGCAGATTGGAGAACATGGATTTAAGCCTGTGGTCAAAAGGGCGGGGCTGGTGAATCATCTGTTCCCACACCATCATCGGAAGTATGGCGCCAGCCATCTGAGCAGATGAATTTATCTGGGGTCACTGCCTTGTACTGGTCTGGCAGAGAGGGAAGAGGATGAATCTCCAGTGGTTGTAGCCTTGCAGATTTTAAATAGGTTAATTTTACCCAATCAAGGAACTTGCACCATTGTCTGTAGGATCCTGGCTATCCACCAGTCAGATAATTCTATTCTAATGCAGGCATGTCATTCTGATGGGATTTCCTCCATGTGGAGCAACGAGGCAACGCGAAAGATGATTTCTCCCAACAATTGTGAAAAGTAAAAGAGAAACCCGGGATTCCTCCTGTAGTTCTTACTGTTGATGGCACTCCATTTGATGTTCTGCTGTATTTGTACAATTTGCTTTGACAACCAAGGTAAAGTTGTCTTCTGTAAGTCTTGTTCTCCGACTAGAGTGTAAGCTTAAGAGGGGTCTGTGTCATCTCCTTTGTGGGATCCAGAAAAGAACTATGGGTTGGGAGTCTGGAAACCTGAGTTCTGGAAAATGCAATTCTATTGCATGTTCTCGTAGGCCCATTCCAGGTCCAGATATCAGTTTCAGAATGACTTACTGAGTTGAACTGAATAGACACTGATATGATAGTTGAGGTTGAGGGTGACCTAATAATGAAAATAAGACTTGATGTTTACTAACAGGGTGCGGTATACCTATGGGAGAGAGAAGCCCATGGAAGAAATACTGGCTTTGGCCTTGGACAGATCCAGTTGTACATCCTGGTTCTGTCGCTCTCCACCTTGAGAAATTTACCTGGCCTCTCTATGTCTTTATTTTTTTGTGGGTAAAATTATAATTCCTACCTTGGAGGTTTGTTGTAAAGATTTAATAAAATAATGTAAGTAAAATGAATAAGTACTGCTCAAAGATGTTCAATAAATGGCAGTGATTGCCTTCATTATCTAAGAAGAGAATTTTAAAATACCATTAAAAGATACTTGGTTTGAAAATAGGAGTTTTCCAAGGATTATCTTTGAGTAGTTAATTAACAATCCTTGAAATCTCCAGGCGTTTTTAAGTAAGAGTGGGAGTGGGGTTATAAACTCATGAAGCAAATCTCTTGGAGGCCTGCGTATTAGGAAAGAAGATGACTCAAACATTGTCCCCTCTGCTCTAATCACCACTGAGTACGCTGGCTTTACCTGGGTTTAACTCCTTCAACCAGGCCTAGCACCTTCACTCAGTCCTAAAAGAAGAGATGGAAAGAAAAACACAACACCCGACACATAAATATATATTGAATAAGCAAATGAATGAAGAAAATAATGAACTGATGGCTGAATAAATTACATCAACAAGAAGGAGTACGAACATTTTTTTTTGCTTGTGGAAAGAGATGACAGGTTACCCTGGAGGACACCCATCGGAAAGCAGTCAGATAAGCTGCCGACACCTTAGGTAGCTTTCCCTACATTCATGTGTCTCCTGCTAAAAGGCAATGGGAAAGAAAAGAGCATGGAGAGGAAGAGTGTCATGGGTACCTGATGGTTGCCTCTTCTATATCCATGATCCCAATTTCCTGCCAGCACGGTATAGCAGGAATTTCACCCCAGCCCAATGGATCCATCTCATCTCTGGGAAGGGGGTGGTGGCTGATTAATTTAAGATTATGGATGTCTTCCATTCTCTTGGCCACAGAGGTTGGTGCAGGGATGGGCAAGTTAAACAATTTTGGTCAAAGAGATGGTAAATCCCAAGGCTTGTGAAGCTATGCCATACGGTATGATATGAAAATGTGAGGTCTTAGAATGCTGCCATCATTTTGCCATTGGAACTGCTGGGCAGAATGAAGGATGGTAAGATACCCTGGAGAACCAGAGATATTATCCTTCTTGAAGACATTGAAGTGTGTGTTCAAACCTTGTCTGAAGGCTATCTATTTTGAGACTTTTAATTACATGAACCAATAAACCCTCTTCATTGTCTAAGTTAGTTAGAGGTATTTTTCTGTCACTTGCAAAAAAGTCCTAATTAACGCGGAGGATCTTCTTTCCTCCACTCTAGATGGAGTGTGGCTAATGGGCTAACTCTGACATAAAATCCAATAGAAGTCAATGTCTGAGAGTACCATACACGTGGGGTTCTGACCTTGAAAATGAACTTCTAAATATTTCGAAAGATCTTGGTCAGGATAAACTTAGTTATCAGTGTCAGAGGTTTTACCCTGAGTGTTTTTTTATGAACTCCTACAAAACTTTTCAATTTATTAATTCTACTCAACAAATCACTGGAAACTGAATATAAAGTAACCAAAATTACACTTGTGATATTTCAATCTTTTATATTACATGAAAATCTGGAGACATCTAGATTTGACTGAGAAAAAAAAATTTTTAATGAATTTCAAACAATGTTTAACTCTTGAAATTCAAAAGGAGGAAAGATAACTAAACTAAAGAGGTTTTTTTGGTTGTTTGATTTCATTTGATTCAGATAGAAAGTCTATATCTGATTATGGTCAAACTGCCAAGGTTTGCTGAACATGAGGGAAATAATCAAATTGTAACCCATCTGTAACAAATTCAAATTTTTTCTTGCTGTATTTTAGTCAGATAACTTAGATTTGGTTCATAATTTTCTTCCGAGGAGAGAGCCTTTGAAGTTGAGTAAGGATTTCAAAAATACAGGAAGTTAAATTAGGAGAAATAGAAAATTAAGAGTTATTTCTTGGCTGTATATACCATGAAATATATATATTTTCAAGCTCTAAGTGTGGCCCCATTCTTTGTCAATGTGTTATAGAGTGGCAACATGGATGGACCTAGAGATGATCATACTAAGCGAAGTAAGCCAGACAGAGAAAGATAAATATCATATGATATTGCTTATATGTGGAATCTAAAAACATGATACACATGAACTTATTTACGAAACAGAAATAGACTCACAGACATAGAACACAAACTTATGGTTACTAAAGGGGAAAGGAGGGGGGGATAAATTAGGAGTTGGGGATTAAAATACACACACGACTGTATATAAAATAGATGACCAACAAGGACCTACTGTACAGCACAGGGAACTATACTCAATAGCTTGTAATAACCTATAATGGAAGAGAACGTAAAAAAGAATATATACCTTTATATGCATATGTAAAAACAAACAAATAGATAAATAAAAATAACTTTGAGAAAAAGCTATAAGGGTGGCCTCATTCTTTGTCAACGTGTTATGGAGTGGTCATTAAAAAGTTCTTTCATCCAAAAATAGAGATAATTTACTCACAAGCTTGGAAGAAAGTAAGGTTAGTACAAGGAGTAGAGTGATAAACTGGAATATGTGTTGAAAAATTTGGTGATTACTGATTGGTGTTGAAAAATTTACCTAGAGATATTGCCATTTAAATAATGTCGGTCACCTCTCACCCAGCAAAAAAATCTGAAGCATATTTTCATGGTTTAAGGAAGAACTGCTCCTTCATTTTAATTTTTATTTTTCGTTGGAATTGTTTTGTTTTTGACCTATCAAAGTAGGCTCCTTCCAATACTCCCTGATAAGCTGGAGTGGTAGGTTTTGAGGAGAAGGTGGGCAAATTTGCAAAGGGAACCAGGAGCTTGAGGGAACACAGAGAGACTTACAGTTCCTATCCTTTGGGGCTTCTGATTCTCTCGAAGGGGTTGAGATTGTCTGCAAGGGGAATCTTGCCAAGAAGGAAAGAACAAACTGGCCTGGACTCCAAGGCCCAAAATCAGGGTCTCCATTTCTGAAAGCTGGTTCCAGCAGAGTGCATAGCTTATCCTGGCAAGGAATCTGTGCGCTTTGGGGAGCTGTGGCTGAACATGTAAGCATAAACCAGGGGCATTCAAAGAAACAACAACCTCAGAAAATAAGATCTATCAGAAGACTAAACAGATTCTCCAGATTCTGTTGGCAAGACGTTTGGAAGCAGGAGGCCGGGCTGGACTGTGTAATAACCCTTTGGTGTTCTTGGTAGAGGCCCCCAAGAGGGAAAGCAGACTTCCTGAACATCTGGGCAAGTAAGCCCCAAGTGATTAACCTGGTTATTAAAGGAGATTTGACCTTATTTGAACCTTGAGCATGATAGAGCAAGTCATACTAATTAAAATAATATAAAGCTCTGATGTCAGCAGGTACTAGATACTCTACAGCTATCATTATGCTAGACTCATAATTGGCCAAGTGGGGTATGTTTGCTTCAGTACAACTGTTCCCTCTGTATTTGTGGCCAGGCTACAATGGTAGACATATAACCTTTAACTACATGTAGACTTGGTCTAAGTTAATACATCTTACATTTGGGTTTTTTCATCTCTGATAAAAACGATATAAACTATCTTTCTATTGTTACTTATACCTTAATGTTTCTGCCTCCTAAAGTTTTAATATTTTAACTAAATAAGTTATAGGTTTAACATTTCCGATCAGATAAAACAACCTTTAAAATAAAACCATTTCATGTACTACTTGTTTAAATTGACTTATTTAACGTCTCTTATCCATTTATATGGGAACTCACCTTGGATAGAAGCTTCTAGAAATTTCTCCCTGTAGTATAAGACTATACATGAATTTTTAAAAGGGAGTATTAATGTATTTTTAATCACAAGTTGAAAGTATAAGGAAAGGATAAATTAAACTTTATTAACATGATATATTAGTAGAATAAATCCATACAACTAATTTATTTGTCAACATAATTATTAACTTAAAAATTAGTTTATTAATAGTTTTAATCAATTTTCTCTCTGATTTCCTACTTCTGTTATTCTATGTTATATTGCTAATATTTTATAGCATTTGGAGTAATTCTTAAAATTTTTTTAACATTCTTGCTTATTAAATTACTACATTTAATTAGTACTTCAGGTTAAATTGTTTCATACAATTTTTATTTCCCCTTAATTTTAAACATTTTGTGAAAATGATGCCTCATTTGGTGACATTAGATAATCAGGGTGACAAATTCTATTTTGAAAGCTAATTGGGCCCCTTTGCTATTTAAAGACATTTTTTTCCTGATTATTTGTAGTAGTCAAAAGATTACTTTTTTTAGAAAGAATTAAGCCACAGATTTGATTTCAGAAGAGATGACTGCCTGCAATGACAGCCATATAACAGCTTGAACTCGTACAACATCATTAATATTTCATTTCCAATTTATAAAAATTATAACCAGTTTATCCAAGAGGCTTTATAACTGAGTTCTTATTGTTTTTTACAAAGCATATTAATGCGGGGTCAAGAATATATTCAGACAGATAATAACAAGACACAATCCTTCAGCAAAATATTGAAGTCATATTTAGCACTTTTTGAGCCAAACTTGAGATGGGAATGTGTGCATGAAAAAGAAAACTGAAATAGAGGCAAGAGGACAAGGGAAAATATTCCACTGAATACCAGGGAAACTTCGCTTTCCCCAACCCCTCGGACTCCCACACCCAATTAGACCTTCAGTGTAAATGGTGGGAAAGAAGAAATCATTTTCTCATTCAGCAAATGTTTATTGAGCACTCAGTACACACCAGGCACTCTGTAATATCTTGGCAGTACCACTTGTGAGCAGAACAAAGACATTGTCTTTGTGACCTTAAGGTCCAGTTGGGGACACAAAGACATGAGTATATAAAGAAGGATAAGGACCGAAAGTTAAGGATATCTTCAGTCTGGAGGGTCAGGTGAGGCTGCCCAGAGGACATGATTTTCAAACTAAGACAGAATGGAGACAACATTCCAAGCAGAAGGAGGGAGGCCTAGTTCCAGAAAACCAAGCAGACAGATTCTTTGCCGGCATTAGTATCTTTCACCCCATCTTTCAGGCTTCCCTTTAAAGACCTGCCCTCTCCTCTGCTTTCCCTCTCCCTCTCCCTCCCTCCCTTTAGCTCCAC
Organism: Hyperoodon ampullatus; assembly: GCF_949752795.1. NCBI lineage: Eukaryota > Metazoa > Chordata > Mammalia > Artiodactyla > Ziphiidae > Hyperoodon > Hyperoodon ampullatus. The sequence goes on from NC_136921.1 coordinate 16,016,058, forward strand.
TGAAAAATGAAAGAGTAAGGCAATTGCATATATAAAATGAGTCATAATTTTAGCCAGAAGAGAATGAGGTTAAGAACCACTGTGAACTCCATTCAACCTGAAAAAGTAAGACTGTTATATAAGGCTGCAGAGGAAAAAGCAGACCCAATTCAACCACCGTGCCAGCAAAAATGAAAGCAAATATCCCCAAATCCCTCCTGTAATGATTCCCAGGTTGTCACTGCAGTGATTTCTTGGTAGTTTCTCTGGTCTGTTTTCTCCTATTTCTTAAAACTAGGCCTGTTGAAACTTAAAGGAGTTTCCTGTTTAGTTTTGGGAAGTGCACAATTGTTGATTGATCTTATCGATCCATTAAGGGGAAAGGTCTCCTATCAATACAGTTTTTGTCTGGTTCTAGGTCAGCATTTCTTTTAGTCAGACTCCGCCTTTTCTTCAATAACTACCCTAGAAGGCTCCTTTGCCCTTGTACGTGAATGGGATATGGATTGTAATTTGTGCAACTAACCTAAGATGCAAAGAGACTGCAGAAATATGAAGATGGAAGTGACAAGCCCCACTCCAGGGAAATTGAACCTTCTGAAGACAAGCTTTTTTGGCTTTTGAGCCAATTTATTCAAGTCTTTCTTTGTTTCTATCTACTGGGGGATAGAAGGCAAGTCTGGTAAAAACATCATTTATGTGTCTGCCCTGATGTTCCAGTGGAAAGTAAAATGACACCTATCATGAAAACCTATTATATAGATTCACCAATGTGCTGGATTTGAAATTTGCCACTTCACTTGGTGATATATAAGTATATAAAGCACTAACTGTGACCCAGTCTGTATCAATGATATAAGTAATCCCACAAGAAAAAAATAATTCTGTATGCTTGGGATTGCTCTCTCTTACTTTTTCTAAGCAAAAAACCTAAGTTGCTTTGCTAAAAGATTACAAAAAACCCTTTATTGCTTTGCTAAAATGAGAGGACTGATAATGGACATACCATTTACCCACTTTGGGAGAGGTAGTGATTTAAGATATAAAAAGTTAATATTAAACTTCAAAGGGACTGTTAAAAGACTGGGTCAGAAGATTCATGCCTGATGTCATACTTCATGTTTTGGGAGCTGGAGTAAACTTTAAGACTGATCAATAGCAGCAATTAATTAATATCATCTTGGAAAACAAGAGTGTCCTCAATGGACCAGAAAATTTGAAGAACTACTGAACGAGAGCCCTAAGGGTCAACACTGTGGGTTAATCATCAGAGGAAAACAAAGTTTCATGTTGGGAGAAGTCCCAGAAGAGCACCCAGCTGAGAAGCAACGGATCTAAGGAACAGCATACACAGAGGGTGGAGAATTGGAAAGATGTACGAGAAGGAGTCGGCTATTTGGAGAGCTGGGGCTTTTGCTCATGGACAGAACCTTGAGTGTGGACACATGCTAGAGAGGCAATATCTGGAGAATAACACATCAACATGGGCACTAGAAGCTTCCAGACTTAGAGAAGCTAAAGGAAGACTTGTCCTGTCAACAAGGCTTCTCCTATCCACTCTCATGTCTCTCCACAAATTAGGTATAACTGTCAGGTGGCCAGAAAATTTCCATACAAAGATCAACAGGAAACCAAGTATCTCCAAGTATTTAGGAAGAAGCACTACTGTAAAAAAGCACCAAATTCAGCAGCAAAAAAGAATGAACGCCTGAGGAAATACAGTTAATTAGGCAGGCAAAAGATTTCATAATAGATTAACATCCTCAGAAAGACTTGAAAGGATATCATAGAAAAGAAATAACTACATATCTTGGAAATTTTAAATGTAATGAGCAAATATTAGTAGAAGGATTGAATGAATGAAACTAAAAAGCAAAGTTTACCTATGAAGGAATGAAAATACAATTTGCAATAGACTTGAAATGCTATTGAGCCTTTGTATTCAAGGACACGTAGGATTCTCTCCCTTTATTTACATCTTTTATATATTTCAATTAAAATTTGTTGTTTTCTTTTTAAAAATTAAATAAAAATGAGCTAAACTGTACCCAGTGTCATTTTGGGGACAAGAAAGAATAATTTTATAATATAAACTAATTAATATTCTGGGTCATTACTGAAGGTATCAACAGTGACTTTCAAATATTTTGACCACAACCCACAGAAAGAAGTATGTACAACCCACAGCATAAATACACATATGTAAGTAAAAACAAAGGTTTCATAGAACAACACTTACACTTATCATGGATTATGAACTCTGATATTTACTATTTCACTATATTTTAATAACTTGTTTTTAAACTAAATGCACTTCCTGCCCCCCACGCATAAAACTCTCAGTTTGAGAAGCGTGACAGTAAGAAACCTCAGTCGAAAGGTACTTGTCCATCCCCTCCAAAATATTTAATTCTTCATCCTACATAGGATGAGTTCTTGTTCCCTAACTTCTTTAAGTTCCCTGGAACTTCCTATGTGCACACCTCTGGTGTATTCTACTATGATCTCTCTGCATCCCTTTTCTCTTGGAGGACAGATAACTCTGGTTTCACACTTCATGTCTGTTAGACTTTGAGGCACACATGGCTTTTTACGTATCTGCAAAGACCATATACTCCAACAATATTCACTTATGATACAAGAAAGCTGGTCTCTGGATCTCACTCCCCTGCCCTAGGACAGTGAGCTGACCTGATTATTAAACCTACCCCTTAGCATAGGGCAGGCTTCCTTCTCCAACCCACGACACGGCTCTCTGTAACCCACCGATACATGTGCTGCTGGAAAGAGGAGATAGTGAAAAGTGGCACAACCCTAACGCGAGCTAACTGCTACTTTGGCACCTAGGTATACGAAGGTGAATGGAATTGCTCATCCATCCCAACAACTACATACAAGCATACATTGGTTACGCCCAGAGAAGATAATGCTGAAGAAAAAAAAAGTTAGTGTATGTAGATGGAATGGGAAGATAAAGCTGAAAAAAAAAGTTAGTGTATGTAGATGGAATGACGTGTTTTTGTTTTTGTTTTGTTTTTTTGATTACCTCAATAATCATGAAGGTGTTTCACTGATATCCTAATTAGAATTAATGAAAACCTAGATCCCTCGAACTTCTGTGTGTTGCCTAATTCTTCAGGACAGGGCAATGATGTCCGGGACTGGAGTTGCCTGCTGGAAGTCCATTTACATGAAAGGCTAGGAGCCTCCTGGGGATGAACTGCTTCTAAGGGACAGTGGAGCCATGCTCAAGAGGCTGGACCCAAGAGCAAAATCTTTGACCCTGGACAGAAGGTCAATGGGATGTTTCCTAGAATAGCAGTAAGTCCCTTTTTCACATCTGGGTCTGGCACAGTCTCCACAGAGACCATCAATCTTATAGAGACAGGGAAGGAGTGGTAGGGTGAGAGGGACTGTAAGTTAAATCCCAAACAGGTATTTTAGCAAAACCTCCATGAGACAAAGAGGCAACATAGAGCCAGGCAGTTTTAAACCTGAAATATCAGTTTCATTATTCATTGGACCTGTAACTTAGGCAAGCTGCTTTAAACTTCCTATGCCTCAGCTTCCTTACCTGCTAAAACGGGCTGCTAATTGTATCTACCTCGTTGGACAGGATTAAATGAGTTCATGGAAACAAGCATTTAGCATAGTGCCTGGCATGGAAAACCATTCAGTAGATGGTATCTGTCACGATTAAGAACTGTACATACAGTCACAGATATCAAGCCAGTGTTGACATGTGGAGGGAGAGAGGCAGCTCTCCATTTTCCAAATGAGTATTGATTTGGGGAGCTTTGTCACCTCAAAGGTCCCTGACTGCAACAGGGTATAAGCAAATAGGATCCAGGGGAAGAGAGGAGGGAAGAAGCAGTTTAGATGTCATTAGAATGTAAGATCCCTGAGGGGGCCGTCTGATTCAAAACTGTATCTTGGCATTTAGCATGCTACTGTACATAGCATGCCAGGGACTCAGGAAGTACTTGTTAGATAAGTGAGAGTGCACAGGTGAATGAATGGATGGATGGATGACAAGCCTGAGAACCAGCCTTGGCTCTGAGCACATGTGAAAGCCATCCCGCATACTTGGGGGGAGGCGCTTTGCAGGGAGTTGATGTTGAGTGGCACCAAATGGGCTAAAAAGCCATTGAAATGTCCACTCACTTATTCATTCATTGAATATCAGTGACATGCTGGGCACTGTGGGTTATTACATTTAATGTGCTGTATCCACTAGCTGCCAAGATCAGGGGAAATCCCTGGGTTACATAGGGACTTTTCTTAAAGACATGTCTCTTAATTCATAATATACTGTCATTTTATTTTCCCCCCAATTTTTATTTTCAAAATTTTCAAACCTAGAGAAATACTGAAAAAACAGTACTATGAACCCGCCTAGATCCATCCATTGTTAATACTTTACCAATTTGCCCAACAGTTAGATTCATAGATAGATAGGCAGATGATAGATAGATAATATGTTTATATGCACACACATAAACATACAAACACATATATGTTATATATATATGTATATATGTTATATATGTGTCATATGTAGTAGGTTTTTTGGCTAACCCGTTTAAAACTCAGTTTCAGGTATCATGACACTTCAGTGTGCATTTCTGAAGAATACGTATGTTCTCCTACATAGTCACAAAATCATTCAAAGTACCTAAGAAAATTAGCAATGTCACAAAAACAACATCTAATATCCAATCCATATCTGATCCATTTCATCAATGATGGTAGTGATGGTTTGGCATAAGGAACCCCTAAGAGGGTGACAGGAGGCCCAGCAGTCTTCTTTACCTTTTTTTAATCCTAATAGGAAATGAATTGGAAGGGAACAGAGGTTCACAGCACTGATGGGAGAGCTGCAGATCAGACTTGGAGAAGAGTCCGGAAACCTGGGCAGCTCCGGAGAGCAGCGAGGCAGGACACATCACAGTGTTCTTTTAGCAGAAACAATCTGGAAATCGCAGCGTTGCTGCCCACCGCCCATAAACACTCATGAATTCAACCAGCTCCTCTTTGCCTTATTACTTGATACTCAAAATCCCTGATGGAAGCAACCGCTGGCTGAGGCTAGCTCTTGTCCTGAGCAGTGGCTGCGAAGAGGGAGGGGAGAGAGGATCTGAACATTTGGGGAGGTGGGGCACCACTTCTGCCAAGATAAAATGCAAGGTGAAATTCTCCGAACCTTGTACAGGGGTTGGAGTCTGGTCAGCCAAAAAAGGCAAACATTCACCACTCTTCCTCCTAGTCTGGTTCCCGCCAATTTATTCTCCTAGCTTCAATTATTTTTATTACATCTGGGGTAGCCCCAAGCCCCCGAAAATGCTTTCTTCATGTTTGGGTCCACTACAGTTCCTAACACTTAGAACAATGATTTGAATTCATAGAGTAGTTCAAAGTTTTCTTGAAAAAAAAAAAAAAAAACCTGTGCATGAGCATCTACTGGGTGGTGGGCACCACGTTAGGAGCACAGTGGGTGCTTAATGAACGTTCAGTGAGTACTTGAGAAATGATGTCAGTGCTGAGGACTTCTGCCTCGAGCTCAGAGATAGGATCTGACATGGATGGAGCATTTCCTATGTACCAGGTGCTCTCCTAACCCCTGCAGTTAACCCTCTTAACGACCCTCTGAAGGAAATACTATTTGAGCTCCACTTTCCAGGGAGGAAACCTGCCCACAAGCTAATATGAAGTTGCAGAACAAGAATTCCAGCACAGCTCTCTAACTCCAGAGTCCTTGCTTGCTCAAAACCTCTCCACTGTACCGCTCAGTTTTGTCACCAACCTTCCGCAACTAGCAATGATGGCTGCCTTTGGGCTTCTATTTTTTATCAGTTGCAGGATCAGCCTTGGAGGTTTTTGGAGTGGTAGAATTGTAAAGTCTCAGAGCTAGTAGAAAACTCAAAGATCATCCAGTCCTACAACTGGATTTTATAGACGTGGAAACTGAGATCCAAAAGGTGCTTTTAAGGTCAGAGTGCTGGCTACTAAGAACATTCCACATTTTCCAAATCCCGCCCCCCTCCCCGGGAAATCAGGTTCTGAAAATGTTCCTTTGTACCAATTATTCAAGTTAAGATGGTTCTCACTAAAATAATTAATTTTGAAAATAAAGCGCAAATGAAGTCACCATTCATAAATGGTCTCATTCTTTTTCTTGGGCAGATTGGTCTTTAGCTGTGACTGACATATTGCCAGCTCCCGTATTTGCTCCTTATGTATAAGCAATAACAGTAATTACAACAACAAAGATATTACATTTTTATACACTTCTTCCATCTCATGTGTGTAAGCCACCATCAACTCATTAATCAGCAGAACATTTCTTTGAGGTAACTTTGGTGGGTAATTTTATTATCCTTTTTATGGACTGAGAAGCTGCAACAAAAGTACAATGACATGCCCAAGGTCAAGCATGTTTAGAGATAAAACCCAAGCCTCCTAAATCTTTCTTCCAAGCCTGCAAGCATCCATCCTCTGGCTAACTAATATTTGGGACATTTAGGTCATGGAGCATATTTTTATTAGGTTAGCATTTATATACTCTCATAAATGTTTTTTGGTAAGACAGTAAGTTATTAGGATTGAAATTTAAACAGTCAATTTATTCTTCTTTGATATGGATATATCATGTGCTGTTTTAAAATTTTCTTTACATTCTAGCCTCAAGTTCATTTCATTTTTAATTGGGCAGAGAACTTCGGGAACTAATGATATGAGCAAAGGTAACTAGGAGTAAGAGGGGCAGGGAAGAGGCAGCTTGAAATTTAACAAAAATGTGTTTAAGGGGCTCTGGGCTGGGCCACAGGAAAAATGGCTTCTTCCTGGAACAAGGATCTTCCCCTCCCCCTTCTTCCCTTCCTCTTCCTTTCAGTCACAGAGGGATTCTATGAACTGCTGGAGTTTTTAGTGTGCTGTATTTCAAGAGAAGTGACTCATGGAGGAAAGGGCCTCAGCTGGGCAACTCCCCTAAGTTCCTGGAGCTCAGTGTCTCTGGCTGTAAGATGACAAGGTTGGTGCGCTGGTGTCAAGGATCCCTCTGAGTTCAGTCAACCCAAGATTCTTCCTCCTCTTACCTCTTCTGGATATCTGCTTATGACTTGTGCTTTCAAAGAAAGGCATATGCTATACATGTCAGGAAAGATACTTGGTCTGTATATTTATTTGAATGTTCCGTGAAACCAAATCTTTGTCCAATGGCCCATTCTTTATTTTATTTTCCCTTGTTTACCTCTCTCTCTTTGTTGTTCTCTCTTTTGCCTCTTGCTTGAGGAATCTCAGCAGTGTGAGAATCCAACAACCTTCAAAACTCTTCTCAGATGTCTAAATTGTACCAGATTGTATTAAATATTTTCAAATAAGACTTTTTACATGAAATAATAGAGAGTCAAAATAGGCCAGTTTCCACCAGGGTTATTGTCATCAACTTTGCCATGCTCCTGATTCAGTTTCCCTCCAAGGATATTCTCACAAATGCCACAATCAAATTTCCTACTCTTGAATCAGGATTAACTGCCTCACTCATGTAAGCACTTTTTAGTGATTCTCTAATAGCAGTATAGTAATGGATTTTTTTTCCCCAAAGAGAATTGTAGCTAGCAATATCCTCATAACAAATACAGGATACAAAATTATGAATGGATTAACCAAAATTTCATGCATTTGAATAGTTCTAGTGTTACTGAGTCCAAGCTTGTATTGCTCACTTCATGAAAGGCCAATAAATTGAGAGATGAGCTGTTGGGGCAAAGGATAGCAACTTTATTCAGAAAGCCAGCAGGTGGAGAAGATGGTGGACTAGTGTCCTAAAGAACCATCTTAATCAGAGTTAGAATTCAGGCTTCTTTTGTACTAAAAGGGGCGGGGGTGTGGCTGTTTGCTGCAGACTTCTTGGTGCTGGAATCCTTTGTTCTTGCAGCTGTCCACGTAGGTCTGGTCACAATGTTTCTATAAACCTCCAATAAGATAAATGTTAGTCTCTGTTCTTCAACTTTTTTATATACATCTTTATTGGAGTATAATTGCTTCACCATGCTGTGTTAGTTTCTGTGGTACAACAAAGTGAATCAGCTATATGCATACATATATCCCCTCCCTCTTGCGTCTCCCCCCAACCCTTCCTATCCCACCCCTCTACGTGGTCACAAAGCACCAAGCTGATCTCCCTGTGCTATGCGGCTGCTTCCCACTAGCTATCTATTTTACATTTGGTAGTGTATAGATGTCGATGCTGCTCTCACTTCACCCCAGCTTCCCCTCCCCACCTCCCGTGTCCTCAAGTCCATTCTCTACACCTGCATCTTTATTCCTGCCCTGCCACTAGGCTTGTCAGTACCTTTGTTTTAGATTCCATATATATACGTTAGCATACGGTATTTGTTTTTCTCTTTCTGACTTACTTCATTCTATCAAACTACCAATGGCATTCTTCACAGAATTAGAACAAAAAATTCTACAATCTGTATGGAAATTCCCCGTACAGACCCCAAATAGCCAAAGCAATCTTGAGAAAGAAAAGCGGAGCTGGAAGAATCAGGCTCCCTGACTTCAGACTATACTACAAAGCTACAGTAATCAAGACAGTGTGGTACTGGCACAAGAACAGAAATATAGATCAGTGGAACAGGATAGAAAGCCCAGAGGTAAACCCATGCACATATGGTCACCTAATTTATGACAAAGGAGGCAAGAATGTACAATGGAGAAAAGACAGCCTCTTCAGTAAGTTGTCCTGTTCTGCAACTTTTTATCTCTATATGAATGGAAAAGTGTTATACCTTTAAAGGTCAGAGTCTTGAGAATGGACTCTCATGTATATTTCAGGCTACAGGTAACCTTTTTTTCTACAAAGGCGCAGAGCCCTCATGACGAAGCACAGGCAACAGAGCATAAGGGTTAAAGCTAAAGGAATAGATCCAATATGGAGTCAGGTTTGTTTTCTGTTACTTTAAGAGAAAATCTTGTCTGGATTGCTCTAAGTAATTTGTCTGGGGTACACAAATATTCCATGTAGGCTGTTAATTACCCCCAATTTTTGCTGTTTCTCTACTCCCTCACTAAGTTGACTAGCATTTCTGGGTTCCTCTCAAGTGACCTTTTGAAGGATTATTGTGAAACTGCAGACTTTTATGTGGACAATCTTCATGGAACACAGTTTATGTTCTAAATCCACCTAACACAGTACCTTAGTTGTGTTAACAGAATTAATGTTAAAACAATGTTCACTTCAGTAAACATTAATTACTTTATTTTTCTTATTATTAAATAGTAATAACCACATAGATCATTCCTTGTTAGTTCTGCACTTTTTTTTCCATTCTGGTGTATTTGAAACCGATTTTAAATCTTTCAACTGTGATGTTTTTGCTGAATTTTGCAAGGGACTTAATTCCTTAGGAATCAATAAAATATATTAACCAGGTTTGTGTTTTCTGTAAGTCAGGGGCCAGAACCAAAAAGGCTTAGGCTTCATTCTTTAATCTATTTTAGGATCACATTACCTAGCATGGAGAGCCAACCATATCCCATGCAGCATCACAGCTGGGGAATTGCCCTCAGCCCCTCCCAGGGACAGTTTAGATTAGAAAATGAAAAAGAATCACATTTCCCATCAAAAGGACAAGGAGAAATCTGTTTACGGAAGGCAGTGCACTTTTGAGTCAGACAAACTGGTTCTTTGTTCAAAAGTGCCAAGATGAAGTGTGTTTCTAAAACAGTGGGTCAAGTTAGTTCCTGGAACTGAAAGAACACACCAGTGTTACATTTTTAAAATTTTGTTACTGGACTTCCCTGGTGGCCCAGTAGTTAAGACTCTGAGGTTCCACAGCAGGGGGCATGAGTTCAATCCCTGGTAGGGGAACTAAGATTCCACACGCTGCATGGTGTGGCCCCGACCCAAAAAAAGAAAAAAAAAAAATGCGTTACTAAATCAAGGGGAAAGGTAGTGCAGACTTCTTCATACACTGTCTTAGATTCCGTTTCTCCCTGGTTTAGAGTAGGTGTTGTTACAGTGGAAAATAGCCCAGCAACTTCCACCCCCTCTGTTTTTCTTTCAGTGTAAATAAGACAAGGGCGGTTCTGGCAGCCCTATGAGGCAGGCAGGCAGAGTGTAGGAGAGTTCCCTTAATGTTATAAAGGCAGGTGTCTGAGCCAAACACCTCTCACGACAAGATTACTACACAAACCAGGTGGGACTTGTTTTTCTAGCCGTGACAGAGCTAGTTGGAATTTCATTTCAGTTTACTAACCTATTGTACCCATTGATTTATTGCATGGAAAAGGACACTTTTTAATCTTTAACAGTACTTTTATTCAAAGCAGTTTCATATGAATGTTTGTTATTCTCACCGGTGCTATTACCCCTTAACTTTTTTTTTATTATAAATATTATGCATACCAAACCGAGATTATCATGAAATAATTTAGAGAGATACAAAGAAGAAAATAAAAATGGCATCTACTACTCTCACATAGAAATAACCACCCCTGAATTCTTTTTTCTAATTTATTTAATCCACTTGGGTTTCCTATATATATTTTAGCTTCAGAACGCCCCTTTGAAGCAAGTAGATCAGTTTTGCTGATGAGAAAACTGGAGGCATGATGAACTTCCACGACCTGTTCAGAGGTTCACAAAATGTTAGCGTCAGACCCCAAGCTGACCCCATGGGTGGCTCCGCCCCACCTACGTGCTCTGCATCACAGGTCAGCTCAAATACTCTATTGCTTCTCCAGCTAGTGTGGTGTTCCTCAACGGTAGGGGCGAATTTTGTTTCTAAGTGATTACAGTTAGTCATTTCTCATTATTCAGATCCCCTACTTGCAAATTTGCCTACTGGCTAAAATTTATTGTAACCCCCAAATCAATACTCACCGTGCTCGTGCTGCTGGTGGATGTGCTCAGAGCAGAGAAGATTTGTCACTCTTTGTACACTGTTCTCAACTGAAGTCAAACAAGGTGACACGCTACTTTCCTGTGTCAGCTCTCAGACTGCTAATGTGTCCTTTAAGTGATCTATTTAATGCCACGTCTTTTGCATTTTTGTGCTTTTGTTGGTAATTTTGCTGTTTAAAATGGCCCTCAAGTGTAGTGCCAGAGAGGTATCCAGTGTTCCTGAACATGTGTTAAATATACTTCCTCCAGGCATGAGTTAGTGTTGTTGGCTGTGAGTTCACACATAAAACAAGGTTATGTATTGATTGGTATGCCCAGAGAGTCATAGGAACCTAACTGTGTGTTACACCTAGGTGCAATGTTTCAGTATTTGCTAATTTAATGTTTGCAGTGACTTTATAGAACTACCACAAATAAGTAGAATTAATGTATTATTATTGTGGCTGTCATTGTGGTTGTTATTCCTAATAATAAATGGTGTGGCTTCTCAGAGAATTCCAGCTTACTTCTGAGACTTATCAAAGAGGGTCTGACCTTTAGTTTATACTTCTTCCTGCTGCAGATGCTGGGGGTGGTAGGTACCCTCAAGAGCACTTTTGGCCCCTGCTAGCAATTATTCATTGTTCCAAATCCAGCTCTCTTGTGTCATGCCTGGTTCTCTGGAAGCATCAGGACGGTCCATTTACAAGTTAGGACAGCCTTGTTTCTGGTTTTGCTTTGAAAGCATTAATGTCAGGGTCCTGGGGGCCTGCCCGGTAACCCTACCTTCACCATTGCTCCTTTCAGGACTTCTAGGGTCACCCACTGAGAATCTCTGCTGCCCTGTTCTGATACCCTAGAGTGCCTTAGGCAGATATGAAAATTAAACCTCAAGGACTAGCAGTGTTCTTTAAGAGACAAATGTTTACCTATCTTTAATGACTCGCTGCCTAGAAAATATGCACATAACTTGTGTAAAAGTCTCTGAATTTTAGTCCCTTAAGCATAAATAAATAGGAACATATATGGACTTGCTTACTCTTTAAAGAAAGCTTAGTTTCAAATGGAAAAATTCCCTTGAAACAATGTCTAATGAAAGGGAGAGAATATTCAGAGAAACTGCTTTCCCCCCGCCCCCAGGAAATACTAGAGCTTATATTTTCTGAGAAATTCCAAATGGGACTGGTGACAGGCATCAAACATCTAATAAAGCAATTCAGTTGGTCATAAATAGATGTTTTGTTTTTATTTCATGTGAATTATAGTTTCATCATAAGGATAGTCCTGTTACCAACCAAAGTAATCATCACTGGTGGAAGAGAATTTTTTATTCAATTAATCAAAAAAAAGATCAAACTAATTTGGAAATAAATTATAGTCCTCTTGTGACATATATTAAGAAGACAGGGCTTCCCTGGTGGCGCAGTGGTTGGGGGTCCGCCTGCCGATGCAGGGGACATGGGTTTGTGCCCCGGTCTGGGAGGATCCCACATGCCGCGGAGCGGCTGGGCCCGTGAGCCATGGCCGCTGAGCCTGCGTGTCCGGAGCCTGTGCTCCGCAATGGGAGAGGCCACGGCAGTGAGAGGCCCGCGTACCGCCAAAAAAAAAAAAAAAAAAAAAGAAGACAATTATTTATGCTTAAAAATATACACCTTTATTATAATCATCAGTACTATAATGACCAGATCTCTGTCACAAAATGCAAAAGATGCGAAAATCAAACACTTGCAGGAAATCAAGTTATCATAGCTGACAGACTGTAACCACCACTCTGATGAAGCCAAGAAAATGTAGTTCAAACAAGGATATCATGAGATTTGTCAATGTATATGGATCTCAATCTCAATCACTTTCAGAAAAATACACATGAAAACCACACAGTCTGAGATGCTTTTTAAAAAACAAAAAAACAACCCCCCCCCCCCCAGGCTGGCAAAAATTCAAGAGTTTGACAGCATGCTCTGCTGGTAAGGCTGTGAGGAATTGGCTGGTGGGACCTAATACATGGCTGGTGGGAGCGCAACACAGTGAGTTGGCAACATCTAGCAAAATTACAATTGTGTTGACTATCTGCTCCAGAAAGCTCATTTCTGGGAATGGGTAATACGTATGTGCCAGCACACATAAAAAATGACAGGTGTTCAAGGTTACTCACAGCAATGCTTGAAAGAGCAAAGATATGCATCTAATAAGGGAATGATTAAAAAGATCATGGTACCTCTGCACAATAAAGCACTATGTAGCTTAAAAAATAAAAAAAGCAGTGCTAATACCTGGATGAACCTTGAAAACGTTACATTTCGTGAAAGAAGCCAGTCACAAAAGACCATACGTTGTATGATTCCAATTGTATGAAATGTCCAGAATAGACATGTATAGAGACAGAAAGTAGATTAGTGGTTGCCTTGGACAGGGAAAGAGAGCAGGAAGGTTGGTGGGTTACAGCTAAAGGGTACAGGGTTAATTTGGAGGTAATAAAAATGTTGTAAAATTGATTGTGATGACGGATTCACAGTTCTGTGTATATATTAAAAATGATTGAATTGTGCACTTCAAATGGGTGAATTGTGTGATCTGTGAATTATATCTCAATAAACTGCTTTAAAAATGAATAAGAATGTTCGTTCCCCTTATATTGGTACAGAAAGCTCTCTAAGATATATTAAATAAAAGAGCAAAGTGCAGAGCAGTCAACTTATGCAATATTTTGGGTAGGAAAAGGGGAAAATAAAAATGTGTCCTGTTTGCTTGTACATAAAGAAACACTGGGCAGTTAGACCTGAAATTAATTCAAATTCTCACCTGGAAGAGGAGTGATAGGGAAGGTTTAGACCAAGCCAAAGTGTCCATGTATTTGTCATTGAACTTCTTGGCTGTAGATATTAATTTGATAAGATTTGTTGAGCCAACATACACATGCAGCACCATATTTTAATTGGGGGGCAATATTTTTAATTATGCAGATACATAGCACTTTATTTTTCCTAGGCAGCCAGCTTTATCAAACTACCCTAGTATGTGCATGTTTGTTGAATAGGAAGTCTGTTTGCATTTGGGCTCATCAACATGGTGGTAAAAGTTACAGCCAGGCATATACAAAGACATGTGCGGGGCGTGAATGAATTGATGAGCTGGATTCACTGAGCACATGTTCCTGAGCTCCAGAGAGGGTGGCCCTCAGCCTCCATTCTATTTCCTGGACCTGTGTGCAAGGAAGCCCCTCACAACAGCATGGTGAGGGTGCCAGCACCCACAGATTGTCATCCACGTGTCTGCTGATGTGACCAGGAGTGGGGATGAGGGCAAGTGGAATAGGGAACGCATATACCTGCAGACGGTGCTTGGAAGGTGAAGCAGCAGCTGCTGAGTCAGCCTTGTGCCACGCTTACAGAAGGAAGTTATAATTCACAGATTTCAAAATATTTATACAATTTCAACTCCTTCAACTGATGCTAATCCATCTCCACAATGGAGACAGATTAAAACCTGGCCCTGCCCACTGGCGTGTCTGTAGCTGGTAGGAGGCATGGCATTGCCTTAGACGAACCAGCCAGAGAAGGCAATTCCCTAGTGAAGTGGTTCTTGAACAATCGTCCAGGATTTATTTTTTGGTGTGTGTTTCTCTAGATTTTCCTTTGGATTCTCTGTCTTTAAAACACTAACTTCAAATGTCAATGCGTGTCATTCCTCTTAGGCCACAACTCAGCAAATTGTCCAATTATTCCACCATATTAAGATCACAGAAAAACAAATTCAAAAGAAATGATTCTAATATAAATGGTGGTAAAGGACTGACAGGAAGTGTGTTCTTTCCTGAGACAAATTGTTAGTAGTAATAACATCCTTTATATATTAAAAGATACATCATAAGTGTCAGAAAATTAAATATATAAAATCAACCCTCATATAAAAGTCACTTGTACCCTGTTTAACTCCAGTAGGGAGGGAAAGGCAGCCCTAAAATAAAGACATTGTTGTCATTTTTAATTTATTCATTCTATTTTATCCAAACTATACCACACATGGTCTGAGAAAAATGCACCATTCTTAGATCAGGGAATATTAGCATTAATTCTGCCTTTATGTCTTTTATGTTACTGTGTCCAAAACATTTTCCTGCTGATATTCAACCCAAATGTCATAATATTTCCCATAATCTGAATCTTGCAAAATAATTTAGGGTGATACATTTATTCCAGACAAAATTGACATGCAAAACATTAAATTTAAAAAGAACATTGCAAAAACAGTATGTATGTTTCTTTTTTAAATATGATTTTTGTTATGCTTAAAAAAAAGACTAGAAGGGAGATATATATCAAAATCTTAACAGTGATTACCTTTGGGGGAATAAGAATAATATAGCTTTTTATTTCAGTTATCTGCATTTTATAGTTAGCATAATTTTTTCTATCATCCTAGAAAATAATATAGATATTGTTTTAGAAAACAGGTAAGAAATCTTATAAAGAAAAAAGAAAAGTAGGCTGATAGATATACATATCCAGTAAATCAGAAGACAGCCTTGAGGGACTACCCTGGTGGTCCAGTGGTTAAGACCTCACCTTCTAATGCAGAGGGTGTGAGTTCGATCCCTGGTCTCACGGCCAAAAAACCAAAACAGAAACAATATTGTAACAAATTCAATAAAGGTTTTTAAAAATGGTACATGTCAAAAAAATCTTTATAAAAAAAGAAGACAGCCTTGAGAAGAAGTCATGATTTCTAGTACAAATGGGCTTAATACAAAACTGAATTTCCCTTTCTATTCCTCTACGTCAAAATGGGTAGTCACGCATGAATAAATTACACAGTTACGCATGGCACACTGATGACTGATTCCTGGTCGTTCTTTCTTAAGAGTGGTTTCAAGAAATCAATTTACTTGCATTCTGACATACGACAAAGACAACTGACAGTTGGGCAATTCTTAAGACAAAAACAAACACAAATATCTGAGAGCATTTCTCAGAATTCTTTTCTTCACGTTGCACCATGCAAAAAAGTTTCTTAATGTTTTAAATTTCCTAGTTGCATATTAAAATCTTTGTATTTTGTATTCCAGACTACCAACATTCCATTGGAAATACCTAATTATTAGGTAAAAGAAAACAGAGTTTATCCAAAGGTCATTTTTTTCATGACGGTAACCCCAGCTTTGTCTCCCTGGTTAATGTACGTATTCTTCAGTAACCTCCTAGGGTCCTAGAAAAATAATTTCTAAAAGAAAGAAATTTCTATGGTTTAAGGGGAAAATGTTCACTAAAATTTTTTGGAGTGGCTGTGATTTAAATGCAGCGAGAATCTGTGTCTACTTATTTATGTTTGACCTAAGAAACAACAGTGCCACATTTTTCCTTCGAAGTAGTCCATCCACAGACTCTCAGATCCAGTGCTTTTTCCTGAAACTGCTGGGACCATGGACACTGAGTTGGATCCATGTGCCCAGCCTTCAACTCAAAGACCGGGAGGCAGGTGAGGGAGTCCTCCCTTATGTTTCTGGATCCCAAGCACTGCTATGGGAGAAGCTCTGCACTGGGGAGAAGGGGCCTTGTGTACATCGGGACTGACTCACCACTGTATTCACATTCACTGGAGCACATGTAAGAGAAGCCCAAGGAGGAGTTTTGGAGGGGACAGGTACCAACCCTACTCCCACCCCCCAGCTGCTACCAATGACATCTTCACTACTGCCTTTAATGGTGTTTAACTTCACTCCTGCTAAATCAAAGACTTTAAGAGCACCAACACTGTGCTTTATAGTCCTTGGTATTCCCCTAAAGAGCTTACTGAGTACACGACCTTCACATAGCAAGGGTACAATGAATGTTTGTCTATATGATTTACCTTCTTTCAGGAAGAGAAAAGCCACATGCCAAGCACGATTAGCTGATTGTGTGAGGCAAGGGGCAGAGTCATGCAGGTAAGTCTAAACAGACTTAGATCCCAGTCCTGTTGGATTTGGCTGTCTGTGCACTGAATTGCACTTGACCTTCTCTCTGCTCCTCTTTCAACACCTGCACCACCACCCCCCCACCCGCCGACCCAGCATCTCACCAGGACTAAGAGAAGAGTACAAGGCCGAATTGCCAGGTTAGATCCATTATAACCAGCTTATTGTACCCTTCAAGATATAACATTTAAGAAAATACTATTTAACCCTTCCTTGAGTGATGAAAATCACTAATTTCCCTTGGTTAAACAGCAAAAACCTTCAAGAAAGTAATCACAAAATTGCCTGCAAGTAATAACCTGTAACCAATAAGAAATGTCCTCCTGGGCTTCCCTGGTGGCGCAGTGGTTGAGAGTCTGCCTGCCGATGCAGGGGACATGGGTTCGTGCCCCGGTCCGGGAAGATCCCACATGCTGTGGAGCGGCTGGGCCCGTGAGCCATGGCTGCTGGGCCTGTGCATCTGGAGCCTGTGCTCTGCAACAGGAGAGGCCACAACAGTGAGAGGCCCGCGTACCGCAAAAAAAAGAAAAAGAAAAAGAAATGTCCTCCCTATTAAAAATGCAATCATCTGGTAGAGCAATATGAATTCCAAAGCTATGCTTGCATGGTCAGGCAATAAAATGAAGTAACATTTTAATAAGTCAATCCTTAAATCACTTTAAGGTATAGCAGTGTGATAATCTGAATTTAGAAATGGGAAACACTGAACCGTGCAGCAGAGAAGAATGTTTCTATAGACGGAGATTTGCCAACAACTTCAAGAAAGACCTACTCAGAGATGTACTGACGACATGCATAGCTTTCATTTCCAGGGTTTGGTAATGTGGCTTCCTTTATTAATTTTTTAAAATTAATTTTTATTGGAGTACAGTTGATTTACAATGTTGTGTTAGTTTCTGCTGTACAGCAAAGGGAATCAGTTACACATATGTGGCTTCCTTCAAGGTGCTTACTACAATTAAATTTGAGAGATTTTTGTGAGCCCTTGAACCTAGGATGAATGCTAGCAGACTTCAGTAGGCCATGGGACCATCCTGCCCAACACTCAAATCCCAGCTCACACCCGAGGCTCTTGGAATTGGGGTTCAGACTGAATACAATTCTGTACCTCTGAGAGATTCCCACTGTAGAGCCCAGTGCCTTCCTGCTAAAGTATCCTCCAGTCAAATAGTAAGTCATTTCTGAAAGGAGCAAACCTGTGAAGTTAAGGGGAACTTTGGTCCAGTGAACTATACCCTGGGCCATACCTACACCTCCAGAGCTGCATGTGGATCCCAAAGCTCCCCGAACCAGGGGGCAAGCAGAAGCAGACACAACACCGAGTTCCCGGTCAACACGTTGACTCACACCTCAGTGTATCAGCTTAAAGGTATTTGCTGGGCATTAGACAGGCTGGAATTTTCATGGGACCCAGGAGAATACCAACCCAACCCATTCTTTAAATATTGTCTAGAAAGTTGGAATAATAAAGAAGAAACAGAGGAATTACGTTTCTAAGTGCCACTTGGAAACAGGAAGTTTACTGTGTTTTAGTCACCAGATTTAAAATAAGTCATTCATCATCCTCTTTCTAAGTCTTCTCATCTTTAAGAATTATAATGATTTTAGGGACTTCCCTGGTGGTCCAGTGGTTAAGCATCCGCCTTCCACAAAGAAGAGCCCGCATGCCGCAACTAAGACCAGAAACAGCCAAATAAACAAATATCTTTTTTTTTTTTTTTTTTGCGGTACGCGGGCCTCTCACTGTTGTGGCCTCTCCCATTGGGGAGCACAGGCTCCGGACGTGCAGGCTCAGCGGCCATGGCTCACAGGCCCAGCCGCTCCGCAGCATGTGGCATCTTCCCGGACCGAGGCAAGAACCCGTGTCCCCTGCATCGGCAGGCGGACTCTCAACTGCTGCGCCACCAGGGAACCCCCAACAAATAAATATTTTTTTAAAAAAGAATGATAATGGTTTTGAAGTAAACAAATGGCAGTGATAAATAGAGTCACTGAATGACTAGAGGTTTTTGTGTATCTGTTTTGTTTCGTTTTTGTTTTTTTAACAGGGCCCCAAACTGCTGGTTTTTAGAATTTTTCAAATAATTCCTTTCAAAAGCAATGTTAGGACAATTCTTTGCAGAAGGCAGATGGCACTAAGTTCAAAAGAAAGAAAGACTTAAATGATAAGAAGCCAAAGATGATAAGAAGCAGGAAAGATTATTTGGGGAGCTTAGGGGAAAGACAGTGACCCTTTTACACTCATTCAAGGTAGCATTAACTTGAGCAAATGTCATCTGCATTTACTTGCTGAGTGTTCAGAGACCCGGGCAGCAGTCACAAATCCACCCTAACGAGATTAAACTTTCTTGAAAACTGATCTCTGATCTCTCCCCAAGCTGTCTTCCCTTTAACATTAGGTGTAGGAACTGCTTGTCAGATTCCTGTGTTAAATCTTTGTCAAAATTTCCCCAACCAGAAAAAGCCAAGGCCTTTGATACCTTCAGGGCAGATTTCCAAAGCTGAGGTTCACCTACAGTGTTTCAGGTGCCACATGGGAGGCTCCCCGGGGCCTGATTACAGGGCATTGCAGAAGCAAGGCAACCTCCCTCTGGCTTAGCAGCTCACCCCGCTGCCCGTCAGTGCCCTGGGTGACAGGCCACAGCAAGGAGCAAAGAGCCACCTCTGCAGGACTGACTGCCTGCTCCGCAAAGCCAGTGCCCAGGCCTGTTTCCCCCACTGCTGGACACTCACCATCTGGGAATATCAACAAGTGATACCTTTGGATTGCCATCCCCCTTGACCTATAGTAGAGTGGCATATATTGGCATTTTTGAGGAACTAGAGAAGTTTTGAGGCTTTCCACTGGGACACATCTAGTTTTCAGATTGTTTTGACCTAAATCAACCTGATTTAGGTCAGGTGAATTATCTTCTTTAAAGAAACTTCCTGGATGAGATTCTTGAAAGAAAATTTGGGGGACATAGAGCTAAAGGTCCTAGGGTGCCATCTTCTATAAGCCGTTCCAAAAAGAAACACTTAAAAAGACTTATACCACTGCTTACTTAAAAGAAATAAAAACAGTTGAGATTTGAAGAAAAAAAGAAAACCCACTCTAGGGTCTGGCACAGAGGCTGTGCTCAGTAAATATTTGTTGAGTGACAAACAAAGGGACAAACAACAGCTCTTGAGCAGCCTGGAACCACTTCTGAGGTTTCTGTTTCAGGATCTAAACTGCTTTTTCCAGATGTCCCTTAATCTCTAGGTACTGACTACAGCCGTGCAAGTGTGGAAATGAGTCCATTCCCAGAGCAACTCTCGGACCTGAGGGTGTAAAGCACACCTCACAGAGGGGGTTTGGGCATATGGATGCCACCCATTCCTCAACTAGGTAGTTTTCCAATATGGCAAAGCTAATGTGTTCATCGTCATTTCATTTATGGCACAAAAAGAAAAGTGATCAGGGCTTCACCCTTAGACTGAGAACTTTGGGGCCATGGAGGGACACATTTCAGGGAGGGGAAGTCTGTCGAGAGGCAGTTTATTATTACAAGCTCTTGTCAAGGAGTGCCTGGAATTTGCACATTATACATAACTCAGAAGGAAACACAACATTAAGAGTGTGTCAGACAAAGGGCAGCTAAAAAAAAAAAAAAAAAAGGCTTTTCATTTGTCAAAGCACTAAGTACCTTTGGATTTATCCTCAGAACAAGGTTCTGCTTATACTGCAAATATCGATTCTAGTAACAGTGAGTAGAGCAGGATGTAGGACCAGAGAATACTATACACAATGACACTTGACTGAAGAAATAGAGGATGCATCCAGGCAAAATTTGAATGTCATAGAAAATTCACGGATAACAGAGAATTTCCTCTTTCCTTTGGACAAGGTCACATTTGGGAGAAGGATGGTAGTCTGGGATGAGCAAGGATGCCTTTTAATCTTTAATGAAAGTGCCTTGAACTTGGACTAATTCCAAGTTGCTTGTAGATATCACAGACTGACGGATGGAGGGTCTCAGAAATGTCTCACAAATACACAGAGCCCCTGGTAACCCAGGAGACAGGGGTGTTCTTAAGCCTTAAGAGTGAAGGTTGCTTATGAGTATGTGTGAACACAGCCCTAAATCAGAGGCAAAATAGAAAAAGGAGAAGAGAATAAAGGGAAATATGAGAGCAAGAGAAAAAAACAAAAAACAAAGAAAGAATGAGGAGCACTTAGAATATGAAGAGGAGTTTATTGGGGGGGGGAGGCATATGAAGGAAATCCTTAGTCACTGAAGTAGCAGTAGCTCAAAGAAAAGATTTAGCCCAGAAATGGAGTGCTCAGGAAGTGTTGTATTTGGTGTTTGTTACTTCATGCTGGATAATCAGGCTGAAGTCCAAGGCCTGATATCGGCTCAGATAAACGTGTAATCTGTACTTGATCAGGAGTAGCCCACACCTGATAGACAGTGGAGGTCAAATTCATGGAAGGAAGCAAAGGATATATCTTTTGGGAAAGACCGATTAGACCCAGTACAAAGACCCAGATTCAGGGGAATTCCCTGGTGGTCCAGTGGTTAAGACTTCACCTTCCAATGCAGAGGGTGCGGGTTTGATCCCTGGTTGGGGAGGTAAGATCCCATATGCCTCTCAGCCAAAAAAAACAAAACATAAAACAGAAGCAATATTGTAACAAATTCAATAAAGACTTTAAAAATGGTCCACATCAAAAAAAAAATCTTAAAAAATACCCAAAACACCCAGATTCATAAACCCTGCAGTGCTGTCAGATATGAGCCAAAGAATGGAAGGGAGGAAGATCCTTGCACCAAGGTCTGAGGCAGCTCAGAGAAGAGCCAGCAGGCAAATTGACCTTGATATTAAGCCAGCCTCTTCCATGGCAGGCACTGTAATCAAGTTGTGGACATGATGGAACACACCCAAAGGCTCACTGAGGCAGAGAAATATGGAGAACTCTGACAGATAGCTCCTGGCATGGCAGCAGAGGGGCAAAATGATGTTGAGCCAGACAGACGTGTTTTCCAGTCCCTGCTCCACAATTTTCTATCTGTGTGAGCTTGTACAATTCACCTAACCTCCAAATTTCCCCTCTTTACCTGAGCAATAGAATTCTTTGGAGCCCATCTTTAGCTTGCACGCACTGGAACAATAACCACTCTGGTTGTTTATACACAGTGTTCGTTCAGACTGGTCAGCACTCAAACCACGTCAATTGTTAAGTATTTTGAGTATCACCCTGGGTGTAATAATGCCTATTTTGAGAACTATAAATAATATGCACAGAGCATGCTGTACATTGCCCAACACATAGTAGGTACTTAAATGAATAGTAGCTGTTATTATTTTATAAAATATTTCTCACTGTTGCTAACTGTTATAGACTGAATTGTGTCTCCCTGCCCCAAATTCAGATGTTGAAGCCCTAAACCCCAATGTGACTCTATTTGGAGATAGAGCCTTTAAGAAAGTAATTAAGGTTAAATGAGCTCATAAGGATGGGGCCCTAATCTGACAAGACTGGTGCCCTTACAAGAAGAGGAAGAGACATGAGAGAGTTCTTTCTCCTTCCGCCCTCACACAGGGGAAAGCCTGTGTCCATGGGAGGGCACAAGGAGAAAGCAGACATCTATCTACAGGCCAGGAAGAGAGGTCTCACCAGGAACCAAACCTGCTAGCACCTTGATCTTAGAGTTCCAGCCTCCAGAACTAAGAAAAAAATGTCTGTTGTTTAAGCATCCAGTCTATAGTATTTTTTTATGGTAGCCCAAGCTGACCAATACACAGACCGATTGGTTCACATTTGTAGACCAAAGAGGAAATCCACATAGCTGCTGCTGGCAAAATAATCAACTCATTCATGCCCTGCAATTTAGAAATGGAAATACTCTGGAAGAGATTTTATTGTGTCTAACCTAAGCAGGGATGGGGTGTGTCTTCTAATCCATGGATGAAAAGCTGGACAATCCTTCTGTAGGGAATTCTACATGGATCAGAAAGTCTAGGAGGGAGCCTCATGATCTCACATACTCCACATAATGACCACGCCTTTCTCCTTGGGAACAATAAGGATGGTCTTTTACTGGGTTGCAAATCTTGCTTTGTTTTTGCAGAGCTCAAAATAATGTGCCAGAATACACTTATATGTGGAATATCTCTGGAAATGGACACAAGAAACTGGTAATAGTGATTGTCTTCAGAGGGGGAATTGAACACAAAGGTGGATTTTTTAAAATAACATTTCTGTACTTTTCTTTATGCTTTGAGGGAAGTATTTCAGCACTTTAAAAAATACTGTTATACGATATTTCTTTTTATACAGCTTTTTAAAATTTTTTTATTTATTTATTTTTGGCTGCGTTGGGTCTTTGTTGCTGTGTGCGGGCTTTCTCTAGTTGCAGCAAGCGGGGGCTACTCTTCATTGCGATGCACGGGCTTCTCAATGCAGTGGCTTCTCTTGTTGCAGAGCACAGGCTCTAGGCACATGGGCTTCAGTAGTTGCAGCACACAAGTCCAGCAGTTGTGGCACATGGACTTAGTTGCTCCGCAGCACGTGGGATCTTCCCAGACCAGGGATCAAACCCACGTCCCCTGCATTGGCAGGCAGATTCTTAACCACTGCGCCACCAGGGAAGTCCCTATACCTCTTGAATTTTGACCATGTCCAGAAATAACATTTTATTGAAATGAAGAAGAAGAAGGAGGAGGAGGAGGAGAAGGAGAAGGAGAGGGGGAGGAAGAGGAAGGGGAAACAGAGGGGGAGGGGGAGGGAGGGGGCGGAAGAGGAAGGGGAAACAGGGGGAGGGGAGGGAGGGGGCGGAAGAGGAAGGGGAAACAGAGGGGGAGGGGGAGGGAGGGGGAGGAAGAGGAAGGGGAAACAGGGGGAGGGGAGGGAGGGGGAGGGGAAACAGAGGGGGAGGGGGAGGGAGGGGGAGGAAGAGGAAGGGGAAACAGAGGGGGAGGGGGAGGGGGAGGGAGGGGGAGGGGAAACAGAGGGGGAGGGGGAGGGGGAGGGAGGGGGAGGGGCAGGAAGAGGAGCTTTCTTGGAAACAAAGAGAAAACAGGGTTTCCAAAAAGCGACGCAGCAATTTTAACAGGGTTCACATTTTTCGCATTTGGGGATTCTTACCCACTAGTAGGAAATCTTTTTGGAAGAGCAATAGATTTTAAAAGAAGAGAAACACAGGTGCCTGTGTGTTCCGTGGGTGACCTGCTTTCCACCCCTGCTCATACTTGACAGATCTTCACCTTGCCCTGCTCATCCTTGAAACATCCTCATGCCACCTTCACTGACTTGACAAGTTCCATCCAAATAGTCATCCCTCCTTTGCATTTGCATATCTCCAGGGGAACCTTGTGCTGAATCCACACATTCTGTGCTCTGAGACAGACAATTCTATGCTCGGAAAAGGAGGAGGGACTGTGACTAACCAGAAAATCCTCCAGTCAAAGCCAAGGTCCCCCTTTCTGGCTATATGATCTGCTGTGAGAGGTGGGCTGAGTGGTCTGCGAGGAGGGCGCACGTGCTTAGAAACTCCTCTTTTCAGAAGTTCAGACAGTGTTGGTCTGCCACTTGTCAGAAGGATCTGTTTTCAATTAAACTATTGCAAATGGAAGTTGTGAACATTAGGAAATGGTGTTTCATCCGCTACAACTGTTAAAGACTTCGCAAAAATTTCCACGGACAACAAATGGAAATGTGCACAGTTGGGAACACACAGTGTCCAGGCACCGTGTTCCCAGTCAAAGGCAGCGGTTTTGTTCTGCAAAATTCAGCTTGAATGAGGTGACAGGCTAAGGCACCAACTGTCCTACTTACAATGAGGAGGGGAAAGCCCTGTGCCTGAAAAGAGAAAAGCGGTCCTGACCGAGGACTGGCCACGCTCGTCCCAGTTCCCTTCACATAAAGTCCCTGTTTAGAAATATTCATGAGGAAATTCCTCGTCTCTATTTCATTTTTTTCCAGTTTTATTGAGAAATAACTGACATACATCCCTGTATAAGCTTGAGGCATACAGCATGCTGGTTTGATTTACATATATTGCAAAATGATGACCACATTAGGTTCAGCTAACTTCCATCTTCATGTGGATACAATAAAAAGAAAAGAGAGAAGAAAGGAAAGGAAAGAAAATTTTTTTCTTGTGATGAGGACTCAGTTTTAAATTTTGATGTATAAAATAGAA
The DNA here is from genome assembly GCF_949752795.1 of Hyperoodon ampullatus. Lineage (NCBI taxonomy): Eukaryota > Metazoa > Chordata > Mammalia > Artiodactyla > Ziphiidae > Hyperoodon > Hyperoodon ampullatus. Next base: position 16,041,049 of record NC_136921.1, read on the forward strand.
CTCTGGACCACAGAGAACAAAAGAACAACATACGTTCAAATATCAGTTGTGGGGAAATAATTCTAAAGTTAATTTCAGGTGCCTTTAAAGTGGGAAAATAGAGCTTCCTTGGTGGCACAGTGGTTAAGAATCTGCCTGCCAACTCAGGGGACACGGGTTCGAGCCCTGGTCCGGGAAGATCCCAAATGCCACGGAGCAACTGAGCCCGACCGCCACAACTACTGAGCCTGTGCTCTAGAGCCCGTGCTCTGCAACAAGAAGCCACCACAATGAGAAGCCCGCGCACGGCAACGAAGAGTAGCTTCCGCTCACCACAACTAGAGAAAGCCTGCGCATGGCAACGAAGACCCAGTGCAGACAAAAATAAATAAATAAAATAAATAAAATTTAAAAAATAAATAAAGTGGGAAAATATGTGCTTTTATTTTTATTGAATGGGAGATAGAAAGAAACCAGAATTCTGTAAGGCTGACTTTGAAATTAAAATACGGTTTACTTCATTAATTTGGAATAAATTGTGCTAACTTAATTTTTAAAAATACAATTAGAAATGTTAAAGAAATAGTTTTGGGAGTGGGGGGTTGCTTTTGAATATATCCTGGTTTAGTAAGTAAAGGTTTTCTAAATAATTTGATCAACTTTAAGAAAATATAGCTTCTTTATTTTCCTATTGAGTGGTTTGATTTTCCCTAAGACCTTCACCTGTTGGATAGACAGGAGGCAGAAGAGTTTAACAGTTTGCTAGGGCTGTCATAAAAAATACCACAGACTGGATGGCTTGAACAAAAGAAATTTATTTTCTCACAGTTTTGGAGGCTGGAAGTCTAAGATCAAGGTGCTGGCAGGTTTGGTCTCTTCCGAGGCCTCTCTCCTTGGCTTGCAAATGGCCACCTTCTCCCTGTGTCCTTACACAGTCTTTCCTCTCTTCACATGCATTCCTGCTGTCTCTCTGTGTGTCCAAATATCCTCTTCTTATAAGGACACCAGCCAGATTGGATTAAGGCTCTCCCTAAAAGCCTCGTTTTAACTTAATCACCTTTTAGAGGACCTATCTCCAGATACAGTCACATTTTGAAGTACTGGGGTCGGAGTGTAACAGAAAAGAACAAAACTGACTCCATATTGTATCTGTTCCTCTAGCTCTAACCTCTGTGCTCTGTTGCCTGTGCTTAGTCATGTCGCCTCTGCACATTTTGTAAAACAATATTGCCTGTAGCCTGAAATATACATAATAGCCCACTCTCAAGACTCTGACCTTTAAAGGTATAACACTTTTCCATTCATATAGAGGTAAAAAGTTGCACAACAGAGAATAACATTTGTCTTGGAGGTTTATAGGAACATGGTGACCAGACCTACCTGGACAGCTGCACCAAGGATTGCTGCACCAAGGATTCCTGCACCAAGAAGTCTGCAGCAACCGGCCACACTCCCTCCCCTTTTAGTGGAAAAGAAGCCTGAATTCTAACTTGGGTAAGATTGTTCTTTGGGACACTAGTCCACCGTCTTCTCAGTCTGCTGGCTTTCTGAATAAAATCCTATTCCTTGCCCCAACAATTCAACTCTTAACTTATTGGCCTATCATGCAGTGAGCAATACAAGCTTGGACTTGGTAACAAGAGCTACGACATGTGAATTTTGGGAGAACACAATTCAGTCCACTTCAGAAGGAAATGTTTATGCTTTTGTCCAATTCAATAATTTAAACAGTTCCTTTAGACAAATGCTGAGTCCCTTTAGGACTTTCACACTTCTCCTTTCTGCTCCTCTCCACAGTGGTCTCTGGGGTTACTGTGTGTTTGTATTTTGTTCCACCTGTGGGCAGGGCATGGCCCAAGCTGTGTCTGGTGGGTCCACATGGATCCCTCTGCAGAGGCATGGACTGTTCTCCTCCTTGTTCAGCTGAGAGCTGAGATGCACCTGATCCCATCTTGGCTTTGGGGATGATCTGCTGGCTCCTCCAGTTGGCACCTGTGGTCTTGGTGTCCCTAGCCTTGGGGTCCCTGCCCATGCTCACCCCAGGCCTCTACTGTCCACCTGCACACTCAGAAAGTCCACATCTTCTTTTCTATGTATGCAGGAAGGTCTCAATTTCCTGAGCGTCACTTAAAGCCTTGAGGGAACCAGGAGCAGTGCCTCAGGTTCATTCAACCCCAGGTTCTCAGAGTACCTCCCCATCCCCATCACAGTGCTGTTTTAGATGGCACCCAACTCTAGCTTGGGGGCTCTCTCTTTCTTTCTATCTCTCAGTCATCTCTTTCACACACACACACACACACACACACACACACACACGCACTCACACACACATACAAGGTTGCCTTCAAGGAATGGGAAGTGAAAATCCTTGTTTTGACTACTTTGCTTTCCCATTTTCTCCCTTCTTCCATTTGTAAGAAGAGGTGAGTTTCACTCCTTTTCTTACTTACATCCTCCTAGCCATCAGAGGTGAAAATGGCTTTTTTTTTTTTTTTTTTTGCGGTACGCGGGCCTCTCACTGTTGTGGCCTCTCCCGTTGCAGAGCACAGACTGGACGCGCAGGCTCAGCGGCCATGGCTCACGGGCCCAGCCGCTCCGCGGCATGTGGGATCTTCCCGGACCAGGGTACAAACCCGTGTCCCCTGAATCGGCAGGCGGACTCTCAACCACAGCGCCACCAGGGAAGCTCCGAAAATGGCTTTTTAAAAAAATTTTTTAGGAAGAAACTCTACTGTGCAGGCTTGGTTCTTGATATACTGAGTTCAGTAAATAAAGGAATTTAGTAAGCCTTTTTCTCACTCACACACTCTTGCAAATCTGATAGTCAAACCTATTATCTTGTTGCTTCTGGATGCAATTCTCTAATAGTCAAATCTGAGAAAAAATTGTGTTGTTCTGCTGAATATTAGCCTTTTTCCCTAAATCTCTGAAATGTACAGTTTCAGTAGGTGGGAGGCCAAAAGGGACATGAAGTCTATAGGATATGGAACAATACTAAAACACATTTTGAACTACTACCTTCCTTAACAAAGTTCATGTGCATTTCCCTGGTTGGAACAGGATTCTGAGCTCTGGCTGCTGCCATTACCATTGCATCAGTTTTAAAACGTGGCAGTGTTACTGGGGCCGGTTACTTCAATTCCCAGATTCCCAGTTATCTGTCTTTCTGATTATAACCATCCTAGAGGGTATGAAGTGGTATCTCATTGTGGCTTTGATTTGCATTTCCCTGATGGTTAATGATGTTCCGAATATTTTCATGTGCTTATTGACCATTCGTGTATCTTCTTTTGGAGAAATGTCTATTCAGATCCTTTGCCAGTTTTTAAATTAGGTTGTTTGTCTTTTTATTATTGAGTGGTGAATGCTCTTATAAGTTCTAGATACACGTTGTTTATCAGATGTACAATTTACAGAAAAATTCTCCCATTATTTGGATTTTTATATTTTTGATGGTCTCCCATTCTGGACTTTTTATCACTTTCTGACTGCTTTGCCTTTTTTTTTGTTTGTTTTATATCTATCTTTTTGGCCACATTGGGTCTTAGTTGTGGCACGCGGGATCTTGGTTGAGGCATGTGGGATGTTTCGTTGCAGCACGCGGGCTCTTCATTGTGGCATGCAGGCGTCTCTCTAGTTGTGGAGTGTGGGTTTTCTCTCTTTAGTTGTGGTGCATGGGCTCCAGAACATGTGAGCTCTGTAGTTTGCAGCTCGCAGTCTCTCTCTTTGAGGCCCATGAGCTCAATAGGTATGGCATGTGGGCTTAGTGGCCTAGTGACATGTGAGGTCTTAGTTCCCTGACCAGGGATGAAACCCATGTCCCCTGCATTGGAAGGCAGATTCTTTACCACTGGACCACCAGGAAAGTCCCTGCTTTGCCTTTTTTTGAACTCCAGTAAAAGTATGCTCAGATAATTTTGCATAAGAAAGAAGACCTCAGAAATATATAATTCATGGGGACTTCCCTGGCGGTTCAGCAGTTAATATTCTGTGCTTCCAGTGCAGGGGGCACAGCTTCAATCTGTGGTTGGGGAACTAAGATCCCACACACTGCATGGTACGGCCAAAAAAAAGAAAAGAAAAGAAATAATCTAATTCATTTCCCTCACTCTTCAGATTAGGAAACAGGACCAGAAAGATTGCCATATGTTCTACAGCGAGTTGGAATTAATACGTTAATTAATATCTTAACAGAATGGGAATTAATACATTATCAATCAGGATTCTTTTGGTTACAAATATCAGAAAAAAAATCATTCCAAACTAATTTAAGCAAAAAAGATGACTGGCAGAGCATTAACACCCAACATTGCAATTGCCATTATTGGGATTTTCTTACTGCACACCACAAAATATTCATTTATTAGTGATGATAATGGTGGAGAGCAGAGAAGGCAAGTTAGTGGGCAGATAATTTCAAAGTGGAGCCAAAGACAAAATCCACTGTGCTGCAGGAGAGGGGAGCATAACATTGGCAATAAGACCTAAGTCAAAGGTGGCAGAGGTGGGGGGCTTCCCTGGTGGCGCAGTGATTGAGAGTCCGCCTGCCGATGCAGGGGACACGGGTTCGTGCCCTGGTCCAGGAGAATCCCACATGCCGCAGAGCGGCTGGGCCCGTGGGCCATGGCCGCTGAGCCTGCACATCCGGAGCCTGTGCTTTGCAACGGGAGAGGCCGCAACAGTGAGAGGCCCGCGTACCGCCAAAAAAAAAAAAAAAAAAAAAGGTGGCAGAGGTGGGACCTGGCACCATCACTGGATGGAGGTAAAGACATGAGTACTAGAGGGTCAGGGCAGAGCTGGGGCAAGATAAGCTCAAACCTGATCAGTGGGCAGGGAGGAGGGCTGTCTTCATCTGTTCAGGCTTCTGTAATGGAATAAATGCCATCGACTAGCTTATAAACAAGAGAAATTTATTTCTCAAAGTTCTGGAAGTTGGGAACCAAGATCAAGGTGCCGGCAGATTCAGTGTCTGTTGAGAACTTACTTCCTGATTCATAGATGGCTGTCTTCTCACTTTGTTCTCACATGGTGGAAGGGAGTAGGGAGTTCTCTGGGGTCTTTCTTTAATAAGGGCACTAATCCTATCCATGAGGGCCCTGCCCTTATATACTAATAGCCTCCCAAAGGCCCACCTCCAAATACCATCACTTTGTAAGTTAGGTTTCAACATATGAATTTTGATGGAGACACAAACATTCAGTCCATAGCAAGGGCCAAAGCAGCAGATGAAAGTCTTCCTGGGGTTGAGTCTGACACCTTATAGAGGTTAGAGACCAGTGAGTCTTGTGGTCCAATGAAAGCTTGCAGTCAGTCCCCTGCTGATTTTCTTTTATCAGAAATAACTTCAGTTCTTATCAGCCCCATCCATGAGGTCACACTAAGTTTTAAAAGGCCTGAGATTCTGGTAGCATTGGCGGTATACCCAATCAGGAATTCCCAGTGCTCCTTCCAGACCAAATTCAGATCTGCTAGGAGGGTCCTTGAGATCTCTTTGTTTTGTAGTATGATTCTAATTGTTTTGTAGGCACACTTGAATTATTTCAATCTATGTGATAATTCTCCAGAAACAATACGTATCCAATCACACCACTTCATTCCCCTTCATCAGCATCTTTCCCCTCTAGAACCAGCATCTGTCAATCGGTTCTGGCAACTGTGCTCTTGCTTGGTATCTTCAACAAGCACTTAGTAAAACTAAGAGAAATAAAGCACAGTCTTCGCCTTGTGCAAGTGAGAAAGTGAAGAGTGAAGAACACTACCATGGCTCCTGAACATTTCAAGAAAAGAGATGGTCTAATTTTAAAAAATGGAATTTATATCAGATTGAAAGTAGGAATGTTGGAACTAATCATCAGAATTATGGAAATGAAGGTAGAGAATGTTCTGGGAAATAAATCACTATCAGTGAGAAAGAAGGAAGTAAGAGCAGCAAAAGAACAAACAATCCTCTCACCAAATAAAGTATGAATATTTGTATGAGCCAAAAGAGCAATAGGAAACCAGAACATATCATTCCAAAATCAGGAGGCATTTGTTTAATTAACAGTGGTCAATGCCCTGAATAACTTTACTTCCTGTCAGTTTAATCATAAAAATGAAACAGGATACAAAATGTTCTAAAGACTGTATTATTCAAATTAAGTATTTGTCTAGGCAGTAAACCTCTTAATTAGTGGCTTTCAAATATTTTTGAGCCTGACTCACAGTAAGAAACATATTTAACATCAAAATCTGGTGTACACACACACACGTGCACACACTTTCTCTCTCTTTCTTTAATAAAAGTTTCACATCACCTTTACTACAGGCAGTGTACCCTGATATTTTCATTCTAGTCTGTTTGACTTTATTCTATTTCTCATTTTTTAATGCGTTAGAGACCCACTAAGTTTATTTCATCATTCACTATGGGTTGCAGTTCACATTTTGAAAAATATTTATTAAATGGCCTGATATGAAATGTCCTAATTTTTAAGGCCATACCTGCTGCTGCTGCTTTTGAGAAATCTCAGATCTGGGTTACCATGGATGCTTTTTTCAGCTCAAGCCCACAGCCAGATTTCCTGTAATGTGAACTAGACTTCCCAGCTATGTTTCCAGTGGTTTTCTCCCATCTCTTAGGGGGATGTGGTTCCTGTTCCCCCTCCAAATTGCCTGGAAAACCATTTCTTCTGGCACAGCAAGACAGTGTCCTCAGGATAACTTCTCCCTCTCCTCAGCCATCTTCCCTTGGACAACAAGGATAGGGTCTGTCTCTCTTTGTGGTCGCAGTTGGCCTCAGTTCTGGCTCCGCTCTACTAGACTCTCTCTCTAGTTTTACTGCTAACCCTGGCATCCCTGCTCAGGTACCGCTTCCGTCTCACAGAGATGGGGTTGCAAACCCTGAGTTCTGCATCACTGTCCACCGTGTCTCTGAGGTTATACTGGTGTGCAGAAGACCCCTCAATCTGAGGGTTGGTTCCTGATCTTCAGCCAACCAGGAGTGTGCTGGTCTAACTGCACTGAAATGGAGATGCCACCCCCAAAGGAAGCTAATCAGCAAGCTGGGGAGAAGGGGGATCTCCATCCAAAGTGTTGACATTAGAGACTCACTCCTCAGAAGTCTTCCCCATGACCCAAAGCAGAACATTGACTAAGACAGCCCCCTGGCTTAGGGTTCCTCTGTTGACCCAGGATGCCCTCTCCCTAGTAGTTTCTGTGTGGCATTCTTTCTACCTTCTGGGGGAGGGGGGGTGTGTAGAGGGGAGATGTTGACCTAAATTTGTGGGATCTATTAGAAATTCCTAGAACCATCTTCACAGACCCTTAGCCAAAGAGCATAAATCATAGTATGTCATAAGCAGTGAACATTCGAACCAAATATGGATCTGGGTGTGATATGGTGGCCATCCGTTACAAAATTATATTAGAGTTGCTATATAAAACTCTTTCACAAATAAAATCATATTTTCTTGCAATGACATTGTTGAGGGACTCCAGTGTACTGTTGAATTCTCAGCCCAAAGTTAGAGATTTTGGTGCCATACACAGGTAAGGGAGTGTTTTAATGCTCTTAGTATACTACCGTCTACATAGTGAGTACTCAGAAGGAGAGTTATTGGTTAAATATAGAAAATATTAAGAACATTAACTTAGATTATGGACTAAAAGAACCTTAAGGTTGGAGGGACTTTTAGAATTAATCTAATCCACTATCATTGCTATTTGCTTCCACTTTCCTGGATTAGTTAGGAATGAATTTGGCTACAAATAACAGAAAAAATCTGACCGCCATGGCTTAAACAAATAAGGATGTGTTTTTCTCACACAGCAAGGTTTCTGGAGGTAAGTGGCTCAGTGATGTCAGAACTGATTCTTCCTGACTCTCTTGGCCTTTTCCTCATGGTTTCGAGATGGGTTCTGCAGCTCTTAACATCACATCTGCATTCAAGGCAGAATAAAGAGGGGAGAATAAAGAGAATAAAGAGGGGAGGTGGCCACCAGTCACATCTCTCTTTTCTTATTAGGAAATCAAAAGCTTACCAAAATGCTCCAGCATTTTAGGGAATTTCTCTAAGGTCTAAGGCCCTCTATTGTGAGAACTGGGACATTTATTTACCTCCAAATAAAACTGAGGTATGGTTAGAAAGGGAAAAAATTAGAGGATGGATATTAAATAGGCAATTGCAAGAGATAGCCGTATTTCCTCAGCTAAGGGCCATTCACCCTTGCATGAAAATCTTCAGGGCAAGGGGACAGCCTGTCCCATTTTCGGCAGCTCTAGAAAGCTCTTTTTATTTTGAACCAGTAGCCTTCCTGCTACTTGTCCCTATAGCCTCTGGTTCCACCATAGGGGCTATATAGATGGATCTGAATACTCTTTGGTGACAGCCATACAAATATTTGAAGACACCTGTCATTTCTCCTCCTATCCTCATGAAGCATCTCCAGCTGGGTCCTCATGTGACGTGACTTAAGTGTTCTCACCTTTCTTTGGTTTTCTCTCCTCTAGGTCTCTTTCAGTTTATTGACATTTCTATTAGACTTTGTTGCCCCAGGTGACATCTCTGGTCAAAGGGTGGCCTGAGCAAAACCAGAGAAGTCAAAAGATTATCTCCATTGTTCCAGGTTATCACTAAGGCATCTCGAATTTGCATTATCATCTATGCTTACCTATCTGTTGATAATTCAGCCAAATAAAGACCACAAATCTTTTCCACCCTTTCATCTTCCTTTACTTATGTATTTGCTCTGGAGATCCTAGAGCAGAATTTATATTTATCAGTAGTATACTTCATGGTGTTTGAGTTGACATATAGTTCTAGTTTACTGAGTTCTTTTCAGATTTCAATTCAATTATCCAGGGCATCTGTTATTCCTCCCAGAAACACATTATCTGCAAATGAGACAAATTTATATTTTTGTAACCCCATATTAATCCCCTTTAAGTATTTTCAACAAGAAAATCAGAAATAGACTCTTTCAACCTGCCACCAGTGACTTCTTTCTAAGGTGAAGCTAGTCACCATTTAGTTAGGATCCTTCAACAAGTTATGAATTCACGTCATGGTGGTTCAGTCCACATTTCACCTTCTGTCCTAAGGATGATACAAGATTTTTTTCAACTACTCTGAAATTTTGACCTACAGATCAGTCTACTTATCAAATAACTTAGAAACCTGGTGAAGTTTAGTGGCAGGACTTTTCCCAATGAATCCATATTAGTTCCTAGACAGCACTAATTCCCCTTCTGAGTTCTTCAAATTAACCTTTACATAATCTAGTCTAGAACTTTTTATGAGCATGTTGTCCTTCTTATACTGGATACTGGAAATTCAGCACAAAATTTGGAGCTGAATCACAGTAACTGCTAAGAAATTGCACATTAAACCCGGGGTTAGCACAAAGGCAAAAATTATGTGTAATTAAACTGATTAAATTTGTTATAAAGCAAAATAAATAAATAAATTAAAAAAAATTATCTTTGAGGGCTTCCCTGGTGGCGCAGTGGTTGAGAGTCTGCCTGCCGATGCAGGGGACACGGGTTCGTGCCCCGGTCCGGGAAGATACCACATGCCGCGGAGCGGCTGGGCCCGTGAGCCATGGCCGCTAAGCCTGCGTGTCCGGAGCCTGTGCTCTGCAACGGGAGAGGTCACAACAGTGAGAGGCCCGCGTACCGCAAAAAAAAAAAAAAAGAAAAAAAAATTATCTTTGAAAAGCCATTAAATGACTCACAAAGTATAGTATGTCTGACATGCTGTGCACAGTCTTGTACAGGAATCCTTCTTCTATCATCAAAGATTGAGAAACACTGAGACAGATTAAAGTTACAGAGGAAGCCCATAATGCAACATTGAAAACATTTTATCAAATCCATCTCTAACAGTGAATGAGGGAATGGTGGAGAATTCTAAATTATCCCTGCTTGTCAGTAAAATTTAATTTGTGTTGTTTTAATATGAACCTTTTATAATATTAATATTTTGCAATAGATTTTTTTCTGTTGGCATGAGCATTGAAAGTTATTATCTATGAGAGTACCTAGCACAGGCTCTGGTACCTAGTATACTTTCATCTAAATCTTTCTAGAGTAAATATATATACACACTATTCTTTGAAAGTTTGAAGAAAATACCTTGGTCACTGATATCTTAATTTTCCAAAGCAGCTCTTCTCTTTCATGACATCGGGCATTGATCCTATGATGATCCCTTACTGTAAGTTGATCCTTGTAATTAGTTCCTATAATAATGAAACTGTGGAGTTGAAAGGTGGACTTTGTTTTAAAATGGCAGTTAGTTGGCATGACGGACTTTATCATTTATCAGCTATGTGACCTTGGGCAAGTTAACATTTTTTAACTTATTTCCCTATCTTCAGAAAAGGTTATTGATAACTGCATCAATGATGTAGGTCATAAATGTAAAGCACTCAGCCCAGAGTAGGTCCAGGTGTCTATGTTACACATCAAAGTCATATTTTAGGAAAAGATAGTTTATTTCAAAAAGACCTATAAAGGAAAATTTTGTCTATAAGAATCAGTGTAAAAAGTCCATCGAGGTAACCCAAACCCAGCATTCAGTTCTTTTTACCCATTAACATTGCCTCCAACCACATTAAATAAGTTTAAAATATAATATACAATAAAAAATAATGAAATATTTTGTGTAATTATTTTTCCTTTAAAATGTTGACTTTGGGTGTATTAGTTTCCCAGGGCTGCTAGGAACCAAGTACCAAAGTACCAAAGTTACCAAAGTTACCAAAGTAACCAAGTACCAAAAAACTGGGTGGCTTAAAGCAACATAAATTTGTTGTCTCACAGTTCTGGAAGCTAGAAGTCTGAAATCATGGTGTTGGCAAAGCCACGCTCTCTTTGATGACTCTAGGGGAGAATCTTTCCTTGTCTCTTCTAGATTCTGGTGTCTGCCAGTAATCCTTGGCATTCCTTGGCTTCAGATGCATCACTCCTATCACGTGGATGTCTTCTCTATGTGTCTTCCCTCTCTATGTATCTATCTCTGTATCCAAACTTCCCCTTTTTATAAGGACACCAGTCATTTTGGACTAGGGCCCAACCTTAATGACTTTATTATAAATTAATAACCTATATAAAGATCCTATTTCCAAATAAAGTCACATTCTGAGGTAATGGGGGTTAGGATTTCAACAAATCTTTCTTGGGGGAAGGGGCACAATTCAACCCATAACACTAGAGCTGAGCAGAGAATTATGGGGCCCTACTAGCTGCTTGAGCAAAGGTAATAGCCATAGATGCTAACTTCAGGAGGGAAGCTTTAGGCAGAAGGGGAGGGTGGAAAGGAAGGATTTTTCATACCCACTTCTGTTAACATGACATTTGTAGAGGTACCTGGAGTTGCACATAAAGAATGAAAAGTTTGCTTAAGGCCTAAAGTCTTGCCATTTTCAGCCCTTTCATAGTAAAGAAGGTTTCAAGTGTCCACTGCTTTTCATTATGAATCTTAGTGTTCAGAATAAATAACAAGATCTAGGACTTTCTCCTAGCCCAGGTTGCAGCATAACTTAGCACTGACTTAAATGTGCCCCATACACCATTAGCAAAGGAAATGGATAATAAAATATCAGTCTGACACATAATGAGCACCTACAAAAATACTCAATAAATATTGGTTATTTTTCTCCATTCTGTGGACTGTCAACTCCTGCAAAGCTAATTTTTATTAAACTTACTATAGCAAAGAAAAACATCACCTTGACAATACTCATAGTGTCTCAGAAGGAGGATTTCAACAAAGACAGCATTGGGGCTTGGGGCTCAAGCAGTATAAGGCTGGCTTTTCTATACAGGGAACCAATCAATATTGGGAATAGTTTATGACATAATAGTTTAGGATAGGTGGGCACAGCAAGGTATGGGTTTTGATGAGTAAGCTGTTATCTGATAGGCAAGCTCTTTTCACAGGTGGATAATCCATTTCCTGATAAGAGAGCTGTTTTCCCAGATGGGGAAACTGTTTTCCTGGATAAATTAGTTTGCAGGAATCTTCTAAAGCAAACAGCTAAATTATTTATTGGTTTTCACCTATCCTCCAGGGAAATATTTCCAGAATATATTAAAACAGGTGTCATCATTTCTCACCTCCCTCATATTCTTGGACACAACCTGAAACAATTTTACTTGACAAATCAGTCATCTTTAAGGAGTAAAATGATTAGTATACTTTAGAGTACTATGATGAAAGAATCTACCTCTTTCTGTGATAGAAAGACCGCAGACATACCTATAGGCCTTTTATAAGAGGTACCCCACAAACCCATGGCCAATACATGGTGCTAAGCACATTGTAGTCACAGCTTTCTGGGTAGGGTAGAGAACCTTTGGCTGTTTTCTTACCTTGATTTTACCTATAATCTCAATTTTCCATTATGAATGCTACTAATCATAAGAGAATAAATGTGAGATCTTGATTGAATTAATAACTGAATGAGAAAAAAATCTATCTCCACAACTATAAACAGAACTGGAAACACATAACCTTCAAAGAAGCATTTCTTACAAAGTTCAGCATATTGGCCAGAAAGTCAATATATTTCTCATCTGCTGTCAGGGTCTACTGCATACCATGTAAGTTAACTGAGTTAGGAAATATTAATATGATAGCACTAAAAGAGATCTCCATTATCAGTACTGGACATCAGAATTGAAGTATGTGGGAAGCAGGGCTAATAGACAGGTGTGAAGCTGCCAACTTAGGGAATTTTTCTCTAAATAAACAGGACTATGCTGAAACAGCAACTTTCTCCCTGATAGCAGATCAGCATTTCTTCAAATCTGATAGCCATATTTTCTGCAATAGCATTCACTGGTTTGATGACATAAGCATCATTTCTGGTTCTTGTTTTGGAGGCAATTTTTATTCCACTGGAAAATTTCTAGCATGGGAGTGTATTTTGGTATAATATTTTGTTGCCATTTGATACCAAGAATAAAGACCAAAGAAAACCAAAGTCTTTCTCTAGAGAATCTTAGCAATATTGCTCACAGCTTTAAGAAAATCTCTTCAAGAGCAGCCTAAGAAGGTGAATACTCAGGACTGTAACCTTGACGATTGTTAGCCAGAGAAGCATATTTGCAACTGCGTATGGTGTACCCTCAATATATAAAACTTGAACAGGCTAGTCTGAGAGTTGGTGGGAGGTAGAGAAATGGTAACAACTGCCCCAACAATAAAGTTACACATCCTCAAGGTCACAGACCCCATGTTCACTTTTGAGACAGGTTCCTAACTCACCAGGCGTCTCTAGTCTTCTCCCTGACCTTTTTTTTTAAAATTTTTATTGGAGTATAGTTGTTTTACAATGTTTTACAATGTTTCTACTGTATAGCAAAGTGAATCAGCTATACATATACATACATCCCCTTCTTTTTGGATTTCCTTCCCATTTAGGTCACCACACCGGGAACTCTACTCAATGCTCCCTGACCATCTTGATAGTCCACGACTTGTATTTCTCAGTTCACTTGGCTGATTCCGTATACTTTTAACAGATCCGTTCGACTTTTGACTGATAAAATTTTGTTCTCCTTCTGGATATCAAGGTGTCACAGGAGGTGGATGAGGGTGACAGGAAATAGACTGGATTCCCCTGACTCTACTCTCCTAAATTGGTTTTAAACTCTGGTCCAACACCAGAGTCCATGCTTCCTGTACTACTCATTCATTCATTCATTTAATAACATTTCAGAGCTTTCTATAGACCTGTCTAAACCAGAGACCCTAGAGAAAACAGATGGAACAATTAAAATAGGTAACTTGAGGAGAGTTTAATAGTCTACTTTAAAGGTTCAAGGATGGTGTAGGGAAACCACAAGGAATAGCTAGTGGGACACTGATCCAGCCTTAGGCCTGAGGGGCAAAGGGAGGGAGCAGTTACTGGGACTTGGAGCAGTGACCTTCTGTTGAAGGATTTAGCTAGCCTGTAGCAACCTACAGGGAGGAAGCTAGGGCAGTAAACACCTCAATTTCTTTCTCCTCCCTCTCTCTGATCTCTTGCCATGTTTCCCATTGGAAGAACCAGAGGTGGATTTACCATGAAGATAACTGTTCACCTTCAGCCACTTTCATTTATAGTGGCCCATTCCAGGACCCTGTTTGGGCCTTAGCAATGTCCACGTGTGCATATGGTTTTGTAAGACTTTCAAATGTAAGGTATTTATGTCTGTTGTCACTTCACATTCCAACCTACCCTCCATCAAACTTCCCCTGGTTCATGTGGTGCTGGGAGTGCTCACAGGCATTTGGAGGCTCCAGCTGGGGGGTAGTTGAGTTGTAGATATATTTATTTTGTGTTTAGGGGGAAATGTATGCAGTTCACAATCTCTTCTGTATTATTGCTAGGCTTCCCAGACTAGGAATAATAGCTCATTTATGCCTAGGTCACGGGGTGACCACGCAGCATTCAGGGATTTATTGGTTTAAGACTGACCTAGAGCCTGTATTAGTCTTCTAGAGCTGCCATGTCAAAGCACCATACTGAGTGGCTTAACCCTTAAACAGAAATTTATTTTCTCACAATTATGGAGCCTGGAAGTTCAAGATCAAGGTGTCAGAGGTTTGGTTTCTAGTGAGGTCTCCCTCCTTGATTGCCAGATGGCTGCCTTCTTGCTGCATCCTCAAATGGCTTTTTCTCTGTGAGCTCACATCCCTGGTGTTTCTTCCTCTTCTGTGTGTTGCATGTATCCTAATCGCCTCTTCTTATAAGGACACTAGTCAGATTGGTATAGGACCCACGCTTGGCCTCATTTTCACTTTATCTCTGTAAAGGCCCTATCTCCAATTACAGTCATGTTTTGAGGTACTAGGGGTTAGGACTTTAACATATGAATTTGGGGAAGACATAATTCAGCCCATAATCATGGGGATTATGATATCTGTTTTCCTCTCTCCTGGCACTGTTGAGAGGATATACATAAGGAATACTGTAAAGGTATGGGGACTTCCCTGGTAGGTCAGTGGTTAAGAATCTGCCTGCCAGTGCAGGGGACACGGGTTTGAGCCCTGGTCCGGGAAGATCCCACATGCCGCGGAGCAACTAAGCCCATGCACCACAACTACTGAGCCCGCGCTCTAGAGCCCATGAGCCACAACTACTGAGCCTGTCCGCCATAACTACTGAAGCCCACTTGCCTAGAGCCCATGCTCCTCAACAAGAGAAGCCACTGCAATGAGAAGCCTGCGCACCACAACGAAGAGTAGCCCCCGCTTGCCGCAACTAGAGAAAACCCGCACGCAGCAATGAAGACCCAATGCAGCCAAAAATAAATAAATAAATAAAATAAATTTTTAAAAGGAATACTGTAAAGGTCTAAGCTATACAATTATAAAAATTTAAGCACTGGGAACTGAGAATATTATACCTCATTGTGAAGTACTTTCCCCCTGTGACCAGAGGTCTTTATAAGTAATAATTTGCACTCTATCACAATACCTGATGTAAAGGTGGATTGCTGTCTCTTCCTCTTCTCATAAGGACACCAGTACTATTGGATTAGGGCCCCACCCTAAGGGCTACATTTTAACATAATTACCTCTTTAAAGACTTTATCTCCATATATGGTTACATTCTAGGTACTGTGGGGTTGGTATTTCAAAATTTGGATTTGTTGGGGGGAGCAGGTCACAATTCAGCCCATAACAGGGACCAAGGCAAGATGCTGTAATGGGGAAGACCACTTCCCACGCTTCACACACGGGGAGAGATGAAGCCCAAGAAGAGAGTGAGTAGAAAGGTATGTGGCTTGGAGAAGCTTGAGATCCCCTGGCAAGGCCTCAGGCAGGAAGAAGTTGAAGAGCTCTTGGCTCTTCTGCTTATGGGGAGTGAGTGCTAGGAAATGCCTTAAATTTCAGACATGGAGTGTGTGCAGGAGAGCTCAGCTGTCTGGAGAGATCGTGCATGCTGTGGTGGTTTGCGTGTCCATGTTTCTAGAGTCTGAGGCTCTTGGGGCCAAGCACTGTAATCCATAAATCTTGGCAACCCCAGTGTCTAGGGACCTGAAACAGTGAAGGAACACAGCAAAGCTCGTTCAACAGATTGATGAGCCTCTTAACGGAGACCTGGAATGAATTAATGCCTCGTTTTCAAACCATCTGTGAACTGGGTCGCTTTGCAGATGGATGATCCCATCAGCCCTATGTTCATCTTTATCTTGTTCTTAAACTCTGGTTCCTGTCCCCCATCCCCTAGTGTGCATGAGTGCTCCCGCATGTGCACTCACACACACAAACACACAAGTGAGTGCAATGGTCCTCTGGCTAGAGCAAAAAAGGGTGGCAGACTATCCACAATGGAAGTACACACCTGTTTGTCTAAAGGTAGATTAAATCACATCTTCACTGGCCCATGAGCCTTTGTTTATGAGACTTGTTAATAACCATGGGTTAGACTTTGCAAACAGAACTAAGCAAAGTTCTTATTCTGCCCTGTCTTCCCCTTAACCCTGCCTCGCCTCAACAACTTTGACAGGATGGAAAGGTGGCCTGCGGGTGATGAAAGTGGTCATCTCAGCACCTCTCAGGATCTGGTCAGTGTGCAGATCACTCATCAAGTATTTTTAGGCACCACGTCCTGCCTTGCTGTGTTAGCTAATGACAGATACCAATTCTTCGAGCCAGTGGAGTCTCTTCTGTAACCCATGCTGAATAAATGGTAGAGCAAAAACACAATGTCAATAATCTTTGGGCTGGGGCTTCCCTGGTGGCGCAGTGTTTGAGAGTCCGCCTGCCGATGCAGGGGACACGGGTTTGTGCCCCGGTCCGGGAAGATCCCACATGCCGCGGAGCCGCTGGGCCCGTGAGCCATGGCCAATGAGCTTGTGCGTCCGGAGCCTGTGCTCCACAACAGGAGGGGCCACAACAGTGAGAGGTAGAGAGTTTGCATCTATATTCCAGCCCAAATATATATATATATATATATATATATATGTATATATATATATATATATTTTTTTTTTTTTTTTTTTTTTTTTTTTTTGCGGTATGCGGGCCTCTCACTGTTGTGGCCTCTCCTGTTGTGGAGCACAGGCTCCGGACGCGCAGGCTCAGCGGCCATGGCTCACGGGCCCAGCCGCTCCGTGGCATGTCATGTGGGATCTTCCCAGACCGGGGCACGAACCCATGTCCCCTGCATCGGCAGGCGGACTCTCAACCACTGCGCCACCAGGGAAACCCAAATGCAAACTCTCTTTAATCCTAATTTCTAGGATAATAGAATGACCTGAGAGAAAATGCCATGTCCAGATGAAGTGGGCAGGAGGCCAGACAATTGTACACCCTTCGCCAGGTGTTTCCTCTCAAGTTTACAATGGGGAGGCTCACAGCCAATCCACCTTTATGTCAGGTAGCTGTGATGGAGAGCAAATGAGGGGAAAGGTACCGTTACTTCACAATGAAGTATCATGTCCTCAGTTCCTAATGCTTAGATCTTTAGCTTAGACCTTTACAATATTCCTAATGTATATCCTCTCAACAAATGCCAAGAAACAGGAAAACAAATATTATAATCTCCCTGATAATGGGCTGAATTGTGCCTTGCCCCCCTTCATATGTTGAAGTCCTAGTATCTCAGAGTGTGACTGTATTCAGAGATAGGGCCTTTATAGAGGTAATTAAGTTAAAACTGAAGCCATTAGGGTGGACCCTAATCCAATCTAACTGGCGTCTTTATAAGAAGAAGAGATTAGGACACACACAGCAGAAAAGGAAGAGACATCAGGGATGTGAGCTCACAGAGAAAAAGTCAAGTGAGGACCCAGCAAGAAGGCGGCCATCTGCCAACCAAGGAAAGAGGCCTCAGGAGATACCAAACCTGCCAACATCTTGATTTTGAACTACTATACTCCAGAACTGTGAGAAAATAAATTTCTGTTGTTTAAGTCACCCAGTCTGTGGTATTTTGTTATGGCAGCCCTAACAAGCTTATACACCCCATTTTACAGTAAGTGATTTGCCCAAGTTCTCAGAGCAAATTAGACTTGGACCAAGAACCCTAGGTTTTTGTTTTTTTTTTTTAATATTGTCTTCATTCTATTACTATATTCTGCCTTTCAATGAGGAAAAAGAAACATAGACATTTAAAAAGTAATCTCTATTATTTTCTCTTTATTATTACAAATGTATGCATGTTCATGGTAGAAATTTTAACTTTAGACTAATAAGGATAACTTAAAAGAAGAAAATATAAATCACCAATAATCCCACTGTTCATGTGTAGAGGCTATCTTTCCATGCTGTTAGGAGCTCCTGTTAATTTATAGACAAAAATCGGTCCCCCTCTGAAAGGTCCCCAGAAGGTTTTCCTAAGTACTGTAAGCCCGCTACATATGAACCTTCAAGCTGCAGACTTTCAAAGATGCAAACATGTGTTCCATCAACATCAGGCATGAGTGAAATTGCAGCTTGCCCTCCATCTCCTGTTGCTGACGATCCTTCAGCTCTACCATCTCCCACCACCTCTCCCTCCTCCAGTCAGTAATCCTCTTGCCTGTTCACTCGATGCCAGTCCCTGGATGCCAGCTGTTGTACTGTACTTTTCAAGGTACTGTATTGTAAGACTAAAAATGTTTTCTTTATTTTTTGTGTTTGTTTTTTATGTACGTAATGTTTGTGTGAAAAGTATTATAAACCTATTACAGTACAGTACTATTTAGCCGATTGTGTTAGTTGGGTACCTAGGCTATGCTAGACTTACGAACAAATTGGACTTACGAAAGCACTCTCAGAATGGAACCCGTTCGCATGTAGGGGACTTACTGTATTTACATCTCCTGTGCCTAGACACAAATGCCTCATGCTTTTCCTCTCCTCTTCATGCCACCTGCTGATGACCTCTGTAAGACCTCTTCTCACCTGGGGGTGACGGGCACAAGCACTATGCTCTGTTATGTGCTTTGCTCCAAACAGGCACTCAGACCCTTCCCCAATCCCCCAAAACACAGAGATCAGTTTGTGACTTTTCACAAAAAGGATAGAAGGAAAGTACAACGCCGAGAATAATGAACAACTCCTGCAAACACTCAGACCTGCTTAAATACCTTCAAAACTCTCAGCTTTGAAGGGCTTGAGGGCCCAGCAGGCAATGGGACCTGGGAAGGGGGGTGGAGAAGGAATTGGGGGTTCCATTAACATAGTAAGAGGGAGTGGGGTATAAACTAAAATGGGAAAAGAATAACATCTGTATTTTCACTAACTTCTAACTGTAATTTACACCAACCTTTCAAATGTGAATGTGGACAGCAAACCAAAGCAGGATTAGCCGTGTCTGTAACTTTGTCACTAACAGAAATCACAGATATTTTCATAGCAAATTAAGTTATTGCAGATATCACTGCACATTTACCCTCATCACTTTGAAATTACAGTAGCTATTGGACCTACTGCAGGCTCTTGTTATCTCATGCATTAAAAGGTCTGTGTATTTCCTTACCACCAATTTGCTTTTTAAAATGTATTAGTAACTGTATGTTAATACAGTTGGCTTCTTTTGTGGTCCCATGTATTTTATTCTATGCATTTAAAAGATGCTTTTCTGGGGAATTCCCTGGTGGTCCAGTGGTTAGGACTCCATGCTTCCCCTGCCGGGGCCCAATTTCGATCCCTAGTTGGGGAACGAAGATCCCACAAGCCATGTGGCTTGGCCAAAAATAAATAAATAAATAAATGCCTTTCTGAGTTGTCTAAGGCTTCACCAGACCACCAAAGAGTCCCCGTACAAAAAAGGGTTAGGTGCCCGCTGTAGAGTGAAGTAGTAGTAAGTGTCCCTTGTTCATACTGGGATGAATGTGTGCATTGCCTTTCAGGGCTGTTCCCGGAAGATGTTGAGCTGAGGTCCCGGAAAGAGGGAGGGCAAGGATAAATGAGGAAAAGCACTGAGTCTGAATCAGCTTCTGTCCTGGCCTGTGGTTGAAGCTCCTGATTAGAGATGTGAGAGCTAGGAAGAGGTGAAATAACTTTCAGGAGAGACCTTTTGAGATGCTGAGCGGGGGCTGGCCTGCTTTGCATCACAGGTGGTAGCGAGTGACATCTGCATGACCCTGGGCAGCACGAGGACCTCAGCACAAGTGTCCAGGTCAGAGCAGGGGTCAGGCTGTTTCTCTCACCTTCATGGGCATGGGTGTTGAGAAGCTGGTGAAGAGGACAGCAGATCCTCTATGGTAACTGCCGCTGGGAGTGTGGCTTATGGACACATGTTAAGGTGCCAATTTGGGACTCACAGAAATAACTGGACTGTAAATGGGATTCTACCTAAGGTTAGATGAGCCAAAAGGACCCCCAATTGGTCCCCAGCACTAAACGGTACTAAACAAGTCTGCTCTATTGACTCCAGTTTAAAGGGCTGGAAGAAAATTACACTGAGATACCTGGCCAACAATTATTTGAGGTAACAGGCCAATTAATCAAGTGACAAAATTGACAAAAGGGACTGAGTCCCTTGGCTCAACCTCTCACTGCGGACCCCAAAATCTTTTATACAAAAATGGATAAAATGGCTGGGGGAAAAAAAGTTTCTGTGACTCCTTGTAAGAACAAGACTTATTGATGGAGTCTTAATGGAGGCTAAAGTTAAAGGTATAAGAGTTGATAAAATTGAGATGAAAGTTTATAAAAATTGGTATACTTGAGTGGGCTTTATATAAGGTGATTACATTTCTTTTGCCTAATTATATTGTGGGATAGACATTATGAATCAATGGGGAATGCTTCCCTTGCCTGGTATTATAAGACAGGGCATATAAATCTGTCCCTTAAGCAATATTAATTAAACACACTAAGAAAAACCAGTAGGATTGCCTGACCCCACACAATATAAAATAAAAACTGGGAGCTAATATTCAGTGGCTAATAAAAACAATAATGGAGATTTTTTTGCCTCTAGGGTAAATTGCTGTGGGTTTAACTTTTACACTCAGAAAGAGGGCCTTTGTACATCCCTCAGAATGGCCAGCATTAAAAAGTCTACAAATAACAAATGTCGGAGAGGGTGTGGAGAAAAGGGAAGCTTCCTACACTGTTGGGGGAATGTAAATTGGTGCAGCCACTATGGAAAACAGTATGGAACTTCCTCAAAAAACTAAAAATAGAGTTGCAGGACTTCCCTGGTGGTCCATTAGTTAAGACTCGGGCTTCCAATGCAGAGGGTGCAGGTTCAATCCCTGGTCAGGGAACTAAGATCCCATGTGCTGTGCGGTGCAGCCAATAAATAAATAAATAAATAAATAAATAAATAAATAAATAAATAAATAAAAATTAAAATAGAGTTGCCATATGCTCCAGCAATCCCACTTCTGAGCATATATCCGGAGAAAAAACTATAATTTGAAAAGATACATGCACCCTTATGTTCATAGCAGCACTATTTACAATAGCCAAGACATGGAAACAACCCACATGTCCATCAACAGATGAATGGATAAAGAAGATAAGGTACACACACACACACACACACACACACACACACACACACACTGGAATACTACCAAGCCATAAAAAAGAAAGAAAGAATGCCATTTGCAGCAACATGGATACAACTAGAGATTAGCATACTAACTGAAGTAAGTCAAAAAGAGAGAGACAAATACCATATGATACCACTTACATGTGGAATCTAAAATATAACACAAGTGAACTTATCAACAAAACAGAAACAGACTCACAGATATAGAGAACAGCGTTGTGGTTGCCAAGGGGAGCAGGGTGGGGGAGGGATGGATTGGGAGTTTGGGATTAGCAGATGCAAACTATTACATATAGAACGGATAAACAACAAGGTCCTACTGTATAGCACAGGGAACTATATTCAATATCCTGTAATAAACCATAATGGAAAAGAATATGAAAAAGAATATATATATATATATATATATATATATATATATATATATATATAACTGAATCACTTTGCTGTACAGCAGAAATTAACTCAACATTGTAAATCAACTATATTTCAATAAAATTAAAAAGAAGAAAAAAGAAAGAGGGCCTTTGTTGAATGCCTTGTGCAAACTTTCAAAGACATGATAAATTGAATCTTAAAATTTTAGAACCTAGAACATTTGGGTCTCAGTTTAGTTGGAAATCTTCTCACTGATATAAAAAAAACAGATTAAAGATAATGTAGTTGAGCAAATCAATCTTTTGAAATCATTTAAGCATAAGAACAATTCTTTGAGGAATTAAGAGCAACTGTCTTTGTCTTACAAATCGCTACAAATCAGAAATGTAAATACAGCCCACAATGATTTGAGACTGAGCCAGATTTGCTCAATCAGGGAGAACAGCCAGAAATCAAAAGAAAAAAAAAGAGCGTGGGGTCGAGAGAGGGCTTTTTAAACGCAAACTGCTGGAAAGGCTCTCTCACCCCAAATCTAAATCACAGCCTCCTTAAGGATTTATCAAGGACAAATACAAATCATAAAAGTCTTTCCCACAAATAGTAAAGCCTTAGTCATCTAAGCAAATAAATTGAATTTATTCCAACTGTTATTTATAAACTAGTAAGTGTATATTGTAATATTTGATTCATGACATAGGCAGATAGGGTAGGGGGGTGTGTCCCCGGAGGAAGAGAATCAGACATAGACCTAAGCCGTTTTGTGATCTAAGCCTGGTTACAATGCTTGCACTTGCAGAAGAATAGTCTCAGTAGTTAATTATTTTAAAGGAAAAAAAGAATGTAAGAACAAATAGCTATTACCAGGCCGGGGAAATAACTTAATCATATCGAGACAATAAAGACTCCCCGTTCTGTTTGGAAGGTAAAGATTAACCTGAAGCACATTCTTGAGCTGTTCTGCAGCATCCAACCCCCTGGAGCACTCAACCACCAGACTAACTGAAAACTTAAGAAATGGGGATGTTGACCTTTACTGACCCTCGTGACTTCAATCAACTAGAGCCCGGACTCTGTTAACCTTTGCTCCAATTCTATGCAAAATTCTCCTCTGCTCAAGTCCCTTCATGAATATGCATACACCACTCAAGGCCCCTCATGAATATGCATGTACCCTTAGCTTAAAACTTCCCCAGTTTTGGTGTTCAGGGACACATTGCTTTGGGAAATATTCCCGGTGTTTTCCTTACTTGTTGCAAGTAATAAAATTCTTTCTTCTCCAGCCCTTTGACTTGGTTGTGTATTTTGGCTCAACACCCATTCAGAGGTGAATCCAGCTTTTGGGTAACAATGACTAAGTTTTAAAGTGAAGATATGAGATCTCTAATTATGTCTGTTTATATGTCTGTGCGTATATTATATGTTTGATATGTCTCTATTAATAAAAATATTTGGTGCCAAACAAATTTTTTTTCTATAAAAAAGCACATTTTTTAGAAATCATAAACAATATTTATATTTGCCAAGGTACAGAACGCTACTGTAAAAGTTCATAATTTCTTACTTCTTAATTTTCATTAGAAATTAAGGTTTTTAAAAGTTAAGAATTCTAATTAATACATGTAATTAAAACTACTAAAATTAATAAGAAAAACATCTTTGTCTGAAATAAAAACTCACAAGGAATGAAAATACATTTTGTTAAGAGAAAAAGCAATTTTGTCCTGGAGAGAGAGAAAGAAAGAAAAAGCATAGGACAAAGTCTGAAAGTAAAAAGGAAGTTACAGAAGGTTTGTGGGAAAGGAACCCTGAGAAATGAGTTTGAACATGGTCAGGACTGGCTAAGATTAAAATAAAATTTAATTGAGTAAATAAATTTTAGTATTTAAAGTAAGTTGGTACAAAACTAGAATTTAGTTTTCTTTCTTTTTTTCTTTTTTTTGACCATGCTGCTTGCAGGATCTTAGTTCCCTGACCAGGGATTGAACCTGTGCCCCCTGCAGTGGAAATGTGGAGTCCTAACCACTGGACTGCCAGGGAATTCGAGAATTAATTTTCTGTGTTATGAGAACAAAGTTTTCTTGGACTATCGATCTGCTTTTAATAACAGATTGTAAATTTTCTTTACCTCCTTTTAAGTAATCTGTTGCAACTTTCTGTACCTTTAAGATGTTTTATTGTCACTTTGGTTGAATGAATAAGTATTATTTCACAGTGAACTATGATCCTATTTGACCAAATGTTGTAAAACTTTTTGATATCTTGGACAAACTTCCCCAAGTCAAATTCTAAATGGAGTTCTTTTGACCTCTAGCTAACTTTGAGATGCTTCAAAGGGCCCCTGAAACATCCCAAAGAGAAATATTAAACTAATTATGTTTACTTGATATGTTAAATTACATGGGAAACATTGTCAAATAAGTTGTGATAAACCTTCTTAGGTTATACTGTATAGGTAAATGATATAGAATTTCCAAACAATTGTATGTATTACAATTCTAAACTTATCTTAAAATGTTGTATGTCACAGAAATAACCAGCTTTCTTGTCAGTTGCATTATAATCAGATCTTTAACCATGCCATTTTAAGTCTTTTGTCACTTATAGACAGTCATTATTTTACTCTGATGCTTTTATAAAATGAAGATCTTCAAGAAGATTCATAAAAAGCACTTTTTGACAAATATAAGTTTCTGATGGCTTTTAGATCATACCACTGAACTGGGTAAGAAATTACAAAACTAATGGAAAACCTGATGGCTTCATCCAGGTCAACAGGAATTAATTACACAGGACTGAATGATCTGATAAATATGATTTATAATTTTATAACCTTTTGCCTGAAATATTACTGGCCTTTGTATCTTTGTTTTTCAGAGAACATTTCCTCTTATGCTAGCTATGACCTACAACAAGTTGATAAAGTATAGCTTTGTAAATAAAAATGAAACATCTATCTTTTTCTCTCTACCTGATCCCTCCAGAATTTGGCTTCTCCAACTGCCTCCCCTCTGGACTTGATGGCTTATTGTGACCAGATCACAACTAATTATACTAATCATTGTTTTAATTTGTTCTTTCTTTGTTGTTTTCAAATTGTTTATGTTTTTGTCTCTCTCTGAGTACTATGACCTTATTAATGTTACTAGCTATATTACTTATATTCTGTCTATTTTATAATATTGTTGTCTCTTGCATTACGCAATGTGTAACCAAGCCTCGGACAAAATTAATGATGGTTAAAGGTCTTGAGACAATTGATCATATATATGACTCTATATAAAATAATTGTAATAGTGCAGCTCTAGATATGGGAAGAAGCAACAAGGGAAAGCATTTCCTGGATTGCAATAGACAAGACAGACAATCCAGAGAATTTTAGGTTATCAACAGGGCCTGATCCAAGAATAGCACATCGAGTGGACTAACAACCTTTTATTCCTGTCTAAACTAGGAATGAAATTCAAGCCATCAGCCACAGCAGTTCCCCCCCAACAGTACACCCAGAGAGGAATTCAGGATGGAGAAGAACGGTAAACATCCTTTGTTGGATACTGGCCCTAGATACTTAAGATGCATATCTAAGGAATAATTTCAGTGAGCCCAGACTCTTGCATCTACCCATACACAGAAAAACATTAACTTGAGATGCCTGTTTTGTGACTAGTAGTAATCTTTGATGTTCGACTACGTGGTTGGGGGGGGGTTGTTTTTTTTTTTCAGCAAAAACTCCTATATATGCTGGCTGCTTCCTTACCTCTTCAGAGCAGTTCCTTAGAGCTAAATGAGAGGCTGTCTCTTGGGCTATAGCCCTCAGTAAGGTCCCAAATAAAACTTAACTTGCAACTTTTAGGTCGTGTGTTTTTCTTCATTTGACAATCACTACTATTTTGAATGTCTCTGGTACAGCATTAGAACCAATATTCCCAATCAAAAACTTCAATCAATTGGACTCAATAGGAAACATAGAAATTTATTTATTAAGGGTCCTTAACATGGAAGATCTAGGAGAAGTCATTCTAAGTAATCCCAGAATACCATCTAGATTATTAAGGAAGATTATTGTTGATGAACAGTGAAATCTCATTACTTAGCTTCAGAGATCTGATGAAAAGATTCCACTAATCTTTTGTTCACTTTCTGTTTCTGAGTCTCTCCAGAACCCCAAGTCCAGACATGAGAAAGGGGTCAACCAGGAGACAAGTTTCTGCCTCCTCTGGGGGATCCAGTGAACTCTGGAAAGATTCAGACCTGACTCAGGATACCCAAGACTTTTACAAATATATTATTATGGATATGATGTGGAACTATCATAATTGCTACCATTTATTGAACCCATACTATGTACAGACATTGTGCTAAATGCTTTTGTGTATTATCTCATTTAATCCGCAAACATCTTTGGGTTCATATTATTATGTCTTATTTTAAGAAAAAACTGAGGCTCAGATAAGTGAAGTACTGTAACTTACTCAAGGTCATAGTTGAGGACTTCCCTGGTTGCACAGTGGTTAAGAATCCGCCTGCCAATGCCAGGGACACGGGTTCGAGCCCTGGTCCGGGAAGATCCCACATGCTGCGGAGCAGCTAAGCCCGGGAGCCACAACTACTGAAGCTTGCTTGTCCTAGAGCCCACACACTGCAACTACTGAGCCCGCGTGCTGCAACTACTGAAGCCCGTGTGCCTAGAGCGCATGCTCCGCAACAAGAGAAGCCACCGCAATGAGAAGCCCGCGCACCAAAACGAAGAGTAGCCCCCGCTCGCCGCAACTAGAGAAAGCCCAGAAAGAGCAACGAAGACCCAATGCAGCCAAAAAAAAAAAAAGTCATAGTGAAGGGGTCTGCCTCCAAAGTTATGTTCCTAAAAAGTTCTAGGATCAATATTGGCCCAGGGGAAGCCCTCACCTAATACAGAATCAAAAGGCCTGGCCAAGTAGAACAACTAAATCAGCTTTTGCCCGTGTTCAAATCCCATCCTCTTGGAATTTGGCTTAGAGGGAGGAACAAACAGCAGTGTCCCATTTTTTGCTGAAATGTAATTGAAATGGCTCATTGTTTTCTTTACTCTGAGTCCCCTATGAGCCAACAAATTGTCAGCACACAAATTGAAAGCAGTTCTAACACAATGACTGCTGAGTGTGTGCAATAATAAGGTGTAATAGAAGCTGGTAAGAAGGTTTTAGGGGGCAGTCTTGCTATCTTGATTGTCAATAATGACAATAAGTTCATGTAAGGACATCGCTTTTCTCAAAATCCAGCATGTGTTTTCTCTTCAGAAGCTTTGAAGTATTTATTTTACTTCCCTGGTGATTTACCATTTGCTTTTTAAAAATATAAGACTTTATCATTTAGGTACGTTAAATATTTTATTTAAAATATTAAATATTTTAATGTAGAATTCACTGGGTTTTGCTATCACTATTATCTGACGCATCCTTATACATCAGATAATAAACGGGAAAATGCATGTAACTGTAGTTCTTTTGACCAAAGTATTAATGTTAAAGCTCATATGTCTTCCTATCTCTCTCCTGAAGTGTTCCGACTGTAAATGTTGGAGCATCTTGAAAGCATAGACCAGTATCACTAGCAGGTAAAGCCAAGTCCATTTATTAAAATATTATCGGTTCAAATGTCAACTTTGGGGCTTGGGAGAGCGTTGGCTTATTTCTCTTGAGGTTAAAGGCCGAAGCAGCTACTTTGGTGCCATCTTAATTCCATCCACCCCTTTCCCACATAGCCTAATTCTACAAAACATGAATAGAAGAAAAACCCATTGTGGTTGTTCTCCACCAATTCGATTTCAATTAAAAGAGTAGAATTGTTTAGTCACCCAGGAGCGAAGACCAGTGAATAGTGTTAAGCTTAAAAGGAATAAAGCAAAATTAAAAACAAAAACAAAAACAGGCCATCGCCAATTGCTGAAATGCTACCCTCCAGACTGGTTTCACCAAGGGTTATAGCTTGTCCTCAAAATCAGTTACGGAAGCAAATTCACCAATTCAATAAATGTTAGTACTAAGTCCCTCTCCCATCCAGGCATTGTGCTATGCATCAGGATTAAAATACAAACAAACAAAAGCATACATAAGGAAAAGTCATGATTTCCTACACTCGAAGATCTCACAGTCTTTCAGGGGAAAATGACCTGCAGATGGCGCTCCAGCTCCCAGTCAATGATGAGCACCATAACCGTGGGCGTGGACACAGCGCTACAGGATCGCAGATATGAGAGAATATATCCCGTCTGCCTGAGATTGATCAGAAAAGGTTTTGTAACAGAGAAGCACTTATATCCGATGGACACTGAGGGGTTTGTAGTAGCAAACACTGGGTGGCCAAGGGATGGTAGGTGAGGAAGGACCTTCCAGGCAGAAGGAGCCATGTGAACAGAGGCACACGTGTAGGACAGGACTGGTGCTGTATATGACTATGCCCATGACAATACTGGTAGGAAATACGGAAATATGACAGCGATTATCTGTTTCTTTGGATTTAGAAGTAAATCAATTTCAACTTCATCATTCTGTGTTTTTTCCAAAATTTGTACAAATAGACTGTTACATTTTTTAATAAGGACAAATAACTTTTTTTTTAAAGTGCATGGCATATTTGAGAATATGGCTAGGAAGTGAAGAGATATCAAGATCCTGAGGGTGGCCAATGAGCCTGAAAAAGAAGCTGTAGTTAGGACGGTCCCAGATCCTCACTGAGTCAAGGAGATTGACCTATATCTGTGAGCAGTGGTTTTCAACCCCAGCTGAGGAGCTTGAAAAATACCGCCACCCAGGCCACACCAAGATTAATGAACAGAGAATCTCTGCGGGTGGGATTCAGGTCCCAGTAAAGTGGGGTGGATACAGTCAGACACGGATGCTCTAGAACGAGTGTGTTCCAGTGGGGAGAACCTGGAGTCAGGGAGAGGGGCCATGAGGAGGAAGAGGAAAAGCACTGAGGAGGGCAGTGACCACTGGCATCTTAGGGTAGGAGAGGGAGGACTATGACAGATGAAGGAAAGGAAAAGGGCATTTCAGGCAGAGTAAATGATGCACGAGGGCCTGGAGTATTTGGATAGAAGCAGGAAGCAATGTTGTGACTAGAACTAGGTGCAGAGAATGCTGTGGTTGGTGACAGTGGGTTTAATTTATTTTAAGATATCATTACCATTAAACCCCTGGCTTCTTATGCCATAGAATGTGATTTTGTAGCCACTCATCAGTTATGTCCATGACTATTGAGTCTACTATTGATTTTTCAATCAACTTCATCTTTCAAGTTTTAGATACATGGATTTTGTCGTTAGTTCTAATTGACCATTGCTTCCAAGCTACGATTTGCTTTATTATGAATAATAATGTTACCATTTTAAACTCTAAAATCTGTTGGTCTAGAGCAGGGTTACACAGCCTCAGCACTATTGACGTTTTGTGCTGCATCATTCTTCCTTGGGGAGAGGGGCTGTCCTGGGTAGTGTAAGGAGGTGGAACAGCATCCCCAGGCTCTACCCACTAGGTGCCAGCAACATCCCCCCATCCTCACCATCCCCAGGTATGACAACCAAAAATGTCTCCAGTCATCGCCAAATGCCCCTTGGGGAAGAAAATCACCACCACCACCCCTCCCCAAGGTGAGAACCACTGGTCTAGAGTTTAATTCTAGACCACTTCTCAAATGTGTGTGTGTGTGTGTGTGTATGTGTGTGTGTGTGTGAATTTGCTGGGGATCTTGTTAAAAGGCAAATTCTGATTGTACTGGGGTAGGGAGCCTGCGATTTTGCATTTGTAGCGAGCTTTAAAGTGCTGCTGCTGCTGCTGCTCTAAGAACAAGGCTTTTGAGTAAATAAGCTCTAGACCTTACATTACTAAGTGCTAAAGTAAGTGCTGATTTCAGTGAGGACAGGAATCATGTTTATTGCAGCTCTCCGTGAATGCATTTGAGAACTGATCATAACTTCTGAATATGTACAGGATCACTTTATACCATTTTATAGAATTCATGGTTATGAGAGTCCACAAATACATGAATGCCATAATCTTGTAGCCTACCACCTGCCATTACTTTATGTATGTAACACTATTCACCTGGAAAGCTTTTTCTTTAACTGCCACATTGTTAATCCTTTCTCATTGCAAGAAGTGCCTTTATAACTTGATCTTCATTGGAAGCAAATGTTTCCATCTGGTCATGTGATACTCTTATTCTAATCACACTCCATTATCTAACCAAAGTCCATTTTCGGATCATGGGTAAAATGTTGTCCCTTTAAATAGCCTAAGAGTCTATCTTCGAGCTGACGTATATTCAAATTGTCCACCCAGAGGAGCCTCACATGATGGAACAGATGTGATTCAGAAGAGTTACACTGGAAGATGCATTTCTGAAAACTAAATAATATTTTCTCCAACTTACATAATTAGAAGTATATTTCCCCTGAAACGATACCCTTAGAAGACAGTATCCAGGAGACTGTCACTGCTAAGCGTGTGTTCAACATTTATTCAGTCCACAAACACTTACTGATCACTTACAATGGGACAGGGACAGTGCAGGAGCTGGCAAGAGGGCTGTGAGCCTAGCAGACAAGACGTGGTCTACTGGGGAAGACAAACACTGCAGGAGATCATTTCACAGCGTGATAAGTGCCCGGAAGAAAAACAGTGATACAATGGTGACACCGGAGGAGGTGCAGGTGGTCAGGGCCGGCCTCTCCCAGGAAATGCTGCATGGACAGTGAGGTCCAGTGGAGAAGGAGACAGCCCTGCATAGATCTGGAGGGAGGACATTTCGGGGGAAGGCCAAGTGATGTGACCTAAGAATAGTGGACTGAGAGTGAAGGAAGAGGAAAGTACAAAATCCAGGGCCACAAAAGAACGACTTTGTCCCTGCTCAGCCCTTGGAAGTTAAGCAAAGTTCCCGGATCCTTTCTAGGTCTCAGTGTCTGGAAAATCAGGGGGTGAACCAAATTGCAATCACCTGGGAAACTTACCAAATGCTGATGACTTACTTCATCGGTCTAGGGGGCAGCCTTCGGCATGGAGACTTTGAACAATCAATCCCCGGGTGATTCTAATGCACACAGCAAGCAGCTTCAGAGCCCTGAGCTGGGTTATCTGGGAAGTTCTGTCTCACTCCTACCACCTGCAGGTTTAGGGCTGACCCTGTCACTATGTTAAGTGACCTCAGCCAGCCCAGCCTTTCTGGGCCTCGGTGTCTCCAGCTGCTGGATGTGGGAAATTGACCTGGATGTATCTATCCTCTTTCGTATTATCATTATGCTATGACATGGTTAGATTGTTTGCTTATTTAACCACAGGGCTGAAATCCCATCTTGGGCCAGTCATCATTTTCCCAGTCTGAGGACGTAATGTGATATTCCCTGCAGGGTTTCTTTCTGTCTCTTAGCCTCTCCAAAGCAAAAGTACTTTTCCATCTCTTTCAACTGTAGCGCGAAAAGAGGACTACAGCCATTATAGGCATTTCCTTTAGAAGCAGAGGCAAACAATAAATAGCTCTCAGCTTGCTATCCAGGTAAACTCAAGACAAATTTAGAAACGTCAAACTTGGACCCATCATTTGACGAAACAGAGTGAGAATGTTTGTTTTGTTCCTGGGTGATTTCATTTCCCCCATCCTTTTTTAAATTCTGTAAGATCTAATCCAAATAGATAGGTAGTGTTTGCAAAGGCCAAAGCTCACTAAAGGGCTTAACTCCTTTAATGACCGAGGCCACTGAATTCCAGCTCAAGCAGATTAGCCAAGTTAAGTCTTTGGCATTAGGGTCTCCTCTAACACCCAGGCGTGCTGAGAAGCTGTCAGCCCTCCTTCTCACAAATCCTCACTAAACTCCCAATAATGGCAACTTAATCTATGAAGAAGGCAACAAAGGAAGAGATCTAAGTACAGCCTGTGTTGCTGAGCTGTCCTCTAGAAATAGAATGTGATCCACATGGGTAATTTTAAACTCTCTAGTAGCCATATTAAACCAGTAAAAAGAAAGAGATGGCATTAACTTGAATTAATATTTTATTTTACCCCATAATATTATTTCACCACATGATCGGTATAAAAATTTTATTAACAAGATGTTTTACATTATCTTTTTCTTAGCAAATCTTCAAACTCCCATGTGTATTTTATAGCACATCACAGTTCAAACTAGATATATTTCAAGTGTCAGTAGGCCAAATGGGGTTAGTCACCGGGACCTCAGAGGATCCTATTTGTTTTTGCAGTGCTGGCTGCAGGAGGGGAAATAGAGCAGGCTGGTATAGCAGAGAGGGGTGGGACCCAATAACATTTCTTTAAACAAATATGAAGCAGTGTGATCCTACCTAGGAAAACATGTTGGCAAAGTTCTTTCTTTGTTAAAGAGGTGGTGCGGTGAGCTGGAATGGAAAATAGGCTCTGGCATCAAATAGATTTAGGTCAAATAGATTTAGGTTCAAATCTTGCTTGTTTAAGTCACATGATTTTAGGCCAGCTGGACACCTTTCCTCACCTGTAAATGGCGAAAACTTCTCTTCATTTTACTCTTATGAGAACTAAATGGGGAAACATTCAAAACATTCAGTGGAGCACTGATCACGGGCTTGTCACTGAGGAAATACAGGCATCCTTTCTGATGTGTGTGTCCCTGCATATGGCAGGTAACCAGCAAAGGTTTGTTGAGTTCATTATAAAATTGTGGCATAAACAAAAGCAGCAGTTGCAGACCTGACTCTGATTAATAGACATTCAAGAGCCTTAAACCATATGTGTTGAAATGAATCCTAAGGCTGTAAATTTCTGTGTGTTTTCCTCTAACTTTTCTGACTTTTACACAGGAACTGCTATTTGGAGCAAGTTGCCACATCAGTTGTTAACATGGCTCCAAGATTTAGTGAAAACTTTAATTTTTCTTGAACTAAATTTTACTTTAACATTCTTTGAGATGAGTTGTCTTTATTAAAACAGAAGACTGTCATTGTCTTTTCTCTCAGACTTCCATTGTTTGATGAAAATCAACCTTCCTTCATTCTCTGCTTTGGAAAAGTCTCCTCCCTGATAAGGATGAGCCCCAGTGTATATGAAACCAAGCGGAACCCTGTAGGGCCTTCCCGGGTACAAAAATCCCTCTGTGTCCCCCATTTGTTGTTTGTAGAGAAAAGGCTTTACTCTCCTAGGCCTTCTTCGAGTTCCAAAGAGCAGATTCAAGCAGTTAATGATTAGAACAATAGAGTCACAGGACTCCTAGTTCCTCCTGGAGGGATATAGATAACAATCGGATGCTTATCTTTGAGCTGTTCTGCAGAAACTAAGACCCCCCACCTGGTGTAGGGTGATGACCAGCACTCACCAGCAGCATGTAGACCCCAGACTGGTTGGAAGCATAAGGCTGATTGAAATTCCTGAAACTTCGCCCTGTTATCTCACCTCCAGCCAATCAGAGGAAGGTCCATAAACTGATCAGGCATCCTACAACCCTCTCCCCTAATGCTGTCTTTGAAAACCCTTGCCTAAAAGCCAGTAGGGAATGCAAGTCTTTTGAGCATGAGCTGCCCTTGCTTGGCACCCTGTAAATAAACCCTTACTTTGCTACAAACACCCACTGTCAGAGTTTGGCTTTCTGTACCCTGGGCACATGAGCTCTTGCCTGGTAACACAGGGTCCTCTGAATCTTTCTGCCTGCCTTCGCAAGAAGAGTATGGACTGAGAATGGGAAGATGTGAAGAAAAAGATCAAAGACAGAGCTGGCAGTGTCCGTAAATCACCAGATCACTACTTTCAAAATCTATATGATGTTAGACATTTTTTAACTTTCAAAAAGACAAAAAATAACTAACTTAAAAACAGTTTGGGGGCTACCCTGGTGGCACAGTGGTTGAGAGTCCGCCTGCCGATGCAGGGGACACGGGTTCGTGCCCCGGTCCGGGAGGATCCCACATGCCGTGGAGCGGCTGGGCCCGTGAGCCATGGCCACTGAGCCTGCGCGTCCGGAGCCTGTGCTCCACAACGCGAGAGGCCACAACAGTGAGAGGCCCGCGTACCGCAAAAAAAAAAAAAAAAAACAGTTTGGGGTTGATAGTGGAGGAGGCCACACATGAATGGAGGGCAGGGGGCATGGGAACTCTCTGTACTTGCTGCTCAATTTTGCTGTGAACCTAAAACTGCTCTAAAAATAGTCTATTTAAAAGGGGAAAACAAGTTTTGGTTCAGGTAAAGAAGGCAAATTAAAAACACAGAATAATACAATGGTCACTATGTTAGTGTGTGCAATTTAGTTCTTTTTTTCTTTTCTTTTTTTTTTTTTTTTTTAGCTATAATGAGACCTAGTAAGAAAGGGGTTTCCAAGAAATCCAGCTGCTTAAACTAAATGGACATAGAAGCAAAGCTCAAATTAAGAATTGTAATTAGCAAGTCAATAATATTTGGATGTCAGACTTAGAGCCGACAGAACCAAAAACAGGCACAAGTTCTTGTGTGTGTGTGTGTGTGTGTGTGTGCCTTTGTCTATGCAAACCAATCTGCATATGATTTCCAATGGATTCTAATATTATGTGTCTAATAAGACTGAAAAGACACCAGAGTTAAACTTGTACTAGTGTCCTAGTTCAGGTTCCATCAAAGCAGACCCTGAGACAAGTCAGGTCAAGTTTTGGGGGGAGATGACCTCAGTAAGTGCTAGTGAAGGAGCAGGAAAGTGAGAAGGGGTAGAGAAAAAGCCCAATAAATAAATGGTACATAAAGGAGCAGGCATCTGGGGCTCAGTCTCCCTAGGGACCCTCTGAGGAGCCACATAGAAGCTTCTCAGAATGGCCTCCCCGAGAGGGGAAGCTGACCTCTTTATCCACAGACTCTGTTCCCTCATTGGCAGAGTGCTGCCTGAGATTATTATGTTCCTAAGTCTTCCAGGCTTCCTTGATCTACACAAATAGAACAGACACCAAAACTCTTTTGAATTAGAAAAAATTCCGGACAGAAAAGCAGAGGGTAGGGGATTCCCTGGTGGCACAGTGGTTGAGAGTCCGCCTGCCGATGCAGGGGACACGGGTTCGTGCCCCGGTCCGGGAGGATCCCACATGCTGCAGAGCGGCTGGGCCCGTGAGCCATGGCCGCTGAGTCTGCGCATCCGGAGCCTGTGCTCCGCAACGGGAGAGACCAAAACAGTGAGAGGCCCGCGTTCTGCAAAAAAAAAAAAAAAAAGAAAAGCAGAGGGTGCCTGCTCCTTTTTTTATTTTAATTTTTTATTTTTATTGAGGTAACACTGATTTATAACATTATATAAGTTTCAGGTGTACAACTAATTCAGAAAGATATGTGCACCCCTATGTTCATCACAGCGTGACTTACAATTGCCAAGATATGAAAACAACCTAACTGCCCATCAACAGAGGAATAAAGAAGATGTAGTGTATATGCACAGTGGAATATCACAATGGAATATCAGCCATAAAAAATGTTCCCACTCCTTGAGCTGGGCACTCCGAGAGGGGGGCAGAGGAGACTGGAAGGGGATGGGCTGGGAGGGAGAAGAAAGTTGGTGTCTAGCAGCTCTGTTTAGAAAAAAACTTATCAATAGATGCATTTTGTTAATTCATAATGTTGTCCTGACATTTTTGTTGTAGTTTGGTCCCTTCCTCCCTCCCTCCCTCCTTTTCTTCCTTCCTTCCTTTTCTTCTTTTCTTCCTTTTTTGAAGTTAAAAAAAAAACTGCTTAAGCTTTGTCAGTCCCCCACACTTCCCCTGGAAGGGAGCCTGTGCATCCAAACTGGCTCACCACCACCTGGTGGCAACTCCTGGGATTGCAGGCAAAGAGCTTTGGTCAATGACATCCTGGGTAGAATCAATCTCAATCTGATTTATTTCCTTGGAGAAAAAGGCCACTGAAATGTAAAATGAAAATAAAGATGTTAAGGGATGATACTCTGTGTAGTTCCGGGGATTCTTCTATCCTTTTAATAGCCTCGGTCTTCTAATATGTATAGTGATACCACACGGGAAGGTAAAAGAATTGAATAATTGCCACATGTTTAAAAAAAAAATCGCATATCAATGAAGATTAATTTTGATGACACTGAAGTGATGCTGCTGAAGTGAAATGAAATATTTCATGAATTCAGAGCAAATGCCACAACAGCACATATGATATTAACCAGTGAGAATATTGAAAAATATTTTTCCTTTATTATGGGATTTCTTGAAGCTTTTACACTATGGATGTTACTGGGAATTTCCACAGAGAGGTTTTAGTTTGCAGCTTTCCAACAATGAACAGTGGCATCAGTCTACAACTCCTTAAACCAGTGTTTTTTATATCACTATTTGGTTTTTTATATCACTATTTGGTTATATCACTATTTGGTTATATCACTGCACCACCAGGGAAGCCCAGGACAGAAATTTTTAAACATTTAATAAGTCACTAGAAGCTATAAACTATCCAAATGTATCAAATTCCCTTTACTATTGTAATACTAACATCTTAAAGGGGTTCCCTTTTCCCTCTTTCCTCAGAGAAGGATGTTCTAATAATTTCTTAGGCCAAATCAGGACTGTCAAATTACTAGATTCCTGGTGGACAAGTACTTTGTAAATATGCTGACTAATTAGTATTTCCGTCTATCTATCATGCCTTGAGTATTCACTTTTAAAATGCCAAGAGTTTCTTAATCATTCTGTCAATTATGGATCAAGGGGAATGAAGCTTGGTTTGATGTCTGTGTCTAAAAGCAGGTCCACTGATAGAGCAATAACTTATTTTAATGTCCAAACTCCATGGCCATGATTTTGACTAATTTATCACATTGGCTGGAGAAAATGAAAGTCCTGTTTCAGGAAATATACAGCCTGGCCTAATTTCCCTGTGGAGATGGGAGTTGGGAGCTGGGAGCTGGGAGAATCTGCTTGGTACAATGCACTAGTGTTGCGCTAGGGAAATTCAAAGGCCCAGAGATTACCAAGAGGTACAGAAAGAGAACTCAAGGAGCGCAATTCAAATACACTGAATGGACTACATCTAACATCACTAAGATATCCTTAATGATCCAGAAAGAAAGTACCAGAGTTGAAGATCAAACTAAACCCTGGAGACCTTTTGTTTCAGTCATTCAGGTAGCTACTAAACTGTCTGAATAATAGTTATTATTATTAACCATTGTTTAAAAAAAAAAGGGGAGACTTTCCACCAATCCTCAGCATACACATTGAGATTTGCATGGTCCTAAGCTAACTGGAGCTTAAACAGCCCCTTGTGGTTTCCCTCTGAGCCCTGGTCCTGCTTTTGAGCAATGACCAATTGCAAAGAGGAGTTTGCCATCCACCTCAGGAGCCATCAGACTTTTACTCCGTATGTGTTTGATGTACTTTCTTTTCAGCACATATCTCCCCCCTTCAATTTCTACTCAGAAAGACCTACTGATTTTGCATTTGAGTGATGCAGCTCTTCTTGTCAAGCAAACCAATAAATTCAACTTTATTTCAGACTGCTGTATGGCCATCTTTGTTTCTTTCTTTCTACACCATAAAATATTAAGATATCTAATAGGAAATCAAAGACCAATTATTGTAAACATTTTAGGGGCACTTATGCCAGGGACTGAGAATCCATATACCTTCAGGGGCCAGGTCAGTAATACAGACAAGAGAAGGGGCCAGGTCAGTAATACAGACAAGAGAGGGGCTGGAGCAATACCAAGAGGATGAAAACTGGTAAGGATGTAGCTCTTCTAAAGCAGAAACTGATTCTCAGCTCCAGGACTTGTGGATTCCTGGCAATGTGACAATGCTAGTTTACTGTTGAACCATCTTCTAATTCTTTTAGAAAAGTTATAAATTTATATTTTAATGTGAACATTCTAATGTTTAAAAGAGTTAAATAAAACATAGCCACAGGCCAAGTAAGGACTGTGAACTGCCAGTCTGTGACTTTAGGATTAGAATATTTTAGACATTGTGTTGAGCAGTGGTGCTAATAAAAGAGCCTGCAGTCTAGAAAGGAAACATATATGTGGGTATTGAGGTACTAAGTAAAATGCTATAATCAAAAGGTTCAAGGTTGACAAGGGGCACAGAGAAACTAGGAATCCTCCTAAGATCTAACTTGGTCTCATATTGCCTTTGCAATATGTATCAGACTGTTTATTAGGAATTTGAATGTGTGCAGGCCATGTCTCAGGTCTACAATGTTAGTACAGGAATCCAGGGTCCCAGTAAAGTAAGCCTGTTTCCTATTATGAGAACATTCATCTTAGTAGCTGGCTGTTGACCTCCCCGCTCCCCCCTCACCGAGCCCAAGAAAGTAGTCTTGACTAAAGATACACACAGCGTTTCTCTACCAGTGGTGATTTTGCTACCCAGAGAACGTTTGGCAATGTCTGGAGACATTTTTGGTTGCCACGACTGGTGGAAGGGGGAAGATGATGCCGGCATCTAGTGGTTAGTGGTCAGGGATGCTGCTAACCATCCTCCAATGCACAGGACAGCCCCATCAACAAAGAATTCTCTGGCCTAAAATGTCAAAAGTGGGCTTCCCTGGTGGCGCAGTGGTTGAGAGTCCGCCTGCCGATGCAGGGGACACAGATTCGTGCCCTGGTCCGGGAAGATCCCACATGCCACGGAGCGGCTGGGCCCGTGAGCCATGGCCGCTGAGCCTGCATGTCCGGAGCCTGTGCTCCGCAACGGGAGAGGCCACAACAGTGAGAGGCCGGCGTAGGGCAAAAAAAAAAAAAAAAAAGTGAAAAGTGCTGAGGGTGAGAAACCTTGGCCTCGAGTTTATAATCATACATCCTGCAGCAAATATTCGATATTTCATTTCTATCTGCTTTGATATACTGTGGATGAAAATATGTTATCTGCCATATCAGTAAACAAAGGATATTGCAGCTATCAAGACATCAGCTACCGCAGCTGCCCCCAGTGGTGCACCATGAGGGGATTCAGGATGGAGAAAAGCAGGATACTGACCCTAGATAGTTAAGGTGCATATCAAAAGAATGATTTCAATGAGCCCAGACTCTTGCATTTTCCCATAGAAAAACACTAAAGTCATTAACTTGAGATATCTGTTTTTCTTTAATTAACAGTAATTTTTTGATGTTCCCACCTCCAGGTTTTTTTTTAGCAAAAACTCCTCTATATCCTGGTTCCTCCCTTTACATCTTCAAAGCAGTCCCTCAGAGCTGTCGGAGAGGCTGCCTCCCGGCCTCAAGTCCTCAGCAAGTCCGCCAAATAAAACATAAGTCTCAACTTTTAGGTTGTGGTTTTTTTTGTTTTTGTTTTTTTCAGTCAACAATACCATGGCTGAGAATTTTTTTCTCTCTCTGCTTCCTCCAACATTGCCCAGCCTAGCTGGGTCTTCTCTCTCTATTATGCAGAGAAATTCTGCTTGCCTCTTGTTTCTACTCCCAAACTGGCACATATAAAACCAATTCATAGCTCAGCTAAACAAATAGCCTCCTGTGAACAGGATTCAGGCTCCACAAAAGGCCGTTTACTATTATTATTGGGATTTCTACTTAATCATATCCTTGGGATCCCACCTTCCTAACCCAAGTTGCTTATCAAAATATTTCTTTCCAATAAATAAAGTGCTTTCCCAAGAGGAATCCGATGAATGAAGTTTTCTTTAAATTTTTACTCGTTGTTTCAACTGATTGTTGTGAACTTTGAAGTGATATTTAACACAAAATCTAGCTCATTCTTGTGGACCTTTGTCATAAATTGTATGAAATTCTGATTGCATTAAGGTGTAGGGATTTTTAATACATAAAATATATTGTAAGAATTGAAACAACTCATGCGACTACACATCAGATTAAAGCTAACAAGCGTGCTGTTTTCTCCTGTGTCCCAAAACAATGCGGAGTGTTGTGAAGCTGGCCTAGTTTTTCTCACTGCTCTTTGTCAATTTTTGACTAAATGGAGGTTGTGTTAAGGGAGATGTGGGGAGAAAAGAGAAACCGTGTGTGTATGTGTGCTAGTTTGAGGAAAGGAGGTGAGACCAGTTACCTCCATGGCTCACAAGACTGAGAACATCAGGAAAACTCCTCCTGAACACACAGTTTATGTAACATTAAAACAAAATATTCACAAGTTAGAATTCAGGCAGAGTCCAGAAACTGACTTGATCTAGATTCAGAGAACTGGCCTGAGGGGCTACAATTCCCACCTGACTGCTCATTCCAGCTCTGTCATTGTTGGTTCTAACATCTCTCCTTTTCCTGCTGTCATTCCCACTCAATAACTATGTGATATTAAAGTCAAGGTAAGGTTCTTCCTTCCTCACCTATGAGAACAGAAACCAGCATAATTTCTTGTGCCTGTGTTAAACAGTGCTGAAATGGGGCATATTGTCCTTACATTAAACAAGAAGCAGAAGTGTCTTATCTGCTTGCTCCAGGAAATAAATACTTGCTCCTGGAAGACTATGAGCCAACCAAAAGAGCTTACTTATCAAGACTAACATCTTGCTCATCAAGATTGGCTTCAGGGGGCTTCCCTGGTGGCACAGTGGTTGAGAGTCCGCCTGCCGATGCAGGGGACACGGGTTCGTGCCTCGGTCTGGGAAGATCCCACGTGCCGCAGAGCGGCTGGGCCCGTGAGCCATGGCCGCTCAGCCTGTGCGTCCGGAGGCTGTGCTCCGCAACGGGAGAGGCCACAGCAGTGAGAGGCCCGCGTACCACAAAAAAAAAAAAAAAAAAAAAGATTGGCTTCAGGACCCTTGCTCCACTGTGCTCACTAATGCAAAGCTATTGTGTTGTAACCCCTGCCCAGTGCCAACCAGTAACTCAGCTTCCAAGACCTGCCTTAATGTCACATAACCAGGCCTAAAACCCTATAAGCATCCTCCCCTGACTTCCTCCTTCTGAGACACTAATACAACCTTTAAAGACATGGTCTTCCTTCCTGTAACAGGTGTAGTAAACTCGGCTTTGCTTGGCCAACAGGTTTTCTGGTGGTTTGAAGAGCCAACAGTTGACAAGTACTTCTTAAGAAAAATGGGGATGAACAATGAAATAAATGACTCTCTCCTAAAATGGAAATAAGTAGTTGTTTAAAGTCTAGACGTGGGAATGTAAAATGCAGCCACTATGGAAAACCGTTCATGGTTCCTTAAAAAGGAATTCTAAACTTAGAATTACCATATGATCCAGCAATTCCACTCCTACATATAGACCTAAAGGAATTGAAAGGGACTCATGTTTTAGAACACCTATGTTCATAGCAGCATTAGTCACAATAGCCAAAAGGTGGAAGCAACCCAAGTGTCCACTGATGGAGGAATGGATAAACAAAATGTGCTATGTACACATTTATGAATAGAAGTATCCAGAGTAGAGAGTTAATACTTACTTTACTGTGTGGTTGGTTGCTCCCAGAGAAAACCTTTTTACATGTGTGGTCTCAGTTGTTACAGAGGTCTGGGAATTAGAACTTATTGTAATAGGGAAGAACAAATTACTTTAACCTTTGTATTTTATTGTTTTTGCGACAAGTTAATCACTAAAGGGATGTTGCCTATAAGCTTATATTATACATAATGGCCTACCTCTGGGAACCCTGCCGCCTATGTAATGAGCATTAAGCTAAAATATCTTTGTTTAGGTCACAGTAAACATCCTGACCAGGCCAACCTGTGAATGACTGCAGGGAGGAAGAAATTAACATATCCCCTCTGGAGGCTGACCAGAACCAGGAAATGTTTGACTTTACTTCCTCCCCTTTTAGTATAAAAAAAGCCTGGGGCTTCCCTGGTGGCACAGTGGTTGAGAGTCCGCCTGCCAATGCAGGGGACACAGGTTCGTGCCCTGGTCCGGGAAGATCCCACATGCCGCGGAGCGGCTGGGCCCGTGAGCCATGGCCACTGATCCTGCACATCCGGAGCCTGTGCTCCGCAGCGGGAGAGGCCACGACAGTGAGAGGTCCGCATACTGCAAAAAAAAAAAAATTAAAAAAAAAAATTTTAAGCCTGAGTTCTAACTTGGGGAAGATGATTCTTTGGGACACTAGTCCACCGTCTTCCGTCTGCTGGGTTTCCGAATAAAGTCACTATTCCTTGCCCCAACACCTTCTCTCTCAATTTATTGGCCTGTTGTGTGGTGACCAGCATGAGCTTGGACTCTGTAACATTATTAACTTTGTTTTGCAGATAGAGAAGGAGAAGCTTGGAGGGGTTCCCTTTATGTGCTTCGTGGGTGAGCAATGGAGACACCAAGTCCATGTACTTTCTGCCACGTTCCCTGGTGTATGTCTAAGAGCAGGAGAGAAAAAAAGTCTGAGGACGAGGAAAGAGCCAAGGAAGCACCATGCTTGGTTGGAAGCCAGCAGAGTGCCACCAACCAGTGCTTTCAAAGTCTAAATGGCAAAGGAATCTTGACTTTCTCCTGTATTATAATTCTTGGCCCCTCTAAGTACTCTGCCATCAGCTCAGCTTCCCTGTGAGGAAGCTAATACACAAATCTCGAGTTAATCCCTTAGCTTCTCTGAGCCCCAAGATTTCCATCCATGCAAAAGGTAGGCATTCCTTAATGATCTACTGTTCATGGATGCTACAAGGAGTAAAAGGAACATCAGTGATCCCTGGAGGAAAGATCTGCAAGTGTTGTCACAATTTGACAGAGAAATCTTGGGCTGGGTCGCTATGAATTAAACACACTAAACAAACCAATGTGGAAAGAGGGTGCTAAACTGGAATCCACAACTGTTCTCATGTTCACAGCTTTGTTTCACATTTCTTTAGCATGTGCAACCTTGGCATGTGCTATTATAACCTCCTAGCTTCTGAGTCCAAAGCGATGGTAAAGGCAGAAAAACCTCAGCCAAAAAAGGAAATAGACTTTCCCCTAAAGTGTCTGTTCCTTGATGATCTGAGCTATTTTTTTCCCATGCCAGCTTGCACAGCGACTTATGCTGCAAATGCAGCTGCAAATTCCATGCTGTCTGGTTATTTTAAATTCAGCCAAGAGCAAACTCATCTCCCAAGTGCTTTATTGCTGGCAGTTGGAGGAGCAATTGCAACAGCTAGTTTATCCAATGGGCCCACTTTGAGAGGCGGCCTTCCAGGATTAAAGGAAGTGATGTCATGAGAATGAGGAGGAACTGTTATCCAAAAAAATAAATAAAGGAAATGATTCCAGTCACTTCTGCATTGCAGTGGGGGAGAGTTGTGTGAAAAGATGTGGGTTGTGTTTTCCACTAGAGAATCTATCATTTGTGTCTTACTGATTGAGGAAAGAAATACCTTCCTGGGCATGGTCTGGAAGACTATTACATTAAGAAATGAATAAAAATGAAAACATGCCATATAACAAAGTAACAGATAATCCTGGAAATAAACCATTTATGAGGCTTTAGAACTTAGCAAAATGGGAGCTGGGAAACATAACTGGGGAAAAATGTATCAGTAACAAAATAATTTTTAAAAAGAGAGAGGGGGTACTCTGACACCTGGAGGAGCCATAGTAGTAAAGGAAAGGCCCAGTGTCTATATTTTGAGGGCCTGGACACTGGAGATGCAATGCCTGCCCCTCTTACACAAATTCTTTTTGTATAAAAGTAAGACATTCCTTGGGCTTCCCTGGTGGCGCAGTGGTTGAGTCCGCCTGCCGGTGCAGGGCACATGGGTTCGTGCCCCAGTCCAGGAAGATCCCACATGCTGCGGAGCAGCTGGGGCCGTGAGCCATGGCCGCTGAGCCTGCGTGTCCGGAGTCTGTGCTCCACAACAGGAGAGGCCACAACAGTGAGAGGCCCGCGTACTGCAAAAAAAAAAAAAAAAAAAAAAAAAAAAAAAAAAAAAGTAAGACGTTCCTTACGCTAAGTAATAGGTGGTTAGGGTGTTATTTCTACTTTTAGCAAATTCATAGAGAAAAGTCAAATGAGGTGATCAGAAAGTGATAGAAATGTCAGATAGATGCTAAATCTGGGAGTAAATATCACACTCTTTCTTAGAACAGTCCTTGAAGAAGTGCTCCAGCAAAATGAAGGAATAAACAAAGAAAGCATAGAAGCCAA
Organism: Hyperoodon ampullatus; assembly: GCF_949752795.1. Taxonomy (NCBI): domain Eukaryota; kingdom Metazoa; phylum Chordata; class Mammalia; order Artiodactyla; family Ziphiidae; genus Hyperoodon; species Hyperoodon ampullatus. The sequence continues at coordinate 16,084,860 of NC_136921.1, forward strand.
AAAATAGTGGGTCCAACTAAGAAAAGTGGTGAAAGGTGGCTTTAGAAGGAGAGCTGGGCCGCTGGCTGATTAGTCCTGATGGGAACAGAAGGATGGAGGGAAGGAGACGCTTCAGGGGAAAGAGGGAGGGACATCCCCAACAGAATATCTAATTGGCGAAAAAGTATGGGGAAAAACTGTGATTGTGATTAAGGCAAACAGTGCAGGAATAGAAGAAAGAAAGAATAAAATAGAGACCATTAGAAACTCCAGGAAAGATGAAAAGGTGGATGAAAGAAAAGGCAATCAGAGCAATAAGCTGATTCTGCAGTGAACAATTTTTACATAGACATCACCACTTGAAACATACTGACTGATTTTCAACTTTTAGAAACAGCCTATAGACAATATATGGAGAACTAAGTTACGGTTACAGAAGAAAATATAAATGGTATTGACCTTGGCAGTGTAAAAGGAAAACGACAGATGGAAGGAGAGAGGACAACTAAAGGAAAGGTTAGGGGTGTTAATATCTTCTTTTGATAATTAGGGGATCACAAGATCTGGCTGTAGTCTAGAAGAAGTAATGGTGCTTAAATATTATTCAAACCATAAGTGTAACTTGTTGAGACCATAGTGATGTCATTTTATATGTTGAGAGAATGAAGGAATGGAGAATAAAAGGACCAGAGCCCAACAGTTAGTGACTAAAACTGAGTCAAAACAGCAGAATCCTATTATTTAGCAGCTTTAGACGTATCTACCAGAAGAAGTGACTAAGAGAGGAAAAAGTGATTGCCTCTGGGAAGCAGGCTAAGGAGGTGCAGGGGACAGATCAAAAGGCTATTATTTTTCACCATAAATATTTCATTTCTACTAGATTTGAAAAATAAAACTGTATGCCCAGATGACTTAGATTTAAAAATCATATTTTAAAAATCTGTCATATGAATGAGGCCAAAAAGAATGCTTCCTTATTGTCACATCCCTTGTTTGCATAAAATTCACTTCAAAATATAATAAAGCTTTTTATGAGTATGCTACCAGTTGTGTAAAAGTTGGAGTGTGTGTGTGTGTGTGTGTTGTGATGGTTAATTTTGCATGTAAACTTGACTGGTATATATAGATATAGATAGATATAGATATACCAGTATATCTATATACACTTATACATGCATAAAATATCTCTGGAAAAGCACAAAACATTGCTTGCAAGGAGAGGAACTGGGTGGATTTGTAGCTGAAAGTGGAGATAAAGTTCTCACTCCATATCCTTTAATATTTAAAAATTTTAAATGTTAGAAATACACCACCTGCACATGATATAAAATAAAATAAATATGTAAATTCAATAAGATTTGCTATGTTTGGTTTTTAGCTAATATTTTTAATTAGGATCCCGTAAAGAATGTATTGTTAAAACATACATTTCTGGAAATTAAAAAAAAAACTAAAAAATGGAGCCAAAGTTTTTTTTTCTTTTTGTGGTATGCGGGCTTCTCACTGTTGTGGCCTCTCCTGTTGTGGAGCACAGGATCCGGACGCGCAGGCTAAGCGGCCGTGGCTCACGGGCCCAGCCGCTCTGCGGCATGTGGGATCCTCCCGGACCGGGGCATGAACCCGTGTCCCTTGCATCGGCAGGCGGACTCTTTACCACTGCCCCACCAGGGAAGCCCCTTTTTTCTTTTTTAACATTTTATTTTGAGGTAATTTTAGACTTACAGAAAAGTTACCAAAAAAATGACAGAATTCCCATATATCATTCACCCAACTTCCCCTTCCATTAACATTGTACATAAATATAGTATAATTACCAACAGCAGGAAATCAACATTGGTACAATATCACTAACTAAACTAAGCAGAACTTGTAGCCAAAGTATTAACATTGATGCCCATACAAGCATTTAGAAATTGCTTGCTGACTGCAAGAAAAGTCTAGAAGTAAATAATCAGCCAGTAAGTTTCTAAAATGCTCTTTTGTTTTTTTCACTGTAGCACCCATAGCAATTTCTTCCATTGTCTAGATGGAAGAAAGGATCATCAAAGTTGTTGACTGTACCATTTTTCTTGTCCCTAAAGAGTGCCAGTTTCTGATTCCTTGTCCAATGCTCAGCAAAGCACTTCCATGATTTAAACTGCAGTCCATTTCCAGCTGACCCCAGGCATAGAGGTGATGTGTGCTTACATATTACCTTCACCATCTCTTCCCCACCTTTCATTGTCACTTTCTGATTTGCCCTCCATCCAGGCAAACGACTTCTTCAGGGGAGCCTCAGGACTGATACTTCTGTACCCCACCAAGACCCACCCTGTTCCCCAGCTCCCACACACCTTTTCATGTCAGTCTTGCCTGGCTTCAGTCTCAAAAATGTTGGTACTGGATTGATATGCTGCTCCAAGAGGAATTCACCTGCCATATGGGAGTCCTATAGGCAGCGTGATACACTGGGACAGTGTTGATGGGGGAGGGGCAGGGAGCTAAGGAAACCTGAGTGTCTCTAGAACTGTCACTAACAAGTTTGGTGACCTTGGTCAAGTCACTCAACTGCTCTAGGTTTTCATTTTCTGGTAAAATAAGAGGATGAGGCTAGATGCAATTTATTAATATTTTTGGCATTAAAGATATCTTTGAAAATCTGATTAAATAAATCTAGAGAACCATACTTTCAGAAAAATGCACGTTGTGCCTAAATATTTTTGTATAGCTGAAAGGGACAAAAGTATGAAATTATAGGAGATCACAGACTTTCCTCTTCATTTCACATCCTAAAGAAGATACTGTATCAGTTCTACTTTCCTCAGGGCCTTTGTTATACAGTTCAGGGTGATGCGTAGAAAGGAGAATCAGAAGTAACAAGAGAAGTTAGATTGATTTACCTAAGGGTCAGGGCACTAATGTAGAAGGTAAGAATAGATCTAGGGTAGATAAAGTGTACTTAATCAAAATTAAAAACCTTCGTGCTTCCAATGGCATCATCAAGAAAGTGAAAAACAACACACAGAATGGGAGAAAATATTTGCAAATCATATATCCAGTAAGGGACTTATATCCAGAATGTATGAAGAACTCTTACAATTCAACAATAAAATGATAATCCAATTTTTTTTTTTTTAATTTATGGCTGCGTTGGGTCTTTGTGGCTACGCGCAGGCCTTTCTCTAGTTGTGTCGAGCGGGGTCTACCCCTCGCTCCGCTGCGCAGGCCTCTCCTGCTGCGGAGCACGGGCTCTAGGTGCCGGGCCTCAGAAGTTGTGGCTCACGGGCTCCAGAGCGCAGGCTCAGCAGTTTTGGCACACGGGCTTAGTTGCTCCATGGCACGTGGGATCTTCCTGGATCAGGACTTGAACCTGTGTCCCCTGCATTGGCAGGCAGACTCTCAACCACTGCGCCACCAGGGGAGCCCTGATAATCCAATTTTAAAATGGGCAAAAGACTTGAATAGACATATCCCCAGTGAAGGTATACAAATTGCCAATAATATCATGAAAAGATGTTCAAAATCATTAGTCTTATTAGTCATTAAGGAAATGCAAGTCAAAACCACAATGAGATGCTACTTCACACCCACTAGGATGGCTATAGTAAAAAAAAAAAAAGATGGACAATACCAACTGTTGGTGAGGTTGTGAAAAAATCGGAAGCCCCATACTTTTCTGGTAAAAGTGTGTAAAACAATTTGGAAATTCCTCAAGAAGTTAAATATAGGGACATCCCTGGTGGCGCAGTGGTTAAGAATCCACCTGCCAATACAGGAGACACAGGTTCGAGTCCTGGTCCAGGAAGATCCCACATGCTGCAAAGCAACTAAGCCCGTGCGCCACAATTACTGAGCCTGCGCTCTAGAGCCTGCGAGCCACAACTATCGAGCCCATGTGCCACAACTACTGAAGCCCATGTGCCTAGAGCCCATGCTCTGCAACAAGAGAAGCCACCGCAATGAGAAGCCTGCAACGAAGAGTAGCCCCCGCACACTGCAACTAGAGAAAGCCCACGTGCAGCAAGGAAGACCCAACGCAACCAAAAATAAATAAATTAATTTTTTTAAAAAGTTAAACGTAAAGTTATCATATGACCAGCAATTTTACTCTTAGGTTTATATCCAAGAGAACTGAAAACTCATGTTCACAGAAAAACCTGTGCATGAATAATCATAGCAACATTATGCATAGTAGCCAAAAAGTAGAAAAAATCCAAAGGTCCATTAATAGATAAACAAAAAGTGGTATATCCACACAGTCAGATATATTCAGCCATAAAAAGGAATGAGGTATTGAAGCGTACTACAACATGGATGAATCTTGAAAACATTATGCTAAGTGAAAGAAGCCAGACCAAAAAAAGGCCACATATTGTATAATTCCATTTGTGTAAAACATCCAGAATAGGCAAATCTACAGGCAGTAGATTAGTGGTTGCCAGGGGACAGGGGAAGGAATAACAGGAAGTGACTGCTAGTGGGTACCAGTTTATTTACGGGGTGATGAAAATGTTCTGACATTAGTGGTAATGGTTTCACTAACTTGTGAAGACACTAAAGCTCACTGATTTGTAAAATAAAAGATCTGGGGGCAGAGGAGGAGAGAACAATGAGAAAGGGAGCCAGCATGGGTGGGAATTTGGGGAAGAAAAAGAGAAGTTTAACGCCCCTGCCTTACATGAGATATGGGAGAGATGGATGGGTAAAGAGGACTTTTAGGAAGTTTGATATGTATTGGGGATATATCTCCACCTCCCAGAAACTTTACAAATTACATATTTAAAAAATAATTTTGGAATTGGATTTGTGGGTTGGGGGATGGGATATTGAATTTAGACTGGTTCCAAAGAATCCATTTATTTGGGGTTTACACATTCATTCAGTCAACAAATGTTTATTGAGCAACTACTGAGTGCCAGGCCCTGTTCTGTGGACATTAGGGTGCAGTGGTGAATAAGACAGGAGGAGGGGGGCTTCCCTGGTGGCGCAGCGGTTGGGAATCTGCCTGCTAATGCAGGGGACACGGGTTCAAGCCCTGGTCTGGGAGGATCCCACATGCCACGGAGCAACTGGGCCCGTGAGCCACAACTACTGAGCCTGCGCATCTGGAGCCTGTGCTCCGCAACAAGAGAGGCCGCGACAGTGAGAGGCCCGCGCACCACGATGAAGAGTGGACCCCGCTTGCTGCAACTGGAGAAAGCCCTCGCACAGAAACGAAGACCCAACACAGCAAAAATAAATTAATAATAATAAAAAAAAAAAGACAGGAGGAGGTACTGCCCTCCTGGAGCTTACAGTCTAGTGGTGTGTGTGTGTGTGTGTGTGTGTGTGTGTGTGTGTGTGTGTGTGTAGCAGAATGGGAGGCTCAGGCACAGGCAATGAGGAAAAGCAAAAACATGATCAATTTCAAGCAGTGATAAGTGTTTTTACTAAAAAGGTAAAGAAAAGGAATAAAGAGTGGCAGGTTCTGAGGGTTACATTTTAGGGGTTCATGGAGTCCTTAAGCCCATGGGTTTAGAGCCTCCAGATTCAGAATCCCTGGACAAGTTAATTTCTATATATCCCTTTTATCTAAAAAAAAAAAATCTGTAATATATGGAAGAGGTATGAGAGTAAATGTGACAAGAACTCAAATACAACGTTAGTAATTTGGAACCTGCCAATTTGGAATTTGTGCTAATGTAAAGAAGAGCTTGGCTGAGATTTAGTTTATATTATCAATAAAGAGTTTGTAGAGACTTTCCTGGTGGCACAGTGGTTAAGAATCCGCCTGCCAATGCAGAGGACACGGGTTTGATCCCTGGTCCGGGAAGATCCCACATGCCATGCCGCGGAGCAACTAAGCCCATGCACCACAGCTACTGAAGCCGGTGCGCTCTAGAGCCCGCCAGCCACAACTACTGAGCCCGTGCACCACAACTACTGAAGCTCGTGTGCTCTAGAGCCTGTGAGCCACAACTACTGAGCCTGTGTGCCACAATTACTGAAACCCATGTGTCTACAGCCTGTGCTCCGCAACAAGAGAAGCCACCGCAGTGAGAAGCCTGAGCACCACAACGAAGAGTAGCCCCTGCTCGCTCGCCACAACTAGAGAAAACCCGCACACAGCAAGGAAGACCCAACGCAGCCAAAAATAAATAAATAGTTTGTAAAATAACGATGTTAAAGGGAAACCACTTAACTAACTCCCTCAATTAACTGCAGCATTTCCTCAGGGTCCACTGTGCCAGAGGCATTGAGATAGACAGGGAGGCCCACACTTGGTGGATGCTAAAACTGGAAGGAACCTTGGAGATGATCTAAGAATGACTTCAATCCTTTCATTGTACAGAGGAGGAAACTGATATTCAGAGGCTCAAGTGCTTAGCCAAATTTCCACGGTTTACTAGTCACAGAGCTGGGATCACAGTTCAGGTGCCCTACTTCCAGGTCCAGTCAGAACATTCATTTGAAAATAATTGATATGTTAATGCAAGATTGTCTGTTTACTAAATCAAGGACCTAAAGTTTCCTCTGAAACAACACATGGCTTCTTTGTTCTGCTTCTACCCGTTAACAATAATGAAACAGCATTTTGTTTGGTAATTTTTTTCACTTATTCAGGTTCTCTATGAAACAAAACATTGCTTCTTAACTGTGTTCTTAGTTAACAATAATGACTGATTTTTTTCATTCATTCAGCACAATGCTAGGCACCCACTAGGAACAGGAACATCGTTCAGATGTAGCCTCTGACCTCAAAAAGCTAAACATCCAGAGGAGAAAATAAGACATGTTCACAAATAATTAGGATGTCAGATAGATCTTGATAAGTCCATCAGATGCTACCATGTGTCAGGAGGTTCCAGAGGAGCAAAGTCATGTCTGCTTGGGAGAAAGGAAATCAGGAAAATACATTCTGACTTTACAAAGCTTCAGAGAAATAACTTCTGGACTTCATGGAAATCGTTGAAGTCTTTGGGCAACAAAAAACACAGAAACTGGGGCTTCCCTGGTGGCGCAGTGGTTGAGAGTCTGCCTGCCGATGCAGGGGACGCAGGTTCGTGCCCCGGTCTGGGAAGATCCCACATGCCGCGGAGCGGCTGGGCCCATGAGCCATGGCCGCTGAGCCTGCGCGTCCGGAGCCTGTGCTCCGCAACAGGAGAGGCCACAGCAGTGAGAGGCCCGCATACCGCAAAAAAAAAACAAAAACAAACAAACAAACAAAAAAACACACACACACAAACTACAAGGGGAAATCAGTAATTTCCTTAAAAGTACCCAAACAAACCTGTCTTTATTTAACCACAGGACACATTTTGTTAATTGACTGCTGAAACTTTTAGAATATTTAACCAATACTCTGGGAAAATATTTATAATTGCACCCAAGTTGACCTCAATTGTGACTACACTTAGAATAAGATAAATGTACTTTAAAAATTCAGTTCTTTCTAAACTTTAGCCTTCATATTTTAAGTTGGCCACCATAACTGTGTAAGAACCTTTCCAAATGACAGCGTTACGTGTGATTAATGAGACTTGATAGCTGAAATGGAATAAATGTCTTTTTAAAAGCCCTCAGGTTTGTTCATGTATAATTTAGAGACAGTAAAATTTGCACTTTTTAGGTGTATAGCTCCATGAGTTTCCACAAATGGGATGCTTTTACTGTGATTCCTACAGTTAGCTATAGCACAGTGAAGACCTACAGAACTGAATGGAGAGAAACAGCCTAGGAATCAATGATAATATAAAGCAAACATCTCCACATGCACTGTGTGCTCGGACAGGGGAGTGTGCCCTTTATGTGAACAATCTCAGCTCCTTCTTCCATCCCTATACAAAATATTCTTTTATAATCTCTACAGATAAGAAAAATGAAGCTCAGAGAAGTTGAGGTTTTTGACCAAGGTCACATACCCAGGAGGTGGCAGGCTCCCAAGCAGGGAGAATTTCCTGCCTCTGTCACTAAGTAGTTTTGAGATTTGGGGAAATTCATTTGGCCTTTTGGGGCTTTGTTTTCCTCATTCTCATAAAGAGAAGGTCCTACTAGCTTTCTGGTCCCCCAGACCTCTTTGATTCCTTATCCGAGCCCCACCATCTTGGTTCACAAGTGGAAATAAAACATCTGACCAGCAGTAGCCTCGGGGCGGAGAGTCTCAGACAAACAGCCCCAGAAGTTAGAGAAACAAGTCAGAAATGCCACACACACTTAGACGGAGCCCAGCGTTCACCCACGCAAACTCTTCCCCGTTTTCTCACCATGGGCAGCTGGCACGGGGCGAGGACAATGCCATCTAGTGGAGTTCAGGAGGCCAGAGAAACAAATGGTGAGGAAGTACGTTCGGCCTCAGTCCCGCAGAACAAGGCGGCCACTGTCTTCTGTACCAGCTTCTCTGCTCGCATCACATCCTCACCGACCACGATTACAGGGACTGGAGGTGGCCGAGCCACCCTCATTCTCCCAGTTTTCAGCTCTGCGGTTGGCAAACCATCCTCCAGCACATCGCCCCACTAGCTGCGTCCTGCCATGTCCCTTTCTCTCTGTGAACGTTCGTTATTGTCCGGTCGCCTCCGAGGGAAGCGGTAACGTGAGGATGGAGAGCTGGGAATAATAAGTGTGCCTCTTCTCTCCGCAGCTGTAGAGGGAGTCTGGAGACCTACTTCTGAATTCTGACCCTGCCACCCAAATGGTTGTGGATGGGGGCACTCTATTATCTTTATTTTTTTGCGGTACGCGGGCCTCTCACCGTTGTGGCCTCTCCCGTTGCGGAGCACAGGCTCTGGACGCGCAGGCTCAGCGGCCATGGCTCACGGGCCCAGCCGCTCCGCGGCATGTGGGATCCTCCCGGACCGGGGCATGAACCCGTGTCCCCTGCATCGGCAGGCGGACTCTCAACCACTGCGCCACCAGGGAAGCCCTTTTTTAAATATATATATATATATATATATATATATATATATATATATATATATATATATATATATATATATTTAATTAATTAATTTTTGGCTGTGTTGGGTCTTCTTTGCTGTGCGTGGGCTTTCTCTACTTGCGGGGAGCAGGGGCTACTCTTCACTGTGGTGCACGGACTTCTCATTGCAGTGGCTTCCCTTGCTGTGGAGCACAGGCTCTAGGTGCGCAGGCTTCAGTAGTTGTGGCTCGCAGGCTCAGTAGTTGTGGCTCGTGGACTCTAGAGCGCGGGCTCAGGAGTTGTGGCGCACGGGCTCAGTTGTTCCACGGCATGTGGGATCTTCCCGGACCAGGGCTCGAACCCATGTCCCCTGCATCGGCAGGAGGACTCTTAACCACTGCGCCACTAGGGAAGCCCTCCATTATCTATTTTTATTTTATTTATTTTAAACGGGACTGAAGTCAGGAAGTAAACTGTATTTCCTGTATAACAGTTTGTTTCTCTTTGGGGTGCCGATGTTGAAGGACCTGGGGAGGAGTAATGCTTCCTCCTGATCATTCAACACCCTGTACTTCACCGTCCTTCAGACTTTAGAGCAGCCTTTTTTTTTTTTTTTTGCCATACCATGTGGCTTGAAGGACCTTAGCTCTCTGACCAGGGATCAAACCTGGGCCCCCTGCAATGCAAGCACTGAGTCCTAACCACTGGACTGCCAGGTAGTTCCCTAAAGCAGCCTTTATCCATGTAAAACAAAACAGTATCACACCATGCACCAACCTAATAGGCTGAACCCTTTTCTCATTTTCGCCTGTTTCTGGCTTGCTTTTCAGGGAACTTCAGGTCACTGAGTCTTCTTTGAGGCCTTTAAGGACATAGCAGGTGCTCAGCAAATGCTTGCTGATTGTCTGTCATGGGAATCAACAGATAAAGATGAAAATGACACAACCCTAGAGTGGGGATTTTAAAAACCTTATTTTATAGGATAAAATTCTTTTCTTAGTGGTAGAATGTCTGATTATTTTTTAATCCTCAAATATCTAACTTATCCAGGGACTCAGTTTCTACCCTTGGAAGAGATTAATAATAACTTCAGAAGGCTCCTGTAAAGACAAAGAGAAATAATGCACATAAAGGTCATGAGTGAGTCCCAATGCATGGCTTCCTGGCACATTTTACTTGATGGTACTCAGAGTAAAGTATGATATTTGTACAGTGCATTGAGGGTAAATGGACAAGGCAACCAGAGGGATCTATCACTGCCCCAGGGGCTCCAGCAGCCCTAAAGATTCTTGCTACTCCAGTCCCCTCGAAGCAAACGCCAGGGATGAGGGAATCATTAGTTTCTCCCACCTACAACATCTGTGTCCCAAGATCCACTTCTCGAAAAGCTGTTTTGAACTTTCATACAAATGGACAAATGTAATGAATGATCCTATTGATGTGAGTGGATCACTTTGCCTTCCTCCACTCAGTTGCCATAGGGGAAACTGCCTAATCACCAAGATCATATTATTTATGAAAGTAATACAATGATCTATTTGGACCAGTGGTGAAAGTAGAAAAAAAAAAAAAAACAACGGGCAAGACAGATTCACTTTGGCATGGGGAGACTTGAGTTACACAGTTACTGGTATTGGTTTGGGATTTGTTGATGCCTGGGCTTTGGATTGGTGTCTTCGGAAATTCCCCTGGTCGTGCCCTTGTGGTTGGAAGACGTCCACAGAAAGCTGGAAAATGACATCCTCACCCTGTTCAAAGCCAGCCTGCAGAATCTCTTTCCCAGTACTCTAACTCCTCATCAGGAAGGACAAAACTTCCCAGAGGTCCCTAAGCAGACTCCCTTATATGTCATTGACCAGAACTGGGCCACATGGGCACCCTTAGCTGAGACTAAGACTGAGAAAGCAAGTATCTGACCTGTTTACTGGGATGCCAGTCAGGGAGAGGGGGCTTTGAGAGGCCAATCAGTAGTGTCTGGCTTGTTGCTATGCAAAGCGCTTCTGGTTGTAACTCAAAGGGAAAAGCAAGTCTTCATTTCCCAGTATTATCTGAACAGACTTCCCATTATTAAAATATACAAACAAAAAGGTTTAGTAACAGAGCATCTGTAATTTCTACAACATCTGCCAACCCTGTTGATATTTGGCTGCTTGGTCCATAATGATTTGCTCAGATTTCGTAAAACAGGAATTCCTACTTTTCCTCCTGAAAGTTTCAGGATTCTTTCAAATGCCTTCAGGTATTAAGCCCATGAGCTCCCTTGTAAACTGTTTCTTCCCCTTGGTCCATCGTGCTGCTCTTCTCACTAATTACTTCACACAGAGACTTCAGGTACATTTATAGCTAAACATCTTATTGGGAAGCAGTCTTCAAGAAATGAGATATTAACATTTTTGCTATTTTAAAGTATATATAAAATATTTTAGAATAATATTAAAACTAATAAAAATGTTAAACCACATTTTAATGTTACATGCACGGTTTTGTAAATTAAATAAGTATTGGCTTATAATAAAAAGCTGCAGTCTCCTGTCTCACCTTCACCACCCTCTGTTCCCACTTCCAGTCAATAATTTTCTACTCATTTAGCTTTCTTTATGTGTTTATATCTATATTCTAAATTACATGCTTAAATTGCTATTTCTTGACTTTTAATTTAGACTCCATCTGTTGGCTCTATTCTACGCAATAGGAGAATTTGACTTTGAATTTGAATTTGACATACACTGAATTTTGAATTCAATTGAAATTCATACATTGAATTTTACATACATTCCCGCACCTATTTTTCTCCTCCTCCCATCATCCCTCTATGGTTATGTCACTATCTTTTTTCTTAATCCTCTTTTTTACATAGCATTCTGTTCTTGTTTTATTGTTGCAAAATTTTCTCTTCTCTCTCTAAAGATATAAATTATCGTAAGTTTTCTTCCGCTGCTGCCATCTCTCCCATGTTCCTCATCTGTTATATTTGCTCCTGCTGAAGCCTTTCTTGAAATGTCGGTTGATTCTTGGATGTCCATTACTGCCACTAAAAAGCTGACCAGCAGCTCTGTGTAAATAGAGTTTATCCATTGGTCGGCATCATTATATTGTGGCAGTATATTGTGGCAGATGGGGACCCACAAGGACTGGAATCTATATGTCTTCTCTCTTGGGTTGGTTGCCTTCCCCAAACAGGAATTCTCCAGTCTCCCTTTGGGGGTAATAGAAAACCAGCTGCTCGGGATCATGGGAACCTAGTGTGAGAAGGAGGCCGTGGGAATTACCATTCAATATGAAGACTGTCACTCAATCTGCTGTAAAGGCACCTCACCACCCCATTCCCCTTCACTGAGCTTGGTGCCCCAAAGCTCAGAGTTTCTCTAGAATTTCCAAGAGCAAAGCTCTTGTGCTATATTCAGGTAGGCAATGGACAAGCTGCAGCAGCTAGGGCAGGGAATATGGGAGTCTGCTTCTTCAAGAGATCTTCGACTACTCTCTGTTTCTGGTCCCCTCCACAGCCAACTTTTTTTGTTGTTTTTTGTTTGTTTGGTTGGTCTTTGGCTGTGCCATGTGGCTTGCAGGATCTTAGTTCCCCGACCAGGGACTGAACTTGGGCCACGGCGGTGAAAGCGCCGAGTCCTAACCACTGGGCTTCCAGGGAATTCCCCTCACCTAAATTTTGATAGGTGGCGCCTTCCATGGTTTGACCTTTCCGAGAATCTGCAATGGGAATCAGCTTGCTTCTCACTGGACATTCCCCCTCAACTCTCTCTGGCATTAAGTCTCTGTTTTTTCTGTTCTGCCTAGTCAGTTACCACTTGTTCACCTGTTTTCCATTTTGCAAAATAGGGTTGACATCACTTTCTCCTCTTATTCCTCCCCTGTTCTCTTTGACTTTCTGACTTTTCACTATTTTTATCTCTTTATTCTCATGTCAGTAGGGTTTCATGAAAGAGTAAAGATTAATGCAAGCATTCAATTTACCATGTTTAACTGAAGGTAATAAACGTTTCATTTTTAGGTATCAAATCTTAGCTGGGCATATGCCCATTTAGCTATTTATGTATATATATGAGTGTGTGTGTTTAGAGACAAGAAAAAATATATATTTATATCGTAGATGAGAGGAGGACTATACTCTCAGCTTCCCTTGCAGCCTGTGCCAATACAATGAAAGTGGAAGTGAGGTGTGTACTTCTGAGCCTTGGTCTTAGCATACAACTCTGTGCTTCTCTGCTCTCTGTTTTTCCTCTGGGCTAGAATGTGGATGTGGCAGCAGCCAGCTTCACCTATGCAGACAAGGACAACTCCCTAGGAGATGGTGGTCAAACAAATGGAAGTAACTTGGGTTTTTGAATGAATAGACCCAGCATCCTGGACCATTCACCTCCAGACTATTTTGTCAGAAAGAAATTAATTTCTTATTTAGGCCTCTGTAGTTTGAGATCTCTTTGCTATGGCAATGTATCCTGTACTCTAATGCAATCCCATTGACTGGTTCACAAAGCAAATCTACGGATAAGCTGCATATCTATTGCCTGGGGTGTTTAAAAATATACAGAATCTTGGACCTCACCCTCAGATTCTGATGCAGTCAGTCTGGGGTAAGGTGCAGAAATCTTTTTTTTTTTTTTAACTACCTATACTTTTCTGATACATTGCCAAGATTATGAACCACTGACCTTGCCCCCTTTCACTATAAAACATTTTCTTGACATTCCCATGGTTTTCCCATTCCTCCTTCATTTTCTTTGAGTGTCCTTAATGTCTTCCTGATTCGTTTGTTAAAAGTAAAATGCTGGGGCTTCCCTGGTGGCGCAGTAGTTGAGAGTCTGCCTGCCAATGCAGGGGACACGGGTTCGAGTCCTGGTCCGGGAAGATCCTACATGCCGTGGAGCAACTAAGCCTGTGCGCCACAACTACTGAACCTGCGCGTCTGGAGCCTGTGCTCCGCAACAAGAGAGGCCGCGATAGTGAGAGGCCTGCACACCGCGATGAAGAGTGGCCCCCGCTTGCCGCAACTAGAGAAAGCCCTCGCACAGAAACCAAGACCCAACACAGCAAAAATAAATAAATAAATTAAAAAAAAAAAAAAGTAAAATGCCAGTGTTATTGTAGTGGATAGTTGTTTGTCTTTCCAGAATCCATTCGCTCTGATTTTCCTTTGGGGACGCGCTTATTCTCAATTCTCTGACCATGTGGTTCAGGCAAACCAGCCAGCTACATAACATCGCCGGCTCTAGGGAGGGACACTCAACCACACAGCCCAAGCCAGGTCAGTCGGCATATTCCAACCTCTTGACCACAGTGATGTGTTCGGGGGTGAACACATGATCCAAGTCAGTTCAGTGAGACCCAATCCTAGGGAAAAGAACAGGTCTTTTTCCTCTGGGAATGCTAAGCTGGTAGGATGTATGCCTGCAGCTGTAGGTGCCCATCTTACCACCATTGAGGGAGTCTGAGCATGAAAGTCAACACAGTGGAGAGAAGAGAGGAGAGATGATGCAAGACTAGTTCTGATGATATCGCTTGAGCATCTGGAATCGTGCCTAAAGCCCTAGACTCCCCCAGCTACATAACTCAATACATTTCTTTTTATAAGAAGGAAGTATCAGATTACATAGATATGTATATATTATATATCTATATATTATTCATAGTATATATATTAGGATTATTTCATATTAAAATTATATGTATATATTTAAATATTTATGTAGAAACACACAAATGCAACATAATTATAAAATTAACTATGAAGTTCAAAAGAAAATAGAAAATGAACATGTAACATTTTAGAGATATTTTCAAAGAGAATAATCATTAGATCAGTGTATCTAACACATCACTTTCCTGTTTTAACTAGTATCTAGGGTAATATTGGCTCTGATTTTTATGAAGTTGATGCAAACAGACCTTTGAGGGATTATGCAAATGCTTTTGTTATAGTGTCAATAATTTTCTGGTTACAGTTCTAGACTGTTCTAGAGTTTTCTCATGTAGAGTCTGATCCAGTTTTGCAGTCACTACAGGGCAACTTAAAACAAAATATGTAAAATATATAAGGCTTCCTGATCCAGGAAATCAGCAGTACAGATTTCCTGAGTTAAATGAATCTAGTAAACTTCACTTTGTTCATGACTAGGAACATGACTGGGAAGCAGCTGTTTTTTTGTTGATCTCAGGAAAATTAATGTCTGCTTGATAGATTGAACATGTCAGCACTTTTCAATAATCTGTATTCAAGGTATAGGGCCTATTTGCTGCAGCACGTGGTGGGCCTTCCAAAGCCATTCACACTCTTCTCTCACAGAGGACTGGGGTTCTGTGTTTGTATAGCCCAGGAGCCAAGGATGATTTCCACACTTCTAAATGGTGGAAGAAAGATCAAAAGAAGAATAATACTTCATGAATATTATATGAAATTCAAAATTCATTGTCCACAACTAAAGTTGTATTGGAACACAGTCACATTAATTCATGTACACATTATCTATGGCTGCTTTTTTTTTTTAAAGAGCAAATCTTTTGAAAAATTACTCCAGCAAGGAAGATATGCGAGTGACAAATAAGTGCACCAAAAGATGTTGGAGAGCATCAGTGATTAAGGAAATGCAAATTAAGAGTACAAGGGAATATCACTACACACAGATCAGAATAACTACAATTAAACAGACCGCCACACTGAGTATTGGCAAGGATGTGTCAACTTTCATGACGGCTGCTAGGAACGTAAAACGGTACAACCACCTTGGAAAACCGTTTGACAGTTTCGTAAAAAGTTAAACATACACCTACCAGATAACTCAGTCATTCCAGTCCTAGGTATTTATCAAGAGAAATGACATCACATGTCCATGGGAAGACTTTTGCACAAATGTTCATGGCAGCTTTACTTGCAAAGCCAAACAAGGAAACAACCCAAGTGTCCATCAATAGATGAGATGGATAAACCAATTGTGGTCTCTCTCTATGGCTGCTTTTGCATCACATGGCGGAGGTGAGTTGTGACCAAATGGCCTACAAAGCCTAACATTTACTGTCTCAGTCTTCAAGTTTGCTGACCCCTGCTACAGAGAATGGAAAGTCAATACTCACTTCCCCAGAGATATTTGTAAGGGGAGGGGAAAACCATGTGACCCATTTCTGACCAATAAAATGTCAAGGAAAGTTTGCAAGAGGGATGGTAGAAAAGAGAGTGTAGATCCTAATAAAGTAAAAGAAGAGAGTTGACTCCTCTCTCCTTCTTCCTGCCTTAAAACACAGATGTGATGTCTGGAGCTGTGGTGACATTTTTGTGACCACGATGAAACAAGCACAAGGTTGACTGCATTTTTATCTGATATATTACTTTTTTGTTCAAAGATCTAATGCTTTCTTCGGTCTCTGGCGTTGGAAATGATTTGAAGCAGTCTATAGTTTTTCTAAACCTAGTCTAAACAATGGTCACCGGGGAAAGAATAACTTAGACAGATGCTTCCCATGGGAAACTTTCCATTTCTTTCGGAATTTGATTGTGGTCACGTAACCCCAGGCTCCAACTGAGGAGAGTTCAACTTTAGCCCGAGTTAAATCTGCCAAGGTACTTGGGGTGGGAAGGATATAAAACGTTTAAGAAGCTGCGTTCCAAAATTAAATGTGCTCATTTAACTGTGGCAAAGATGTAAAAGCATCAATCACTGCTAGTTCCTACTACTCAGTCAATCTTCTATAAAAGAGAGATAATTTTATTATTGTAAGTAAATACTCAGCTGGAATGTGGTACTCTTATATTCAATTCTCCTTTTTATTAAGTTTCATAAGCGACCATTTAGATCATGAAATCTCTAGCAGAGCTATTCCATCTATAGTCCTTCTGGGAGCAAGGTGTAAATAAATAACATTTATTTGAAGGACTTCCCTGGCAGTCCAGTCGTTAAGACTTCGCCTTCCTATGCAGGAGGTGCAGGTTCGATCCCTGGTCAAGGAGCTGAGATCCCACATGCCTCGTGGCCAAAAAATCAAAACATAAAACAGAAGCAATATTGTAACGAATTCAATACAGTCTTTAAAAGTGGTCCACATCAAAAAAAAATCTTAAAAAAAGATTTATTTGAATGATATATATACTTATATTAAATGAAATAAATGTATTGTTAAAATAAATATAAATTTATAAATAATAGATTTATATATTTAACATGTACAAGGCAGAACAAAACAAAATAAAAACTTGGAGTATATGCTATATAAAGATTAGGGCATTTTCTAATATTTCAGACCTCTAAGTATACCTGGAGTTTCAAAAGTCCCAGGGTCTAGGCACCCATTCATTAAAAATATTTTAGAAGTCCATTATAGGAGAAAATAATTTCTCCTTGTAGAGAGAGAAAATGAAGCTCAGAAAAGATGGTCACAGTCACAGAATAACTCTCTCCACAGGACCCAGACTCTTGGGGAATACTCACTGTCATTAATTTTGAGGCCACTTGGACAAAAGGGGGCATTAAGGAGAACTCATGACAAAATCTCACTCACATGTATGGTGACCTTCCAGAGCCTTAAGCCCATCATTCGCATTGAATTCCCAGTACATGGGAAATTTCAGAGTATTATAGGCTATATAGCTAAGCTGGAATTATTCATTTTCCAAAGATTGGTTTAAAAGCTGCTCTCTAATACATTAAAGAAACAAAAAGCCTCCCTGCCATCCCTCCTACAGGTCGAGGTAGCCACTCACTCTGCCTTCCTGCCTAGGGTGGCTGACCATCCCACTTTGCTTGGGATTGAGGGGTTCCTAGGATGGGAGCTTTCACTGCTAAAACCGGCAAAGTGCTAGGAAAACTGTGACAAGTTGGCCACCCTATCCTGACTCCTCTGCCTGAGATTCTCCTTTGTGCTCACCTAGGTCTTCCTCAGCTTTGCAAGCCCAAGTCGATTCCATTCCCTCCATGACCCCTCCCGGATCCCCCAGCCATAACTCATCTCTCTACATGGCCAAAGCTCTGGGCTGGTGCTGATCTTGTGACAGCTGCTTCCCTCTCTCTCCTGTAACACACTTTCTAATTATGGCCCCGTAGAGGGCAGAACACATGTCTTGTGCCTTGGTTCTTTTCACTGAGTCAGTGCTGGATCAAAATTGTCAAATTGACTGGGAAGATGCTCAGAACTGGACCCCAAGCATCTTCCTCCATGCTGTGCCCAGACTTCTTGCATTTACTCGTAGAAATACACCTTGCAGCTCGGGCCTTGGCCCCTCCAAAAAAATCTTTGAATTGCCAGGAGATGCAGGAAATTCCGATTGAATCTAGTAACTACAAACAAATCTGAAAATAATTCTTCAGCGGATTCTTGCCAAATAATTCTGGCAGGAAACAACCCTGATGGAACTCAGTGAATTAGCAGAAAACACATACCCCAGAGAGAGGATCAGACTGAAGTTACTGCATGCCTCTGTTTCACAAAAACTAGAGCCCTGAGCAAAGAGAAATCACAGACAGGATGGAAGAGAAATTTCTCCTTTGAAATAATGGCCCTGGGGCAGTTTCTAAGCCTATCAAGATGTGGAAAGGAAAATAATACCTGCAATAAAGTCAGGCCACAATGATGTGCTAACAGCTTCAGAGCAATTCAAAAGTTCAGTACCAGTAGTTCCTTATGAAAAGGGGTTTCTCTGGCCACAAATGACCACTCAGGCACACTGCTTTGCATAAGCTCTGCCATTTAAACATCTAAACTCAGCAAATTACCCTTAGCCAAATTATCCTGATGGTTTGTTTCATCGAATTCTCAACAGTAACCATGCAAATACATAGTTCTAATGGTCACATTGCCTAGGCAGATTTAAACACCATTTTACTATTCTGTTTTCACTTGACTTTTTTTTTTTTTTTTTGCAGTACACGGGCCTCTCACTGCTGTGGCCTCTCCCGTTGCAGAGCACAGGCTCCGGACGCGCAGGCTCAGTGGCCATGGCTCACGGGCCCAGCCGCTCCACGGCATGTGGGATCTTCCCGGACCGGGGCACGGACCTGTGTCCCCTGCATCAGCAGGTGGACTCTCAACCACTGCGCCACCAGGGAAGTCCATTCTCTTGACTATTTGATCTTTGGGCTAGTTGCTCATATCATCTGTCAACCTGGCACAGTATTGGGGAAAAAAAATACTTTCAGCTAAGATTTTCAACTGTCCAGACGTCTAGGTAAGAGATAGTGGATTCATAACAGTAATCAAGTAAATAGCAAAGGTCCTTATCACAGTGGTCTGGTAGAGCTAAGAAAATGTGAACTGCTAACGCAGGAATCACTCCTTCACATTACCAGAAAAGGGCCAAGAAAAAGATAGATCTTCCTTCACTGGGGCACCATTTCTGAGACGCCATTTCACTCAGGCAGCACCAGATGTGTTCCTGTCACCTGTTACTGAAATGAAAGTCCTCCAGGACAAGGACACACCATGGAATGGAATGGGAACAGTCCTTTAACGTAAAATGTAGAATCGTGAGTCGTCCTCCTCCTCGTGCAGCCCCGTAGCTTTCTTATTAACTCTTCCCTACTTTCATGGTCCTTGACCTGACCACTGGCAAAAAGTAAGTTTCTCGGTTGCTTCTTGCAATTTAACTTACCCCTTCACTTCCTCTTATTTTTCTTTTTTCCTGGATTATGGACAAAGTAGAAGCCAATGTTTTGAAAAAAAACCTGAATAACAGAAGAAGATAGAAAAGGGGAGGAGTGTGGGTGGGATGTCTGATCAAGGTCTTCCCTGATTGGGAAGGTCAACCCTCCCTCTGGAGCTGCAGTGCTTTTCAGGTGCAAATATGCTTGTGCCCTGGTTTGAAACAATACACTATGTTGCAACTTCTGGAAACACTGTAGTGTCACTATGCCATATCTCCTATGTTTACTGGTAATAATAACCGCACTAAGTTCAATCAACTATATATTATTCAAAATACCATAAATCAAATCCACCTTTAAAAGTAGAGCTAGTTCCCAAATGAATCACATTCACTTTTCTTCTGAGTGATTTAAAATTTCCTTTGTCTGGGGCTTCCCTGGTGGTGCAGTGGTTGAGAGTCCTCCTGCCGATGCAGGGGACACAGGTTCGTGCCCCGGTCCGGGAAGATCCCACATGCCGCGGAGCAGCTGGGCCCGTGAGCCATGGCCGTTGAGCCTGTGCATCCGGAGCCTGTGCTCCACAACGGGAGAGGCCACAGCAGTGAGAGGCCCGCGTACCGCAAAAAAAAAAAAAAAAAAAAAAAAAGTTTCCTTTGTCTGGATATTATTTCAATAACAGTAATGAATATATATACAGCTATACATCAATGGCTGTATCTATAGCTATATAATATATAAGCCCTTCTGCAAATCTCACTAAAATTATTTAATATGACTTACATTCCATATGCATGGATTCAATGTTATTTTAAAGTTAAGCGAATTTGAAATTACAAATTATGTGATCCTGCTTTTATAGAGTCAACCAATCTAAGATAGATCACAGCATTCCTTTATTTCCGCATCACATGTAAAATGCCAGTATCAGGTCAAACTAAATATCAAACTTCCTCTCCATCTTGAATCTTTAAATTCAAGTGTTGCTGTGGTGAACTGGAGAAAACAGGGAAGGAGACGTCAATCAGGAGACATTTCTTCTTAAAATGAGGAACATGCGGCAATTGTATGGAGAAAAATTTTAAAAGGTACTTAGGAACACACATATACATACACACATGTGATAAAGAAAATGAATTTTAAAATACAGTTTGGAAAGGGGGGAAGGGATCAATTAGGAGTTTGGGCTTAACATACACATACTACTACACATAAAATAGATAACCAACAAGGACCTACTGTATAGCACAGGGAACTATACTCAGTAGTTTGTAATAACCTATAAGGGAAAAGAATCTGAAAAAGAATAGATATATGACTGAATCACTTTGCTGTACACCTGAAACTAACCTACTATAAATCAACTATACTTCAATTTAAAAAAAATAATAAAATAAAATACAGTTTGAAAAAATGATCTCTCCCCTGCTAGTGCTCTACATAGTAACAGTTTCCCCCCAAAATCAAGACTTTTAATTAAACACGTATTCTTCCTATAACATTTTAAACTTTGACAACAAATATTAATCCACTGATGAAACTCCTCACTCTGTCCTTCTAATGGCAAACACAACACGTTTCCATCTCACAATGGGTCCCCAGAGTTGTTCTCAGCACTGAGAATGGCTGCCATGCCCACTGGGTTTGGGGAGTGGCCTGGAAATGTAGACGGTTTTAGAATAGAATCACGTCTAGGTGGACCTATAAGGAATCTTCACAATCATGTCCCACCTTCTCATTTGATAGGTAAAGAATACAAGGTCACTTACCCAGAGTCACGCAGCCAGTTACTGAAAGAGATGGCACACACCCCAGGGCTCCTGAGCCCTACACCCAAAGCATTGGCCCTGGCCAGAGGACCTGGCATCATGTCTGAGCTCCACCACCCGCCATCAGGGTTGCTTCCACTAGAGCTCTTAGTTGCTCTGAGCCCCAGTTTCCTATGGGATAAAAATAGTACCAATCCATAGGGCTATTTTAAGAGCTAAATTCCATGACGCAAAGTACTTAGCCCTGAATCTGGCACATTGTAGGTGGTCAATGAATGTTGATTGTTATCTTTACATGATAATATTTACTTAGTCTTCAGCTACAGTATTAATAAAATACTGGGAAAAATGAAAGTCAAACAGTATTTTACACCAAAATAAAACGGCGTGTTCTTTATCCAATAAAATACTTTAAAAGAGTACTGAAAACACCTATTTCGAAAAGGAACAGCAGAAACACCAACAGGTCTCAAAAATCAAGGTATAAACTTTATCATTCAAAGTGCTGGCATCAAAGGGAGGCCATTTCATTTCTGACACATTAAACAAAAGAATTTTTAAACTTCTTCCTTTATTTTGGCAAGTGTCTGGTTGACTTGAGTTTATAAAACGTCGTTATTGAGACATAATTCACACACCATAAAATTCACCCATTTAAAGTGTAGAGTTTAGGGGTTTTTAGAATATTCACAGAGTTGTGCAACCATCACCACAATCTAATTTTAGAACACTTTCATCATCCAAAAAGAAATCCAGTACCCACTAGAAGTGATTCACTTGACTGAGAACCTGTAAATTTTTTGATTTCTGGATCTGAGAGGTTTCACACTTATTCCAACCACATAAAACCACAGCAATTTCCTGACTTGTTTCCTCTCACTGTCCTCTGCTTTTGCTTCACCCCGCACACTTGCACTTTTTCGTTAGCCCTGCCCCTGCTTTCTGTTTTGTCTTTTATCCCATCACGTGAATTTAAAGGACTGACTCTTCAGTAGGAGAATTTGCAATGCTCACCTTTTCACTGGAATTCCCTAGCTTGTATCCATCCCCAAGTCCAAGTTAATTCAGTCTTGTCAAGGTGTGAGAAAAGGAAAAGCATTCCATCCACGTGAAACACCACACCCACACAATTATAACTTGGGCAGAAAACACATTTATTGGTCAAAACTTTACAAACCGAGAGCTTTTAAAAAGCACACAGCCACACACCCAATAATGAAAATATAAAAATTCACCATCTCCTATAAAGAGTTTAACAAGTAATAAACTGTTATGCCCTAGTTTTGAATGATATAAAGGAGGAAGCCTCATAGATAAATTTCTCTGATTTTTATTAGAGATTTAAATTATTTCTTAAAAACACCATGATGAAAGGTCACTGTGAAGAAATTTCAGTAGCAATCTGTGTTTTATAAATGACAAGAAAGTGAGACAATCGTTTGAACTCACTGCATGTCTTGGAGGAACACAATCAAATGAGGATGGTACAGGAAAAGGAAAAGTCATCACATAAATCTGCATCTCCAACTAGATGTCATCACAGTGACAGAAAAAAGGCCAGGGAGAGACCACAGAGATAGAGCCAGAAGGAACCTCGGAGATCATTCACTCCTAACTCTATTTACATAGGAAGCCACTGAGCCCACTTCACACAGCCAATTAGTGGAAGGCCAGAGGCTAAAGGATGATTTGAACATAGAAGCCTGGAGAGCAGAAAAGAATGGGATAGTTACTTTCTCTGGTTGTCTCAACATGACTGCATCCCCATAAAAGAGGGATTGAAATCCAACCAACAAGACGTTAAGCTCCAAGTTGGTTTGGAAATGGAATAGGAGAGAATCACGCCAATTCCCAAAGCCTTTGGGAATACAAGGAAGGTTGGATTTATCTTTATTCTCAAGAGAGTCTAAGATAATTCATAACCAGAATCTAAGAGCTATTAAAAAAAAAATCAGCTGTGACAAGCCAGCTGGAGGAGGCTGAAGCCAAAATGGACTGGGGCCTGGAGCGGACTGCGAGGTGATAGAAGCTCTGCTTGCACCCCTGTCTGAGGAGTGGGATTGTTTTGGCTGCAGTAACAATCACAACACAGCTGAGAGGGAAGATGTGTGCAGGCTCTGTCACCCGCCCTGGGCCTGAGGCAGCTTGCCCCATCCTGCTGCTCCAATACATCAGGTTCCAGTGGCTAAGCCTGTTGTTGGAAACTTGGGCTTTGCCCAGGACACATCACCAAAATAGCTCTTGCAAAAAGGAAAAGTCAACAATGTGGTGTACTGATCTCAAGAAAGAAAAATATTCTTAATACCAATAAGACAGAGCTTGCTGCAGGGTTGTTAAATTCCTTGCCTTAAGTGTATTTTTAATCGTACTCTACTTCTTTGATGCTTTTGCTTTATAGGAGGATTCCTGGGTTTATTAATCAACAGTCACAGAATAGCAGTACCTCCTGTTCAATCTAGAACATGGGGTCAGTTCCAATGCGTACTAAACCTCACTGGGGTTCAACTGCTTCATCTGCAGAAGGAATAACTGACAGACTATGAAGTCCCTTCTAGCTCTAAAACTGGGCTTCCAGGGCACCATCCATCCAACTTCCTGGTCAATGCCTCAAGCATTCATGGAGAGATGGCAGAAGTCTGCTCTCTTTGGGCCAGGATCAAAACACACGCAAGGCACAGTTTCTGCCACCGAGGAACTCATCACCCCATGGGTTATCTATGGATTGAGATAAAATTTCTTCTTCTCATATAAGATATCAAGGCCCTAAGTTGATGGTGCTTGGGAAGGATTAATTAAAATAACTAAAATATTGGGTTGGCCAAAAAGTTCATTCGGTTTTTCGTAACATTGAAATCTGGAACAAACTTTTTGGTCAACCCAATACAAGGCATTAGAGAAATCCCTTTGTTTTAAATATAAAGAACTGCTTCTGTGTCTACCATCCCAGAGAAACAGGAGCAACTATTTGGTTATTTCGACACTGCCTTGCTTTTCTCCTTTAAAAAGGTATACAAATTCTACAAGAAGGAACTCTCCCAGCCCCACAAATAGACATTTTATCACCTAGCTTAGAAAAAAATATATATATATGAGAACTAGCAAACTTGGGCTATTGGAAAAAACCAACCAACCGACAGATCCCATCAACATTTTCTCCTGTTTCAGAGGAAAAGAAGACAAAGATAATGCACCACAAACATGTTTTCACATTTATCACAAATTTGGCAATCTGCACCAGTGAGGTAGTTTGAAAGTGACGCAAAGTTACAGAAGTAAGGGCACTGAATCTAGATTCCACCTCCTGTGCTTCCCTTGACAGAAATGTACCTTCTACTGGAAGTAGGGATTTTACTTTTAACCCTACACAAATAATAAAGGCTCACTCATCACCCCTGATTTATACAGACTTTGACTGTTTTCACAGTCATGGTGAAGGGTTTGCATAAATCACGCAGCATCCCTTGCCCTGGTTCCCCTTGAGACCGAGCAAAACTGGCTGGCTTTCATAAGCACCAAAGCTGCAAACTTCAATGTGAACGTCATAGACCTAGCTGGGTAGGGACAATTTCAATACTTCTAGTTGCAAGACAAAGGAAATGACTCAGCCTGCACCTGGTGTGCAAAGGAAACAGGAGAAAGAGATGTCCAAATCAAATAGCATAAATGCACATTTTCTTAAGGCAATATGCCCAGTTTCTCTTCCGGTGTTCTGGGGTTACTTTTGTTGTTGTTGTTGTTGTTCTTGTTATTTTGTTTTGCTGTTTAAATTTTACATATAATTATATATTAGATGAGAAGCTTTAAAGTTGAGGAGATCTCCATCCAACCATACTAGTGAATACAATATATGGCTCACGTTTGTGTTGTAGCAAAAATTCCTATCAAAATATTCATTTGTGGGCTTCCCTGGTGGCGCAGTGGTTAAGAATCCGCCTGCCAATGCAGGGGACACGGGTTCGAGCACTGGCCCGGGAAGATCCCACATGCCGCGGAGCAACTAAGCCCGGGAGCCACAACTACTGAGCCCACACGCCTAGAGCCTGTGCTCCGCAACAAGAGAAGCCACTGCAATGAGAAGCCTGCGCACCACAACTAGAGAACGCCCATGCAGCAACAAGGACCCAACACAGCCAAAAATAAATAAATAAATAAATAAATTTAAAATATATATATATATTCATTTGCAGTCTGTAGGACTGTATGGAACTTACAACTATGCTTTGAGCTTATGAAAGGACTTCTGGCTTTGCTGGATTAAGACCTCTGGAGATCAACTCCCTAATACGTACCTAAAAATAAGATTTTATGTATGCCAAAATTAAAGTTGCTGATGTCTAGATTTTTTTAAATGGCATAATTCTAAATAAATTCATCAGAGCAGAACTCTTCCCATTTTTCAGGGCCTCTGCTTTCCACGCATGGGCTTTAACTGCTTCCTAGACAATCCAGTGGAGGTTGGTGGTCATCTTGGCCGCCTCACTACTGAGTGTGAGATTAAAATTCATAGCTTGTGAGATCGCAAAAGACTGTGTCATGAGATTTTCATAAACTTCTCCAAAGGAATGAAGTTCATGGATTTTATAATGCTTTTTTTTTTTGTGGTACACGGGCCTCTCACTGTCGTGGCCTCTCCCGTTGCGGAGCACAGGCTCCGGACGCACAGGCTCAGTGGCCATGGCTCACGGGCCCAGCTGCCCCACGGCATGTGGGATCTTCCCGGACCGGGGCACGAACCCGTGTCCCCTGCATCAGCAGGCGGATGCTCAACCACTGTGCCACCAGGGAAGCCCGGATTTTATAATACTTAAAGGCCTTTAGTTGTTGTGGTTACTTGGGCCTCACAGCTCTGCTCAGAAAGACTTACCCCTGACCAGCTAGGGCATAGTTTTATGTAAATGGTGCTCCTTTTACATTTGTTTGGTATTGAGTAATACCAAAAAAGGATTTATCGTCAAATTACCCACATCTATTAAAATAGGATGTGTCCTGGGAATTCCCTGGAGGTCCAGTGGTTAGGACTTGGCGTTTTCACTGCCAGAGGCCAGGTTCAACCCCCTGGTCAGGGAGCTCCCGCAAGCCACAAGGAGAGGCCAGAAAAAAAAAAGAGAGAGAGAGAGAGAGAATAAAATAGGATGTGCCCTATTCCCTGCTTTGACAAAAAAACTGATCTAATTTTAAGGCCTTGGGTCAGTGGCCTCCTGGACTGCTCAACCATATGAAGCCAAAGGGATGCTGGCCTAAAAGTGTTCTATAGAGCAATTGAGAAGGTTCCCTTTTTCGTGTGTGAAATGCTTTTCTACTCACGGCATTACCCAGCATGATTGTGTTTTGCTGTTGCTACACCCAATCCAGGCTCTAGCCCAGGGACCGATGTTTTAAAAATTAGGGGTTTTAACACGTATTAACAGTAAGTTACAACAACTCAATAAAGTTGTCCCCAAATACTGAGAGTGGAGGAGGTATAGAAAGACATGTGGCAGTGAAGATCACTTGGAAACTAGATATTCTTCTTACTTATTGGATAATTACTTAATGCTTAGTGACTAATTCTCAGAAACCCTCCTCAACTTGCTCTTTACAAACCAGCCTGCGATATTGTCAATTACCGGCACGGGACAATCACACATAAATTACCTCCTTCGGAAAGTACGTCTTTTCTTAGAATAGGTTTCATACTATGGTACAGCTTTAAAATATTCTTCACCTATGGCAAGGTTTGTGTGTTCACCTAGAAATACGCCCATTCAACAAGTACTTATTTCATGCCTACTATGTATCATGAGCTGACCCAGGCGCTAAGGAGACATCCATGAACAGGAAGGACAAGGATCCCGCCCTCTCGGACCTGACATTCTGGTTTAGGGAGAATCATATAACCCGAGTCAATGGTGAACTGGTCACATCTCACCAGAGAGGGCGCTGTCTCTCAGAGCTCATCTTACTCGAAGAGGCCATATTGGAAGACAATTAAAACCCCTCCTTTTACTGTGAAAACCTTTTGGAATTTCAATGTCTTAAAACTCGTCCAAAGCATGTCTTCCAAAAGACCTCCTTACCTGTAGCAAATGAACATATTTCTAAGCAAATGGCAACAATGAATATTTCTAAGCATAATTAGAAAAGAGAAGACATGCTGTCATCCACATGGGTTTCCATATGGTAGATTCATCCTGTTTCCAAAATGGCATTAAAATTCTGCAATATTGTATAAAAATGTGTTGGTTGATATGACCTAAAGGATCAAATTATCTAAGTTTTAAAAGTAACATTATTCACTAATAAATGGTCTGTTCAAGCAGAAAAAAAAATGATGTCCTCCAGTTCTACATGGCAAATTATTTTACACACTGTCTTGTAAATGTTCCAGCTGTGCTGAACAACAGCTGTCATATTCAGTGAAAACGCCACATTAAGTTATTGTAATATTTAGTAAAGGGGTCTAATTATTTTTTTTGAAGCTGTCATTTTTTTTAAGCACATGAATAATTTTGGGGGCTTTTTTTGGCTGCATTGGGTCTTCATTGCTGCGCACAGGCTTCCTCTAGTTGTGGCAAGCAGGGGCTACTCTTTCCTGTGGTGCATGGGCTTATCATTGCAGTGGCTTCTCTTGTTGCGGAGCATGGGCTCTAGGCGCACAGGCTTTAGTAGTTGTGGCTCGCAGGCTCAGTAGCTGTGGCTCGTGGGCTCTAGAGCACAGGCTCAGTAGTTGTGGTGCACGGGTTTAGTTGCTCTGAGGCATGAGGGATCTTCCTGGACCAGGGCTGGAACTCGAGTACCCTGCATTGGCAGGTGGATCCCTAACCACTGCGCCACCAGGGAAGTCCCGCACGTGAATAATTCTAAACCTTTTCTTAACTTGTAAAATAATTTTTACCTTCCTAAATGAGGAAGACGATTAAAAGGCTGATAATCATCTTCAACCTTACCCTATAGTCACCCACTGGGTTTTTAGTTACCATAGATAAACATCAACATCTGTCACCATACATAATACTTCTCAGTTGCAAATATGATTACTTTACCAAAGAAAAAATTTAATTTATTTAAAATATTTGTTCTTTCAATGGGATAGTCTCTCGCCCTCTTGCATGCCTTCTAAGAGGACAGTTATCTAAAAATGAGAGTTTCATTTTCTGGAATACCATACTTCCCTTTGTGCTCCTCAAATAATTTCCTTAGCTCGTCCATATAGGTCTGATGCAACTCCTCAATCTGCTCTGGGGTTGGGTGCAGGGTCTGATGAACAGGGATTGGGCGGCCAACTGCAAAAACAGAGAATACATCATACATAAGAAATCAAAACCACTCCACCACAAACTACCACCTCTAATGGACAGCCCTAGAAAGATCTCCCAATCAGAATCTGTCAGGCGTGCCAGCTCCCATCCCTTTTTCATTTTACTGGCTGCCTGCCGTGGTCACACCATCTCTTTTGGTAGCAAATAAAGAGCTTTCCTTCTCAGCAGACACTGGATTGTCAGGACGCTTGTGGTTTTGACTTTGAGTCAAATGAACTACTGTGCTGGCTGCAGCTGGGAGATAAGAGGACATCGCTGTGTGTGCACGTCAGCAGCTCGCTCCTCTGGTACAGCTGACAGCCAGACCACAGTGCTCTATTATCACTGCCTGGGAAATCTTAACTCATGAGGCAACAGCCCTCTATTCTGGCTCTGTTTAATGTCATCCTAAAAAAAATGAAAAGAATATATATCTTCACTGCTAAGTATCTGTACTAGAAAACATACATAATCACAAGGATTCCACTGTTTGTAATGGTGGAAAACAAAACCAACCAAAAGTCTTAATAGAAAAAAACATTAAACAAACCACAGACCATTCATTCAGTGGAATCCTAGGCAGCAATTTTTTAAAAAACTAAATAATATTTTTGTAACTGTGTATGGTGACTTATTGTGGTGATCATTTTATAATATATACAAATATCAAATCAACACTTGAAGCTGTTATATGCAATTATATCTCAATTTTAAAAATGAAATATGTATGTATGTACACACAGAGAGATGTTGAAAATGTTGTAGGTGGGGAAAAGTTGTAAAATAACATAGTATGATCCTATTTATTAAAAATTTCTATATCTAGGTGCATTATAAGCTTTTAGTGCACTAAGCAAATCTACAAGGTACACTGATAGCCCTTACCTGGAGGGAGGAAGGTAAAGCTGGGGGAATTTACATTTTATCTGTATTGTATGAATTTTCTACAATGAGAAGGCATTGGTGTTATCTGTATAATTAAAAATGAACTAATTAATTTTTTAAAACCTAGCAATTTCTACATGTATTTTAAGAAATTTATGTAATAAATAACTTTTATCTCACTTGTGTCAGATTTTGAGAGACTAGATATACGTGGCTCCACCTCCTGCTGTCCTCAGTCCTCTCTGCTACTCATTGCGCCCTCTGCTGGCCTGATGCTGCTACCGATGCCAAGAGTTGATTATGTACAGGATGTTCAATGAACGGCAAACTGCTTACTACATTTGATTAGCCTGGGCGTGAGGTCAAATGGGGCTGTAGGTAACAGAATGGCACTCGCAGGGCTTCCTTTGCCCACCCGGAGTCTCCCCATGCTACATCCAAGGTTCGATCCATGTTAGTAACAAAAGGTGATTAGTTAAGAAGATACCAGAGAAAGAAGGAAGTGATAAATATCAGTAGAAGGAAATGTGACAATAGTATGGGAGGTAAGGGAGCACAGAGAAGGGAATGTATATACACAAACACACACACATATATTATAATATATTATATATTAAGAAGATATCTATCTATATCTATCTATATTTATATACAATGTTACACATAATCTATATATCCTATGTATAGATATATAATCTCCTTATCACAACATTAGTATTCTCAAATTGCTAAGTTTTTAACCATATATAGCCTCAAGAAGCTCCTATACAGTTTTCCTTGAAAGCTTGGATGTCAAACATACATAGTAGACATCAATCCTTTGTAATTTAACATAACTATCTCGCTGTCAGTGTGGTTGACTTTTTTTTTTTTTTTTTTTTTGCCACACAGCTTGCAGGATCTCAGTTCCCCGACCAGGGATTGAACCCAGGCCAAGGCAGTGAAAGCACTGAGTTCTAACCACAGAATGGCCAGGGAACTCCCATGTCAGTTGTGGTTGAAATACAGACTAGGAGAGGCTGAAATGATGGGGTGGAATTGGGGCCTGGTGTTGCACAAGAAGCACCAGGCTAGACCAGATCCAGTGCTAGCTCACCAGCAGGTACACCGAGCTAGTAAGTAACTTCTTCTCTGGCCTTAATTTTCACATGTATGCAATAAAAGAGTAGGCGACCTTGAAGCTTCCATCCAGCTGTGATCTTTGTTGTTGTTTGAGGAAAGAAACTGAGAAATTTACGTGCTCATTGAGAAATCTACCTGCAAATCTACTAGCAAATTTGTGGTGTTATAGAAATAGCTTCTGTTTTCTTAGTGAAATTATCCCAAGAAGAGAGGTTAAGTGCAGCTATTCTGGGTGGAAGGGGGGATTTATAAAGAGATACAGTGGTCTAAGAAGATGAAGAGTGTAGTTCCCAGCTTACTTCAGTTAGGGCTTGTGAATTCTGAATTATTGAGTCTTATTTCCTGAGATATCCTACAGCTAATTCCAATCCTGTTCTTTTCCTATTAATGGTTTTATTATATTTCAGATAGTTCTTCCAGAGAGCTCAAACACGCTCATATAAATTGAATTTGTCATCATTAGATTTTTCCCTTTAAACTGTGAGACAAACACCGTCATACTTGTCTTTCTCTTATTTACCCACAGAGAAACTGAGATGCTGAAAGTTTCTAAACTATATATACACATACACAAAAACAAACAAACAAAAACCAAAGGAAATGAAGATTTAAACCCAGCACTTCTGCCCCTCATTACTAAACTAACCCAAAATTGGATTAGAGAGTAAGAACCTTTCTCAATTATTTTTTAGGGATACATACAGAGGTAACAAAACAAAAACTTGCAAATCTGAGAAGGGTCCCCAGAGCCCTAGAAGACCAGAGTTCCCTCTCTCCACAAAAAGGAGATTTTTACTATCAAGGAGAAGAAAGCTGTTTTCCAGTAAGACTGGGTTAGTTGCAGACTGTTGCCTGACTCCCTTTTTATAACACAAAGGAAAAACCAGCTGCATCAGGCTGCTCTGGAGGTAGAACTCCTTGCCCTGGAAAAATCAGCTAACATCTACTTGTGGCAGAGTCAGGAATCTTAGCTCTTGTTTATGTTTCGGTGCTTTTTATAGCTGGCATGCTCCTTTGTTCCCTTTTCAATTCCATCCAACAATTCAGGATTAGTTATGTCTTTATTGCCTTACACAGCAGTCTTGCTCTAATTTCTGTGATGCTGTGTTGTATTTACCTAGATGAAGAATAAGCAGCTTCACGAGCTATTGTATTTGCAGCTGGAGAAGAGCTTGGAGATGGGAGTTATTTTCTTCTCATTGAGGCAAAGAGTAGATATTTCACAATAAGGAGTCTTTTTTCTATTTCTCTGTAATTGTGAAAATTTTACAGAGTTTTCTGTCTCTAATGGTCTCGCATAGGAATTACTCTTTCTTTAGATGCTACATAGCCATACACAAGAGAGAGACCAGGCAGAGAGCTGGGCAGAGTGGGGTTTGGGAAGAGTCGAAACCTGGGTTCAAGTAAACCTCTGGCTTATGATGGAGCCTCAGAAGACGCCCAATGTTAAGTATGTGTGTATATAAGTATGTATACGTATGCACACACACACACACTCATGAACATTTACTGAGCACTTAATACATTGTACTGGGCACCATACTAATTCCTTTATTATTACCTCCTTTAATCCCTACTTTACAATTTAAATTAGGTTCCCTTTCCTTCCTTTCTATTTCAGAAAATCCATTAGCCTGCTTTTTTTCCCATTAGGATAGAATAATGACTTGAAACAAAATGGACTACCTTTGTCCTCCAGTGGTTCCAAACCAGTTTTATTTAAATAAGGTACATTCCCTTCCCTAACTTTTTTATCAAAAAAAGAAAAAAAATTCAAACCTATAGAAAAAATAATACAATAAGCACTTGCATGCTCTTCCTCTAGACTCACCAGTTTTAAACATTTTGTGCACACACACACAATATGTATATGGATATACACATGTATTATTATTTTTATTTTTGTAGAACCATTTGAGAGTAAGTTGTAGACATCATTGATTCGATCATGCTATCAGCCTTAAAACTGCTCATGCTATAAAGACGAAGAAAAGTTGAAAACCTATTCCAGCTTAAAGTAGGCTAAAGAAAGTGAAAATTAAATGCAGCGTATGATCCTGCTATGGGAAAAAAAACTGCCCCCCACCCAAACCCATAGCTAAAAAGAATGTTATTGTGGCAACTGATGAAATTTGAGTATGGCATGTACACTAGTTAATAGTATTTAATCGACGTTCAATTTCCTGAATTGTACTGACATTATAAAAGAGAATAATCTTGTTCTTAAGAATAGACATGAAAGTAATTAGGAACAAATGGTCATGTTGTTTGCACTTAAACAGTTCAGCAATAACAACAGTAAAAGGTGTATTTATGATACCATTAGAGAGAGAGAAAAACCGTAGCAAAAATGTTAACCGGTGAGTCTAGGAGAAAGGCACACAGGAGTTCGTTTTACTACTCATGAGACTTTTCTGAACATTTGAATTTTTTCAACATGACATTTTAAAACTTAAATCCAACACATACTAGGACACATGAAATTTCCTCTTTTAAATAGCAAGTTTCCCTCGTATTTTACTTTCTTACCCAAACAACTTTCTGTCATACCACCTGTACCGGCTCTACGACTTGAACCTAATAGTAACATCTTAAAAAATTTTAATATGTACTTGTTCTATTTCTGAAAACTTAAGAATTATAATCAGACAGGCCTAAGTAAAGACTAGACTTTAAGAACAGTGTGTAAAGAGTCACAGTTCCTTGCAAGAATGTTGCTTTTTTGTTTGTTTCTGCATCACAGTCCTCCAGGAGGGCAGGGATTTTGCCTTATTTGTTCTCTGCTATATTCTCAGTGCCCACAGGGTAGGAACTCAAGACAATTTGTGAATCAACAAATTAGTCTTTAGTTATGCAACATTCTTGCAAGGAACTGCGACCCTTTACACACTGTTCTTAAAGTCTAAACTCATTTCCTTTTTCTCTCCCAGTTGTCATGATGGATGTGACATTGAAATCAGTTTCTCTCCATTATTATGTAATAAAATATAATCTATGTGAACGCTTTATTGTTCTTGGATAAACTGATAATAACCTGGATAAAATATATAAATGACATACTATTTGTGACACATAAAGAAAATATATGGTAGCTTCTTTATAAATTATGTCCATTATGACCCTCAGGAAAGAGGAAAGAAGGTCTTGATGGAGGATGCAGAGAAACCTGATGGTTTAGCAAAGTCTGGTGTAAGAAATAAGCAGAGACTGATGATGGCACCTTAGAATTAGCCAGAGCACATTTTTAAAGGGATTTTAACTAACAGGACATTAACAGACAAAACCATTACAGTCCTAGTGAATCTTAGTGAATCTTGCTCACACTGCAATGAATGCTCTGGGGACTTCCCTGGTGGCGCAGTGGTTAAGAATCCGCCTGCCAATGCAGGGGACACGGGTTCGAGCCCTGGTCCAGGAAAATCCCACATGTCGCGGAGCAACTAAGCCCGTGCACCACAACTACTGAAGCCCGCGCTCTAGAGCCCATGCTCTGCAACAAGAGAAGCCACCGCAATGAGAACACTGCAATGAAGAGGGGCCCCCACTCGCCTAAACTAAAGAAAGCCCAGGCACAGCAACAAAGACCCAACGCAGCCAAAAATAAATAAATAAAATAAATATATCTATTTTTAAAAAATGAATGCTCTGGTTGAAGTTGCTGATGAAGTGGGGTCTGAGAGATATGGGGGAAAACTATTTACAGGATGGAGAATCAGAGCATCTGTGGACACCTGGGAGTGAGAGGATTATAGATGCAGTAATGATTTAGGGTGAATTCAACTAATATCTAATGAGTTCTTGTGATGCAAGGTAGAGTTAACTCTTTTTTTTTTTTTTTTTTTGAGGTACGCGGGCCTCTCACTGTTGTGGCCTCTCCCGTTGCGGAGCACAGGCTCCGGACAGGCAGGCCCAGCGGCCATGGCTCACAGGCCCAGCCGCTCCACGGCATGTGGGATCCTCCCAGACCGGGGCACGAACCCGTGTCCCCTGCATCAGCAGGCGGACCCCCAACCACTGCGCCACCAGGGAAACCCCAACAAACTCTTAATTAAGTAGAGGGGG
Organism: Hyperoodon ampullatus; assembly: GCF_949752795.1. Classification (NCBI taxonomy): domain Eukaryota; kingdom Metazoa; phylum Chordata; class Mammalia; order Artiodactyla; family Ziphiidae; genus Hyperoodon; species Hyperoodon ampullatus. The sequence continues at coordinate 16,119,406 of NC_136921.1, forward strand.
GAGCAGAAGGACCCCAAAATAACTTGCCACTCTGGACGCTGCCTGAATTCTGCTTGGGGTGTGTCAGGGAGTCAGCAGAGAAACAGCTCTGGGTTTGAAGCGCGCTGATTTAAAACAGAAATGAGCATAGTAACTTAGATCATGGTTTCAAAATCATGTTGTGTTTTATTCTCTGGTGCACGTGAATGATACATAGATTTGCTTTTGTTTATGGAACTGTAAATAACTTATCCCTAACTTGTGTTTCTCCAAGTAAATAAAAGTCTTTAAATACACATTGTCTGAGGGTCTGGTTCACACAAACCAGGCTGCTCTTAGCCGTCTGACTCCCACCTGACCACCATAAGAGCATGCAGCTGAGTCTTTATGAAACATGCATATTCTTAGCTTGGTTTTTAAACGGCTTCACATAATAGCAGGATTCTGAGGATGCTAGAGACTAGAATTGGTGTTTCTGATGTAATCGTTCGGGGGTAAGGGGAAGGATGCACTGAAGCAATTTTCTTTTGTTCTGAGTCTTTAAAGAGATGCATGCTTGACAGGCATTAAGTAAAAAACAGAGCTATGGGGCTTCCCTGGTGGTGCAGTGGTTGAGAGTCCGCCTGCCAATGCAGGGGACGCGGGTTCGTGCCCCGGTCCAGGAAGATCCCACATGCCACAGAGCGGTTAGGCCCGTGAGCCATGGCCGCTGAGCCTGCGCATCCGGAGCCTGTGCTCTGCAACGGGAGAGGCTGCAACAGTGAGAGGCCCGCGTACCGCAAAAAAAACCCAAAAAAAACAGAGCTATAAACACGGAAGGACCTAGAGAGGTGAGCCAGACAGAGACAGACAAATACCATATGATATTGCTTATATGTGGAATCTAAAAAAAAAAAGATACAAACGAACTTATTTACAAAACAGAAATAGACCCACAGACTTATGGTTACCAAAGGGCAAAGGACGGGGGGAGGGATAAATTAGGAGTTTGGGGTTAATGTGGTCCTCATCCTCCTCCCCCATTTTAATCCCCCCACACGTGCCATTTTTAAAGATAAAATCAGTCTATATTAGAATACATGTATCTAGTTGGGGAAAAAATGCTTTTGCCGTATGAGCTGATGCCTATGTGAACTGAACATGATGAAGGCATCTATTACACAGAAATGTTCACATATTAATAGACTCTGATGTAACGTGTTCAAAGAACTGCTATGTTGTAATCTGCTAGTACAGAGAAATAGATTCATCATAGACTATTAGAAATTCTATTTCTAAAATTGAATTCTATTTGTAGTTCAATAGCAATATTTTTAAAATAATTGATTCCCATTCAAATGGAAAACATAGTCATTTCATAAATAAAAGACAGACTGTAAACGAAGCTCAAATAACACCTATAGGATTATTATTTTAGGAAGTTCTTACTCAAAGCTATTTCGGTAACAATAAACATAGCTCAAAGTAAGGTAATCCTTTTTACTCAGTTTAACAGGCCTCGAGTCTTTGATGTACATACCAACAGTGTGGATGGGTTTCCTATAGGGCATTAGGCCAAAATTGTATTGAAAAATTCCTCTGGCGTGGAACAGTGGCAAAGCAAATCCCATGATCTTCTGTAGTTTCTCCTGCACAGTTCGAAGCCATGAGCCTTCAGGGTTGCTAACTTGTTTAAATAGTTCATTTTCACCAAAAGAAAACACTGGCACCAAATAAGCACTGCAAATAACGAGGAAGAATAAGCATTTTCAATGAAAAGGATTTAAATATTTCATTTAGCCCAGCTGACTTTTACAACAGATTCCTAACAATTCTTTAATGTTCCCAAGCCTCCCTATAGTGCCAAGTTCATGTTCCATAAGTTGAAACTGACTTATACTTGAGGTCCTTTGGGGAGGTACCTCAGCAGTCTTAGTGGTTTGTGGAATTTTATTCTATAGAAATTCAAGGTTCCAGGAAGCTTCTTTGTCATCTGTGGTTTTGGCCATGGTTCATTTGTTCATTTGGCTGGGAATTTATACTGTGCATATAACATTTTGTGGTTTTTTGTTTTCCTCTTATAGACAAGTTGAATTGCTGGATGCCATGACATTGAGTTACCTTAGTGGGAAGGCTGTATTTCATTCCCCATAAACATTTACATCTGCTTTCATTGGGAAGCCGATTAGGAGCTCCGTCTTTAAGGGCCAGAAAAATTACTTTACTTCTTTGTGTTCATTTAATAATGTGTTCACTTCCCTGACCCAGTTGCCTGAAATGAAAAGCCACTTACCCATGGGTCAAAGCAATTTTCACAAATCCCTTCCGCTGGCGGATAAACAGAGTGAACTTTCCAGGATGGGCATCCAGTGATTCCTTTGCACCCCCAAGCACAATGACTGAGATGTTTCCACCTCCTTCCTTGCTTAGCACGTGAGACACACTTCTCCTGGAAACTGAGACTGGTCCTTAGTGAATAAAACAAAAGGCGTTAACTAATTGCCCTTTTACACTCTTATCATAATAGTCTATGCCACCAGCAAATATTTCACAGAATTTCCTAGACTGCTTACATTTGGAGCAGTTTGCAGGTTTATAATTTTTTCATAGCCGAACCTTTGGTAATAGATTCCATTAATAAGATCTAACATTCTGGCAGGTGACAGGGTTAGGTCTTTAAAATGTCACTTGCTTATTACTAGGTCTATCACTTGTTCAGATAGGTTGTGTACTGCTCATTTCTACAGATTCCATTCATATTGCATTATAAGTAAAAGGTGCCCCCAGAGTTGTTCAGTGCACAAATCTGCATAGGTGTATGTGGTAGTCTTGCTCCTTATTCTGGCAGATCCTTGCTCAGAACCAAACAGTATAACCTCCAAGAGGTTGCCCTGGATCTTTTGAACACACAATGGTCTGTTTTCAGGTATTCTTTATGGATTCTTATTTCTCAGACATGGATTTATAATGTAAATGGTTTCAAAAATTCAGACATCTGACAAATAACCTACATCAATTGCTAAACCCGTGGGTGATTCCCAAATGTCTAGTTTGACTTTGGTAAATTGTTTATTTAAGATGTAAGTTACATAATTGTTCAGCCTTTATATCAGCCTTTCCCATGTAAAAATAACTTTAAAGACTCCTTTTCAGATTTTAAATGGACTATGTACTCTTGGAGGAAAATACTATGAACTCTTCGAGGAAAAGAATAACAATGAAAACACAAACAACTTGTGACCCATATTTCAGAGACAACCACTTTTTAATGTCTTACTGTTTCCTTCCATTCTTGATTTTATCCATTTTCTTTTTTTTAGTCATAAAAGAATGTGGGGCTTCCCTGGTGGCGCAGTGGTTAAGAATCCGCCTGCCAATGCAGGGGACACGGGTTCGAGCCCTGGTCCAGGAAGATCCCACATGCCATGGAGCAACTAAGTCTGTGCACCCGAGCCTGTGCTTTAGAGCCCGCGTGCCACAACTACTGAAGCCCACGCACCTAGAGCCCATGCTCCGTACTAGAGAAGCCACCGCAATGAGAAGCCCGTGCACCGCAACGAAGAGTAGCCACCACTCACCACAGCTAAAGAAAGCCCGTGCACAGCAACAAAGACCCAATGGAGCCAAAAATAAATAAATATTTTATTAACTAAATAAATAAAGGTCAGAGCCTTGAGAATGGGCTATCCTGTATGTTAAAAAAAAAAAAAAAAAAGAACGTGTTAGTTTTATCAAGACACGACCCTTCGTCTCTTGAAGGAAATTACATGCTCATTTTACTGTGGGTTCCTATTATTGGGGGAATATAAAATTAGGACAGGATTCTGAATGATCAGTGACTCTCTGAAGAGAAGAGGCAGAGGAGGGTAGGTTAGAGGGTAGAGAACCTGAGCGCAAATAGGTGTGAGCTTTCACTGAGTTCAAAGCCACGGCCATTCTGCTCTGCGTGCCCTGAGTCAGAGCTGGAGGCATTGCTTCCACTGGAAAGAGGGCCTCGTGGATTTCCAGACACCTGGCAGTCCTCATTGGCCTCTGGACACTTCTCAGTTTCCTCCTGAGGCTTCCCTTCTTCAGGCCATGCTTAAATGCTGCTATGTCTCAGGGCTGTTAGGGACTAAATGTTTACGTTCCTCCAAAATTCATATGTTGAAACTTAACCCCCAATAGGATGGTATTGGGAGGTGGGGCCTTTGGGAGGTAATTAGGTCATGAGAGTGGAGCCCCCAGGAATGGGGTTAATGTTCTTATAGGAAGAGGAACAGAGCTGGCATGTTCTCTCTTTCCACCATGTGAAGATACAATGAGAAGATGGCCATCTGCAAACCAGCAAGTGGGCCATCACCAGACACCAGATCTTCCCAGCTTTCAGACTGTGAGAAATAAATTCTATTGTTCAAGCTACCCAGTCTATGGTATTCTCTTACAGCAGCTGAACTAAGACAGGCTCCTTTTTCGTCCCTGTTGTTTTTAACCTTATCTCTACACGTGGCACATGGATTCAAACCCCACTTATGTGTGCTGAGTTCTCCCAAATCCATCTCCTTAGAGTTTTACTCTAAGAAACTGTAAACCCAGCTGGTTTGGGAGGGGACATTCTGTGTGGTCCTGCCCACCCAGAACCCTAGAGAAACAGTGATCTGCCTTCACTTACCACTACTCATCAGATATTCTCGGAAGAACGGACACCGGAACCAAAATGGAAGCACGTGAAGATACGCAGTAAGGCCAGGAAACAGCTCCTTGAAGTTTGAATAATTTGTACAAAAGTTTCCAAAGGCTCCAGCAACAAGCACTCCATGGGGGTGAAACCCAAATATGTAGTTGTGACTTGGATTCAAATCCCAAGTTTTGATGAGCTACAGTGCATTTATATTGACATAAAAGAATAAGATGTTCCCTGATTAGTTTCCAATAAGAAACAGAAGGACTCAGAATTAGTTCTACGTTCAAGAGGAAATGAAGAACATGACTCATTTTTGTTTCCTGGGGTAGAGCTGTTTCCAAATTTTTAAACTGTTTCCTGAACCCAGAGCCCCTCATACACAGCCTTCTAAATTTTGTCAATTTAGGTTAGACTCCATTTAGTAACTTGGGCTGATTTGCAGGCTCTCTCCCTCTAAAAAGGGAAAAGCTTAAAAAATATGTGATAAAAACACATTTGAATTCTTTTCCCAGCTTAAAACCATACTATATAAAACAAGTCTAGGGCTTCCCTGGTGGCGCATGGTTGAGAGTCCGCCTGCCAATGCAGGGGACACAGGTTCGTGCCCCGGTCCGGGAAGATCCCACATGCCACGGAGCGGCTGGGCCTGTGAGCCATGGCTACTGGGCCTGCGCGTCCGGAGCCTGTGCTCCACAACGGGAGAGGCCACAACAGTGAGAGGCCTGCCTACCACAAAAAAAAAAAAAAAAAAAAAAAAAATCTACTCACATGAATTGGAAAATAGTCCTTAAAGTACCTCCAAATGGTCCAGCTTCTGACCCAGTCGGATCTCCTGCCTCCTTGCTCTGGGGTTTGCCAGTCAAAGTAAAGCCATGTCAAATAAGGGATGTAGAGGAACCAGTAGTTGTATATGATCAGGAACACAATGACTCCAAGGCACACCTGTGCTGTAAGAAAGGGGAAGACCTCAGGAATCAGGGTCAGTTAGCATCTACTCACTGTACTGTACAATCATTCGCCCAAGGTAGGGGAATCTAATATATACAAAGTGTGTTCCACTGAACCTTGGTTCAAGTGAGGTGATGTAACAAGACAGCAATGGTACAGTATGACCTAATATTTCTTGGATGTTTAGTATATACCAAGTACTGTATTGTGGATTCCACCAAAATATTTTAAAATTTAATCCTCATATAGCCGCAGCATCAATGAAGCAGCCCTAGCACTCCTAACATTCTTTTTATAAGAGGGAAAATAGCAGCTTAGGGAGGTTAAGTGAATTGCCCAAACTACACGGAGGTGTAAGTGGCTGACCTGTCTAAATTCAAGATGCATTCTCAAAGCCCATGGCCCTACACCATCTCCCCGACATGATACATCGAGGAACTGTCGCTGACAGGACGAATTCCTACTACAAGTGTTCACCTTGACTGAGCAGCCATTATGCACGTGCCCATGAAGAGGGCACATTCCAATGACAAACTTCATTTCCCGGAAGTCTATTGCCAGAGGTAGACATGGCACAGGAGGGACTCTACGCCTTAGCTCACTTACCACTTCTCTTGACATTTCATAATGACAGAGCAATCCTAATTGCTTGTGCACCTAAGGCTGTAGCTTCAAATAGATGAAGCAGGAATTGATAAAACTTGACCTGGGCAGTAGGGACAAGAATAGTTGCCTTAAAGTAATACATTAAGCTAAGCTAGACATTTTCTTTTTATGCCTGTGCTATGTGTTGTACTAAAAACTATTTATGAAAAGAAAAATATATCAATGGCGCGGAGCACAAAGACTTAAAGCCTGGCACAGAGTAAGTGCTCAACCAATGCCAGCTATTACTATTGGGTTAAGGAGTGCCATTACCTCTTTCTTCTTTATTATGTGCTACAGTCTCTAATCTAGTACTAACTTTGGTCCCCCAAGCTCCTATCCATTCTCACCTTTATTAAAAAGAGCTTTGTCCCCAAACAATCCATCATGGTATCTGACATGAGCACCTTGATCTATTATTGTTTTATAGCTATAGATGTAGGTATAGATTTGGGTTTGTTTGGGTTTTTTTTGGCAAAAACAGAACACATGTTTATATTTCTAGAAATATATAAATTAATACATTTCCCAGTATAGATTTAACCCAAATACCGAATTGAACCCATCAGAGGACTGACTTGCTCTCTCCAGGGTGGGTTAAAGGTTAAAAGTGTGTGAAAGGTTAAGGAAGCATGTGCCCTCCACCGTTCAGTGGGGTGTTTTCTTGCATTCTGAAAGTTTCCACGAGTCTAGAAGTGAGGCCAAAAGAGTGTCCTCTGCCCTCATTCCTACCAAGATCACTCTATTTTGATTTACCTGCTTCCTTCTACCCAGGTCTGTGTGCTGACAATGTACCCCTGTTAATTAATTTTATTTTATTAAAATGTGCAAAACATTTACAAGAAACATAAATAGGTCTCATTATTCTCTACCCCAAGCTGAATCAGGTGAGCTATGATGGAGCAAGGGAGGGAGGGCATAGGTACTGAGTAGTAACTGTCTCGCATGGGCAACATTATTTACTCCTCCTTGCAACCCTCACGGCACAGAGTTCTGTCCCCATTTTGCAGTTGTGGAAACTGAGGCTCAGGGAGTTTGAGTGTCCAAAGGACTTGAACCTGGATCTGCCTAATCCTTAAACCCAGGCACTTTTTTTTTTTTTCTTAGAAAACCAAACTATCCCCAGCTAATGGTCCTAACACCATAAACATGTGTTTATTACAAGTACATAAGCAGGTTCATAAGCATAAAGAATCAGGCACATGAAAGGTTTTATTTTCTTTACTATAAAGGTGGAGAAACTAAGACCAAAAGCAAATTGACTTAATTTCAACCACAGAGTGAGTCAAAAGTAGGTCCAGAAACAAAGTCCTCCGGCTACTAATTCAATGGTCGACTCACCCAACCACATTCCTCTAGGTGAATACACACTGCATGTCTCTAACATTTATTATGTGTTTTGCATGTACAGTGGTTAAGACATGGATGGGAAATTGGACTCCTTATGTTGGAATGTGCCACCAACCAGCTTCCTGACCTGGGGTGAGGTCTTTTACTTCTTGAGCCTCGATTCCTTTACCTGTGAAATGGGCTAATAACAGCACCACTCTCCAAGGACTGTTGGGGGAATAAACAGAGAGATGTTACACTGTCTGGCACAGAGCAAGCACTTGACAAATGGGAGCCATTTTTATAATAACTGTGTTTACTAGGATACATTTGGAGAATGTAAAAAGTAGAAGCAGACAAGATAACACTCATATTCCTGTCACCCAACAAAAACTACTGTTAAATTTTCCCGTCTTTTTCCATCAAACAGGTTATGTTTTTTTTAACACAGTTGATCACACATATTTTTTATTCTGTATTTGATCACTTACGATTATCTCATCTTAGCTGCTTGGTATTATAAATTTGGCATTAAAACCTCTCCATAAGTGTTTTTTTTTTTTTTTTTTTTTTTTTTTTTTTTTTTTTTGGTACGCAGGCCTTTCACTGTTGTGGCCTCTCCCGTTGCGGAGCACAGGCTCCAGACGCACAGGCTCAGCGGCCATGGCTCACGGGCCCAGCCGCTCCGCGGCATGTGGGATCTTCCCAGACCGGGGCATGAACCCGTGTCCCCTGAATCGGCAGGCGGATTCTCAACCACTGCGCCACCAGGGAAGCCCCCATAAGTGTTATTTTTAATGACTGAGCAACATTCCATTGGTTGTCAGTACTAATTCAAATTCTTTTGTTTTTGAATATTTGGGCTTCTAACAACTTTTCTCTAATAACATAATCTTGCGTAAAGATTCTATTTCATATCACAAACAGCACCAAAATAGTTTTTTAATCCCTTGATCCTAAATTGGATTGAAAGCAGAAAACACTATAAAAACCAGGTGACTAGATCACCTTTATTTTCTATTTTTATCCCACTAAGCAATCCAAGGTAACACGATTCTCCTAAACTGGAGGTCAAACAGAAGAGAAAGTTAAAAATATTTACTCCAAAACATTGTGCAGCTCGGAAAACTAATGTTGATACTTTAAAAAAAATTGTTTAGATTCACAAACCAAGTTGCACTGAAGGCCTAAATTTCAGCTGCCTTTTTTTTTTATTAGAAAAATTATTTATTTCTTCTCCTTTCATACATCTTATTGTTCAGGAAACAGTCTTACATACTTATCTGAAATGATGTACTGTCACACACTCTGTTTAAAGGCAAAGCACCACAGGTAAAGCTGATCAGCTGTCCAGAGTTCTCAGCTTATGGGATCTCACTTCCTGATTTTACATTAATTTCTGAAGGTCAGAAATGTCATCTCCAAAAAATGTTAAGGGGTTTGTAAAAAAATAATCATTTTATTCAATATTATAGTTGTAGAAATGAAGTATATTTTCTTTAAGAAATAAAAAAAAGAAGAAAATGCCACTTAACATCGTTGGTATGTCAGTATGGGCCAGCAGGAAAAAATACCGATAAGCTTGTCTCTTTGATACCAAGTAGGCATTCTAGTCCAAGCTATAATACGCTTCCTATGTTTTCACTAGATGTTTCTTTTCTGCTGCTTTTCATCCTTTTCCATATTTCATATCAGAGGACTGGTACAACCTTTAAAACTTCATTAACAGGAGCAAATTCAGTATACACCGATTTCTTCTCAGAAGGCACTCTAACCCATCAGATAGCCCGGCAGTTTCATTCTCATGAATACTGTAGCCATGAAAAAACTCAGTAGGACACAGGAGAATCCAATGAATAGAAGGAGAAATCTATTGAGTTTGGGAATGTTTGGTGCATTGGATCGGTCCAGGATTATGAAACCTAAACCTCCCATTGTAAACAAGAAGCTGGATGGGAGTCCTTCCATAATATATTGTCCATTTACTCCGTAGGCCAAGAAAGCTACTGATCTCTGATGCCCATGTTCATCAGTCATGGAGCCGACACTTGGAGGTTCGACAGTAACATCATAAATGATTCCTCCGGCGATGAGGAAGTAAGACACCACCACCGCTCTGGTGGTACATCGTCATGGCCGACGGCATGTGCACCCAGGGTGGCTTCTTCAGCTTCAGGTTGGGACATTCGAGCACGAAGAATGGGATTCGGTACAAACTCTCCATGTTGGTGGTGGCAGGGGCAGCTGTCGGCCACCAGCCCCACGCACCACCCAGGAACAGCTCTTCCTTTTTTTTTTTTTTTTTTTTTTCTTTGGCTGCATCACAGTGTGTGGGAATCTTAGTTCCCCGACCGGGGATGGAACCGTACCCCCTGCAGTGGAAGTGCAGAGTCCTAGCCACTGGACTGCCAGGGAATTCCCCTAAATTTCAGCTTCCTTGACTTGGGTACATTCTGGATAAGAAACCACAAGTCAGCCCCCAATCACTTATACTCTGTTTTTACTTAACTGCCATAGATTCTACTTTCTACTTTCTCTACATCACTGAGGAAGCTGCCTCCTGCTATTTTTGTTTTTTGAGGTGAAATTCACATAACATAAATTAGCCATTTTAAAGAAAGCAATCCAGGGCTTCCCTGGTGGCGCAGTGGTTGAGAGTCCGTCTGCCAATGCCCGGGACATGGGTTCGTGCCCCGGTCCGGGAAAATCCCACATGCCGCGGAGCGGCTGGGCCCGTGAGCCATGGCCGCTGAGCCTGCGCGTCCGGAGCCTGTGCCCCGCAACGGGAGAGGCCACAACAGCGAGAGGCCCGAGTACCGGGAAAAAAAAAAAAAAAAAATTTAACTTGTATGTGTATCCCTTCCACTTGTATCCAAGAAGTTTTCATTTTTCCCCCTGGGAAAACTGTTTCTATGCTTATTTTAGCCATTTAACATAGTATGGAGAAAGAAAACAACTGAGAGGTAAGCAAAATCCTTTAGCACGTCACATTCTTTTCCTTTTTATTCCTGAGGCATTGTATTTCAAAACATCAATCGGTGTCATCTGCTGAGTATAAGAATGTAAGTATAACATTCCTCTAATTTTTAAAATTCCTGCTTTAAGAAAACTTGCCTCTCAGAATTTCTTAGGATGAGGATGGGGCTCAAAGACAAATCTCAGAACACTTTGCGGAATTTTTCAGCCTAGTATTCCTCATATGTGGGTCTGCTCCATACCGCCTTTAAAAAGTATTGCCGTACAAGGATCTGCATTTTCCTTGTTTAAAAGTGAATTCATTATTGGACCTATTTCTTTGCCTAATGAAGTCAAATAAATTATAACAAGGATCCAGTTGAAACCAGTCCCATTTTCATACTATTTCAGAAAGCTTTACAAGCTGAAGGACAAAAGAAGCACAAATACTTTGTATACCTACAAACTGAAAACCACATAAATAATCCATGATAAAAGAGGCACAATAGTGTTCATGCAAGTCCAGGAATCTAGTATGAATCACTAGAGTGAATGCTAAAATGTGCTCCCTCAAAATTTTCCAGATTAAGGGAGACTAAAAAGATGTAACTACATACAACATGTGGATTCCTTTGCTATAAAGGACATCAGCAGGACAATCGCTGAAATATGAATAGGGCCTCTGGATTAGGTCATAGTACAGCAACACTGTTATTTTTCTGATTTGGATAATTGTACTGTGGTTATGTAAGAGATATATATTAGGAAATATGTGCGGAAGTACTTAAGGATAAAGGCAGACCATGTCTGCAACTTACTCTTAAAGAGTTCAGATGATGATGATGATGATATACATGTGTAAGAGAGAAAGATAAAGGAAGCATGGTAAAATGTTAACATTTGGGGAATTTGATGAAGAAATATAGAAAATTACAAAAAAACTTACAATTATTATTTTTGAAGTTACTTCAAAATAAAAAGTGAAAACAATTTTAAGGGCCCTCCCTGACACCTACAGAATCAAAATCTCTGGGGAATTTGCATTTTAACAAGTCCCCAGGTGATTCTTAGATATACTCTAAAGTTGAAAACTTCTGATATAAATAAAATCAACAGTGGAAGACTCAGCATTTTTTGACGTCAATTTTCTCCAAATTAAACTATAAACTAATCTCAATCACAAAGCAATTCCAATGAAAACCCCAGCAGGCTTTTTAGTATAAACTGAAAAACCAATTCTAAAATGCATATGAAAATGTAAAGAACCTATAATAGTCAAAACAACTCTGAAGAAAAGAACAAAGCTTGAGGGCTAACACTATCTGATTTCATGAATTATTATAAAGTCACAGAATCAAAACAACATGCTAATGGCATCAAGATAGATAAACAGATTAATGATACAGAATAATCCAGAAATAAATGCACACATATATGGACAACTGATTTTTGACAAAAGCACAAGCCCAGTGCAGTAAAGAAAAAACAGCTTTTTTTTTCTTTTGAACAACAGAGCTGCAACAAACATATGCCAAAAAAATGAACTTGGACCTTGTACTACATACAAAAATGAACCCAAAATGGATCATAGATCTATATGTAAAACCTAAAACTATAAAACTTGAAGAAAACGTAGAAAATCTTTGTGAACTGGGATTAAGCAAAGATTTCTTAGATATAACACCAAAAACACAATCCACAGAGAAAATATGGATAAGTTAGACTTCACCAAAATTTAAAATTTCTGCTTTTCAGATACACAAAAGATAACCCATAGACTGGAAGAAAAAAATCTATGCAAAGTGTATGCCTGATAAAGGACGTGTATCCAGAAGAACACAAACTCTCAAAACTCAATAATAGGAAAGCAAGCAACCCAATCAAAAATGGGCAAAAGATTTAAACAGGTACTTCAACCAAGAAAACATACAGGGACTTCCCTGGTGGCACAGTGGTTAAGAATCCGCCTGCCAGTGCAGGGGACACGGGTTCGAGCCCTGGTCTGGCAAGATCCCACATGCCGCGGAGCAACTAAGCCCGTGAGCGACAACTCCTGAGCCCGCATGCCGCAACTACTGAAGCCTGCGTGCCTAGAGCCCATGCTCCGCAACAAGAGAAGCCACCGCAATGAGAAGCCTGCACACCACAACAAAGAGTAGCCCCCGCTCACCACAACTAGAGAAATGCCGTGCGCAGCAACAAAGACCCAACACAGCCAAAAATAAATAAATAAAACAAATAAATTTATATTAAAAAAATGAAATAAGACTAAATTAAAAGAAAGATTATTTTAAAAAAAGAAAACATACAAATGGCAAACAAGCACATGAAAAGATGTTCAACATCATTAGACATCAGGGAAATGTGAACGAAAGCTACAATGAGAGACACCACTACACACCTGTTAAAGTTGAAAAGATTAAAAGGACTGCCTAAGAAAACTACAGGCCAATATCACTGATGAACATAGATGCAAAAATCCTCAACAAAATACTAGCAAACAGAATCCAACAACACATTAAAAGGATCATACACCATGATCAAGTGGGGTTTATTCCAGGAATGCAAGGATTCTTCAATATACGCAAATCAATCAATGTGATACACCATATTAACAAGTTGAAGGAGAAAAACCATATGATCATCTCAATAGATGCAGAGAAAGCTTTCGACAAAATTCAACACCCATTTATGATAAAAACCCTGCAGAAAGTAGGCATAGAGGGAACTTTCCTCAACATAATAAAGGCCATATATGACAAACCCACAGCCAACATTGTCCTCAATGGTGAAAAACTGAAACCATTTCCACTAAGATCAGGAACAAGACAAGGCTGCCCACTCTCACCACTCTTATTCAACCTAGTTTTGGAAGTTTTAGCCACAGCAATCAGAGAAGAAAAGGAAATAAAAGGAATCCAAATTGGAAAAGAAGAAGTAAAGCTGTCACTGTTTGCAGATGACATGATACTATACATAGAGAATCCTAAAGATGCTACCAGAAAACTACTAGAGCTAATCAATGAATTTGGTAAAGTAGCAGGATACAAAATTAATGCACAGAAATCTCTGGCATTCCTGTACACTAATGATGAAAAATCTGAAAATGAAATCAAGAAAACACTCCCATTTACCATTGCAACAAAAAGAATAAAATATCTAGGAATAAACCTACCTAAGGAGACAAAAGACCTTTATGCAGAAAATTATAAGACACTGATGAAAGAAATTAAAGAGGATACAAATAGATGGAGAGATATACCATGCTCCTGGATTGGAAGAATCAATATTGTGAAAATGACTCTACTACCCAAAGCAATATACAGATTCAATGCAATCCCTATCAAACTACCACTGGCATTTTTCACAGAACTAGAACAAAAAATTTCAAAATTTGTTTGGAAAAACAAAAGACACCGAATAGCCAAAGCAATCTTAAGAACGAAAAATGGAGCTGGAGGAATCAGGCTCCCTGACTTCAGACTATACTACAAAGCTACAGTAATTAAGACACTGTGGTACTGGCATAAAAACAGAAAGATAGATCAGTGGATCAGGATAGAAAGCCCAGAGATAAACCCACGCACATATGGCCAACTTATCTTTGATAAAGGAGGCAGGAATGTACAGTGGAGAAAGGACAGCCTCTTCAATAAGTGGTGCTGGGAAAACTGGACAGGGACATGTAAAAGTATGAGATTAGATCATTCCCTAACACCATACACAAAAATAAGCTCAAAATGGATTAAAGACCTAAATGTAAGGCCAGAAACTATCAAACTCTTAGAGGAAAACATAGGTAGAACACTCTATGACATAAATCACAGCAAGATCCTTTTGGACCCACCTCCTAGAGAAATGGAACTAAAAACAAAGATAAACAAATGGGACCTAATGAAACTTCAAAGCTTTTGCACAGCAAAGGAAACCATAAACAAGACCAAAAGACAACCCTCAGAATGGGAGAAAATATTTGCAAATGAAGCAACTGACAAAGGATTAATCTCCAAAATTTATAAACAGCTCATGCAGCTCAATAGCAAAAAAACAAACAACCCAATCCAAAAATGGGCAGAAGACTTAAATAGGCATTTCTCCACAGAAGATATACAGACTGCCAACAAACACATGAAAGAATGCTCAACATCATTAATCATTAGAGAAATGCAAATCAAAACTACAATGAGATATCACCTCACACCAGTCAGAATGGCCATCATCAAGAAATCTACAAACAATAAATGCTGGAGAGGGTGTGGAGAAAAGGGAACACTCTTGCACTGCTGGTGGGAATGTGAATTGGTACAGCCACTATGGAGAACAGTATGGAGGTTCCTTAAAAAACTAAAAATAGAACTACCATATGACCCAGCAATCCCACTACTAGGCATATACCCTGAGAAGACCATAATTCAAAAAGAGACATGTACCAAAATGTTCATTGCAGCTCTATTCACAATAGCCCGGAGCTGGAAACAACCTAAGTGTCCATCATCGGATGAATGGATAAAGAAGATGTGGCACATATATACAATGGAATATTACTCAGCCATAAAAAGGAACAAAACTGAGCTATTTGTAATGAGGTGGATAGACCTAGAGTCTGTCATACAGAGTGAAGTAAGTCAGAAAGAGAAAGACAAATACCGTATGCTAACACATATATATGGAATTTAAAAAAAAAATGTCATAAAGAACCTAGGGGTAAAACGGGAATAAAGACACAGACCTACTTGAGAACGGACTTCAGGATATGGGGAGGGTGAAGGGTAAGCTGTGACAAAGTGAGAGAGAGGCATGGACATATATACACTACCAAACGTAAGGTGGATAGATAGTGGGAAGCAGCCGCAGAGCACAGGGAGATCAGCTCGGTGCTTTGTGACCGCCTGGAGGGGTGGGATAGGGAGGGTGGGAGGGAGGGAGACGCAATAGGGAAGGGATGTGGGAACAGATGTGTATGTATGACTGATTCACTTTGTTATAAAGCAGAAACTAATAAAAAAAAAATAAATTAATTAAAAAAAAAAAAAAAAAAAAAGGACTGCCTATATCAAATGATCGCAAGGATATGGAGCAACTGGAACTCTCATACGGTGCTGGTGGGAATGTAAACTGGTACAACAACTTGGGAAGAAAGTTTGGCAATTTCTTAAAAAGTTAAACCTGCTCCAACCATAACATGATCAACCATTCCATTCCTAGGTTTACCCAAGAATAAAGAAAGTATACATTCGTTAAGACTTGTAGGTAGAAGTTCACGGCAGTATTATTGATAATAGCTACAACCCAAATATTCATCAATAGATGAATGAACAAACAAATTGCAATATATTCACTCACTAGAATACCACTTTGAAACAAAAAAGCTATGAACTACTTAATACACATACAAAAAGAATGAATCTCAAAATAATTATATTCAGTGAAAGAAGCCAGACCCCCCCAAAAAAAGAGTACATATGCTGTGTCTCCATTTATATAAAACACTAGAAAATGCAAACTAGTATTATGAATGACAGCACCACATTAAGTGGATGCTTGTAGATGGGGGAAGGAGGGGTTACAGAAGGGATATGAGAAACCTTTGGGGATGATGGCTATATTCACTATCTTAATTGTGGCAATATTTTTTTCGGGTGTGCATATGTGACAACTTAAACTGTACACATTAAATATGTGCAGTGGGAATTCCCTGACAGTCCAGTGGTTAGGACTCTGAGCTCTCACTGCCAAAGGCCCTTGTTCAATCCCTGGTCGGGGGACTAAGATCCCACAAGCCGCACGGCACAGCCATAAAATAAAATAAAATAAATATGTGCAGTTAACTGTTTGACAGTGTCACAATAAGGCTGCTTAAAGAAATAAGTAAATAAATAGACCCATTCAGTAAAAGATCACAGTCTCACCACATGGTCTTAGGTAAGATACATACCTCTTGAGCTTCAGTTTTCTCACCTAAAAAAATAAATCTAGGGCTTCCCTGGTGGCGCAGTGGTTGAGAGTCCGCCTGCCAATGCAGGGAACATGGGTTCGTGCCCCGGTCTGGGAAGATCCCACATGCCACGGAGCGGCTGGGCCCGTGAGCCATGGCCGCTGAGCCTGTGCATCCGGAGCCTGTGCCCCGCAATGGGAGAGGCCACAACAGTGAGAGGCCCGCGTACTGCAATCAATCAATCAATCAATCAATAAAATAACCCCTGCCACAAGGAGTTGTAGATAGAAGATGGTCAATAAATGTTGTCTCTCTCCTTTTCAGTTTTCCACTTTTCAGTTAGCAGGTTGGTAGCACACAAGCTAGTAAAGTAATGTTTCAGTTTCTTGAATATTAAGATTGGAAGATAGGTGATCCAGCAATTCCACTTCCCAGCATTTACTGAAGGAAATGAAATCACTACCTGGAAAAGATATCTGCACCCCGCCATGTTCACGGCAGCATTATTTACAATAGTCAAGACGTGGAAACAACTAGTGTCCATCAACAGATGAATGGATACAGAAAGTGTGATATATACTACATATATGAAATAGAATATTATTCAGCCATGGAAAGGAAATCCTGCCATTTGTGGCAACATGGACAGACCTTGAGAGCTTTATGCTAAGTGAAATCAGTGAGGCAGAGAAGGACAAATACATAATCTTACATGTGTGGACAAACAAAACAAAAGAACAAGCTCATAGATACAGAGAACAGATTGGTGGTTGCCAAAGGTGGAGGTATGCGGGGGGGCCGGGGGGAGGCAAAATGAGTAAAATTGATCAAAACGTAAAAACTTCCAGTTATAAGATAAATAAGTCCTGGGCATGTAATGTACAGCATGGTGACCATAGTTAACAATACGGTATTGCATATTTGAAAGTTGCTGAGAGTAAATCTTAAAGATCTCATCATAAGAGAAAAAAAATGTGTAACTATGTGTGGTAATGGATTTTAACTAAACTTACTGTGGAAATCATTTTGCAATAGACATATATCACATCATTATGTTGCACACCGAAAAATAATACAATGTTATACGATTGGAAGACAGGCACTTAACATTTATCTCGAGGAAACAGTATTTGATTTCATGACTAAATGAAACATTTTACTTTAAAAAAATATATATATATATATATATATCCCGGGCTTCCTTGGTGGCGCAGTGGTTGAGAGTCCGCCTGCCGATGCAGGGGACGTGGGTTCGTGCCCCGGTCCGGGAAGATCCCACATGCCACAGAGCGGCTGGGCCCGTGAGCCATGGCCGCTGAGCCTGCGTGTCCGGAGCCTGTGCTCCGCAACGGGAGAGGCCACAACAATGAGAGGCCCGTGTACCGCAAAATAAAAAAATAAAAAAATAATAAATAATTAAAATTAAAAAAATTAAAAAATATATCCCAAGTGCTAATAGCTTAAACTCATTTCCTGATGGTGGAAAGAAAAATGCATTCCAAGATTTTGATTTAGAGACTTTAAAATACATAGTTAATAAAACTTCTCTTATCACCATTGGAAGGAGATACTACATGAACTCCTTACTTTAAAATAATTAAAATGGAAAGAAATAGGTAGGCGTTTATACTGCCTTTACTGTAAGAATTGAATTGTAGGGTAATCAATGGCCCTAGATGATGAGGAAAAATTATTCCTGGCATAAATTCTAGTTAATATGTGAAGAATGAATGATAGAATATGAAAATTACCATTTTGTAGTCCCAAATAAAACAGTTAATTTGGTCAAGGATCATTAATGGAGACTAGGTGAAAGGTCAACGGTCAACAGGGAACTTTTATCTGCAGCATGTCAATTACCACCCCTCACATTACTTCCTACCTGTACCCACTGACCACTCTCAGGCACTAATAATGGGACAGCTAGACATCATGTGCATTCTGACATAATGCAACATGAGCACACAGCAGCACCTCGGAAAAGGACTTGCAAAAAGGTTTCACCTAAATCTAATCAAACCTTTAGCTCCAACTTCCATTTTAGAAGAAATACAGGGAATTGAGGAACATGTTAACCCTACAAAATAGCAATCAGAGAACTCCTGAAGGCGACACATCTTGCAGGACAGATAACCTGGCTTCTTCAATGCTTCACTGACAAGAAAACAAATGAGGGAAAAACTGTTCTAAATTAAAAACTAAATGCAACCCAGGGGGCTTTTTTGGATCCTGATTCAAGTAAGTCACACATAAAAGTGTATTGGGGGCTCAATTTTAGGAAATATGAATATTGACTTGGTTTAGATGATTTTAAGCAATTACTGTTAATTATGCTACATGGGAACAATGTTACTATAATTATGTAAAACAATTTTATAATAGGCATACTAAAGTACTTGGGATTAAAATTCAATGTGATTTGCTTTAAAATATTTTTGCAAAATAGGTAAAACTAATATAGCAAATTGTTAAAATAATTATAAATCCAAGTAATGGGTATATGGCAGTTTATACCCTTCTCTACTTTTCTGTATGTTTGGAATTTTTCATAATAAAATTTCCAAAATATATGATAATACAAAATAATATGCTCCTAGTAACACGAATGTCAAATGCATGCAATAAGAGCATTTAAATGAATTGTCTGTCAAGCCACTGTAGTTTGATTCAAATTAGGACTGGTGGGCCACGTCTAAGTCATTAGTCCATTCACATGTGACACATAAGGCTCTACCACCCACCTTGTGACCTAGAGCAGACCTCCAAGCTCTATCTTTGGAAAATGAGTACAGGGGTTAGCCCCTACCTCTAGGGTCGCTGTGGGGATTTACATACATGAGTTGATACAAATAGGGACATGTGGGGTGGACCACTTCCCTTTTGGGTGACAGAGTGAAGACATTCAACCAGTACTTATTGTGTGCCTTCCATGGGCCAGGCACGTGCTGGGTACTCCCTCACTGAGCCTGTAAACTAGGATGTATCAGGGAGGAAGAAATTTTCCTCGACCCTCCTACGTTCCTCTGGCTGATCTAAGAATTAAATTGACATGAGACAGATTAATGGGAGAAAATCAAACAAAATTTTAATAATGCCTGGGGGATACCCCAGGCATTTTAATGCCTGGGGGATACCCAGGAAAACTGAGTAACTTGCCAAAATGGCCAAAACCCTCCCCTTAAATACCATCCTCAGCTAAAGACAAAAAAGGATATTGAACGTGGGTTGAGTCAGTTATGAGAAGTTATCAGGAAAAGCACAGTAAGGAAGGGTAAGGTTTTATGCAAATTTAAGTCCCTGCCTTCTTCATTGGTAGGTTTCTAGAGATTTGGTCATCATCCTCTTCCTGGTACAGCAAGAGAGACACCCTTACAAATAGAGATTTCCCTTATAAGTGTAAATGTTTCTTACAAAAGGGTAACTCCCGTTAGGTTTTCAGAATTTTTCCTATGTCTGCTGCTTCTTAGAAAATAACCAGCTTAAAATAATTAATATACCAAAGAGACATATTTTGGGATGGCAAATTCTGCTCTCCTACAGATGGCAATAGAGACCTTTCTGAAGTAACCACAGACATAACACAAATACAAGCAATGATAAGGGCCATGGAAGGAAAGGACAGTGGGCTATCAGAGATGTGCTGGCTGATGGGCAAGAAAGTCAGTCTCCAGGTTCAAGGCATTAAATTGGACAGCGTAGTGGCTAAAGCAGGAACTCTGGGTACAATATTTAGGTTTGCACCCAGCCCCTCCACCTCCTACTAACTGTGTGACCTTGAACAGTTCACTTCACCTCTTAGTTCCCTCATCTGTACAATGAGCGCAGGAAGACACAGTCCTTACCTCATAGGGCTGTTGTGAAGATTACATGGTTAATAGTGTATGGTGCTTAGAATTGTAGAGGCAGATGGCAAGTGCCAAGCTGTAGCTGGCAGAACAGGACCTGACACACACGAGGCCCTCGATAAGTGTAGCTGTTACCTCAATGGTACTTTGGCCTAGAGCAAAACAAAGTGTAATGCTGTCTCAACAGTTTGGCCTAGGAGGACTTAATGAGTTAATTATTTGAATTTCCTTTTTTAGTAAACTCTAGCTGTACTTGGAGAGTTTATTAAAAAAAAAAAAAAATCCCGATGTGCAGGTTCCTTTCTGAAACAAATGAATTCAAAATTCTAGGGATAGAGCCTGGGCATCTTATTTTTTAGAAATTCCTCCAGTGATCTTAATGTGCAGTCAAGGTTGAGAACCACTGATCCAGGCATTCAAAATGTAAAATGGTTTCAAAATTGTAAACCTCTACAGTGTAATGAATTTATTATTACTGTGGCCTGGACAGTGTACAACCCATGATCTTATAGCACACAAATGACTTTAGCCTTCAGAAGAGTTTAAGTTCGCAGTAATTCCTGTCCTCTTATACCCCCTCCTTTTCCCTGACCCTCCCCATGCCCCCGCCCCCCTCAAGAGCAGAACAAACATCCAGAGAAAAAGCTCCCAGATAAGCCCCCTGCCCCATCTAGTGACTGGCTCCTGTGCATTTCTACATGGGCTTAACTTGGGAACTGGCTAGAACACACTCTTCCTGGGTCGAATTATTTACAGACAGAGGCCATCCAGCCTAACGTGTGGTGCAGTCTTCTTTGCAGCAAGGTAGCTTTCTGCACCCGAAAATCTTAAACACGGGAAAGCTAACACAGATATTTGTTATGAGGGTGGGGATAAGGAAGGAATCACGTTTCCAATCCTTGGACATTGCTTTTCCATTTATGAATCGATGATTCAAGAAACGAGTTTATCTACTTTTGAGGGGCTTAAGTGCAATGTCCTATAGCTCGATTGGGTCGTGGTTACACTTGGATGTATATATTTGTAAAAACTCATCGAGTTAAAATCTGTGCCTTTTACTGTGGGTAAAGTACACCTCGAGTTTTAAAAACAGCACAGGGGAAAATGAAGTCGCCAATCAGTGGCTTGCTACAAGGTTCACGTGGAAAGATGAATCAAAGAGGGGAGTCCTAAATTAGCTACAAATGCCCTCTGTGACCTGCCTGCTCTGGCTTACAAGGGAAGTAGTGATGTCCGGGACGGGGGAGACGGAGCCCCAGGCACCGCGGTGTTTCGCTCGGATCTTGCGCGGCCGGGAGTCCTTACCGAGCAGAAGGAAGGACAGGACCCACTGCAGCACCGCCGCCGTCTGCAGCCGCCGCGCCAGCGGGATGTTGAGCGGCGCAAACTCGACCTTCATGGCCCGGCCGGAGCGAGGACTGCGCCGAGCGCTGCCGCCTGGGACCTCGCTGCTCCGCAGCGCCTGCCGGGTGTGCGCTGCCTGCCGGCCCAGCGCCCGGCACTCCGGCGCAGAGGAGGCGGCGACCGCCCCGGAGTGGGCGCGGACTGGACTTAGTCTTGGGTGGGAGGGCGCGCCGGGGCTGAGGCTGGAGGCTGCCAATCACGCGCCCGGGCTCGGGAGCAGCTGCGGCGCCCGGGGCGCATTGGCTGGCGCGCCCGTGCGCAGATGAGAGCGCGCCGCGTTGGGGCACAAGGGTGGACGAGAGGGGTCACCTGGCAGCCTGCCAGAGCTCGGCGACGCGGGCTCCTGCAACCTCGCCCAAACCTGGGATCTCCACCGGGCTCTGACCATTGTTCAGCTGGTCGATTACCGTGCGCTAGGCTTCAGCATCCGCCTTTAAACCCACCTCTTCCTCCGAGGATGTCTGCAGCTGGGGAAGGGTTAGGATCTCCCACCAGCTGGAGGAAGGCGCAGGAGTTAGCTTCTCTGGAGCTTGGTACCCATCTGTTTGTTGGTCTGTGTTCCCCACACCACCCCCAAACTCTGGGACCTCCTCATCTTTGTGTCTCAGATTCCTAGACGAATCCTGGAAAACTTTCGCTTATTCATTCAAAGGACATTTATTGAATACCTCCCACGTGCCAGGAACCATCCTGGGCGCTGGGGATACACTCAGTAACCAAATCATTCATCGATTCTCAGAGGGTACAAATTATGGGGGGGGGAGAGAAACATAAAGAAAATAACCACACAATTGGGTGTGTAATTGCAAAGTGAAATGCTACTATGAATAAATGAGAAGGTTCTAGGACATAGACTGGAAGGTCAGTCTCGGAAGAAGTGACCTTGACTTTAATTATAACGGTGAATGTAATTCAAGCAAAGGGAAGCACATGTGCAAAGGTCCTGTGGCTGAAACTCAAAGAAGACCAATATAGTGGGAGCTTGGGGAACAAGGAGGAGAATGGAGTGAAATGAGTCAAAAATGGTAGCCAAGGACCAGATCCTTGCAGACTGTGTTTAGGGTTCAAGTCTTTACCCTAAGATTTGCCAGTGAAGGGTTTCAATTATGATGTGTTAAATAAATGGATGTATTCTAAATTGTGCCTCATGCTGTGAGCACCCACTATATTTTCTTTGTAAATTTTCCTGTATAGATGACCAACACCAAGTGGCAGGTAGCTGTCAAGTCATTGCTAGAAGGGATCTGGAAGAGGGCAAAACAACAGAGTTGACTACCCATCCCCCCACCATGCCCCTTTCTCCTTCAACGTTTTAATAGAAAGTTGGATAAAAATAACAACCACTGGGTAGTTCAGGGGAGTTGTTTGTGACTTTTTGTATGCAAAACTTGCGGTTGTTTTTTTTGTTCCTAATTGAGAAATCACTTTTTTTGTGTGTGCCGCATTTTCTTTATTTCAAGCCACAGGTCTACTTGGAGGGTCATGCAGCAAGTGGCTTATAAATAAAATCAGAGTCTATGAATAGTGTCAGCACATTAAGAGACAGAATCACTGAATTCTCTTGTTAGGTAAAGAGCTCGCATCTTTGGAATCCATGACTTGGAATTATTTATGGCACACCTGATAGGTAACTTGCTCCGATTAACATTACCACGCTACTCACTATAAAAAAGCCCAAGGGTAAACTACTGAAGATGCTAGGGTCACCATTTTCCGAAGACCGAGTGCTAACCCAACCCATGGACTTCAGCTTTCTTCCATGTAGAATAACGAATTTCACTTTCCTTGGCGTTGATCTGAGGTTCAAACCGCTCCATCATGACAGCTGACAAATCCTCAGGCTCGAGACTCCAAACGCCAACCCCTTCTGCAGCCCCGGCTGCCATGGCAGCTCCCAGGGCAGTTGTTTCAGGCATCGAGGGCTTCACTACTGGGATATACAGAATGTCTGCTTGTAGCTGCATAAGAATTTTGTTGTTGGTCATTCCTCTGTCTACCTGCAAATGGCTGAGTGGAATTCCACAGTCCCGGTTCATGGCATCCAAAATCTCTCGGGTTTGGAAACAAAGAGCTTCTAATGAAGCAAAAGCAATATGGCATTTATTGGTGAATTGGGTGAGCCCGCAGATGATACCTCTTGCACTGGGCTCCCAATAAGGTGCATATAGCCCTGAAAAGGCTGGGACAAAATAGCAGCCATAAGAGGAACCTACTTCTTTAGCAAGTTTTTCAATTTCCTCTGAGGTCTTTATAATTCCAAGATTGTGTCTGAGCCAGCGGACAACAGCACCGGCTATAGCTACCGAACCTTCTAATGCATAATGTACTGGTTTGTCTCTGCCGAGTTTGTAAGCCACTGTGGTCAGAAGGCCATGTTCAGAAAATATACACTTATGGCCTGTATTACATAGTAAGAAACAGCCTGTTCCATACGTGTTTTTGGCTTGTCCATCCTGGAAGCATAGTTGTCCCACCAATGCAGCAGATTGGTCCCCCAAACACCCAGATATTGGCACACCTTCCAAGGCCCCAGCTTCCATTAGGCCATAGATCTCAGAAGAACTCCGGACATTTGGAAGAATTTTCATTGGAACTTCAAAAAATTCACAGAGCTCTTTATCCCATTCCAAAGAATGAATGTTGAAAAGCATCGTCCTGCTTGCATTTGTTACATCCATACAATGGACACCTCCACTGGCTCCTCCTGTCAAGCTCCAAATAGGCCATGAATCAATGGCCCCAAAAAGAGCTCTATCTTCTTCAACTGCCTTTTGAACTTTTCTCACGTTGGCAAGGAGCCAACGAAGTTTCACTGCACTGAAGTAAGTGCTAAGTGGAAGGCCTGTCTTGGTCTTGACAAAGTTATTATTTACTGGAATGCTTTTACGAAGACTCTCAACGGTAGATTCGGTTCTTAGATCAAGCCACACCACAGCATTGTAGAGAGGTTCTCCAGTTAACTTGTCCCAGACCACAGTGGTCTCCCTCCGGTTACTGATACCAATAGCTTTTATGTTGGAAATATTGAGCTGTCCAAGCTTCTCACACGTTTTCTCTATACACTCATAGACGGACTGCAGGATTTCCTTAGGGTCTTGTTCCACCCATCCTTCTTTTGGAAACTCTTGTTTTATTTCCACTTGATGATGACTAAGTAGTTCGGCTGTTTTTGGACTGAAAACCAAAAAGCGCGTCGAGCTTGTGCCCTGGTCCACTGCTCCCACCAACTGCCCCAAAACTGCTTTCTTCGTGGCTGCCATGAAACTCGCTTAGGTCGGCGGGCGGGGGATAGCGTCCCGTTTCCCGGGTGACGGCGGCGGGCGGGGGAGGGGCGGAAGGCGAGCCGGGAGGGCCAGCCCGCGCGCGGCCGTAGAACGCAGTATTGGCAAGGAGCTTCTCGCCTCGCCCCTCCCTCTTCTCTTCTAGATTCTTCTAGATTTCTTCCCTGCACCTTACCCCACTGGTAGTGGGGATGCGTTGAGTACACACCGTGTCAGACATTGTGCAGAGCCCTTCACCAGCCTGAGCTTATCCTGGAGCAACCCTGCGAAATAACTGTTAGCTCCTTTGGCAGTTAATGAAGGCCAGGCTCAAAGTCACACAGCTGGCAGAGTGAAGATTCAAATACGGTTTTGTCGTCTAAAACCTGGAAAGGAGTCATCCCTTCATCTGTTGACCCACACGTGGAACAAGTATGTAGGGAATGCCTGCTTTGCACCGGGCATTGCCCTGCGTGCTGATAACACAAAGGTGAATTAAGACAGGGTCTCTGAGCCTTTGAGAATTCACACGCATTCATTCATTGATTATTTATGGAAAGGCTGGTATGTGCTAAGCATTAGGTGAGGAGTGGAGATGAGATGAATAAGAAAGGTCTCTGTCCTCTTGGGGTTCACAGTCTAGTGAGAGAAACAGAAAATAAACCAAATGTGTGCTAGTGCCCTGAAAGAAACATGCAAGTTCCAGTGATAGAGAATGAGCACCTAATTAGAAGAGATTGGAGGTAACAAGAGTGGAAGTAGGGAGACCCTAAGGAGGCTGTTGTAGGGTGAGAGTAGAGGATGGTGGCTTGGTCTACTGTGTTAGCAAAGGAGACTAGAGATGGATTTGACATAAGCCTGGGAGATGTGAATGGCAGGATGGATTGATTAATTGGGTTCACAGTCTATTAGGAGATAAGAAGAGCAGCACACCCGGAACTCCTGCTCCGAGTCACCTGGAGCTAACTCGTCTGATTCATGCTCTTGTCATCGTCCCCGCGCCCTCAGCAGGTAGAAAAGAACTGTCATACCCCATCACAGCTCCTTTAAGCAAAGCAGGGACCCATGAGGGTCCATCACCATTTTAATGAGCAACTAAATCAATCATTCACTCATTTGTTTAACAGTCAACACATGTTTATTTGTGTACCAGGTTATTGGAGTTAAATGATTATTGGAGTGAAATGGTGAGAAACTTTTAATTCAACAAGCTATTCAAAACGTTTTAATTCAACAAGCTATTCAAAACAACTTTTCTGTAAAAGTTTTGTTGATCTCTAGAAATAAAACTAATAGGAAAACATGAACCTTACACGTTTTCTTTCCAAACTACACATTTTGTGGAATAGGGAGCTTACAGCAGAGAAGATGAGGGATTTGTCCAAGGTACCCCAGCCAGTTACTGGCAAGGAGTAGACCTAGATCTCTTTACAACTGTACTAAAACAGATGAGCAGGGCTTCCCTGGTGGCACAGT
This sequence comes from Hyperoodon ampullatus, assembly GCF_949752795.1. Lineage (NCBI taxonomy): Eukaryota > Metazoa > Chordata > Mammalia > Artiodactyla > Ziphiidae > Hyperoodon > Hyperoodon ampullatus. Next base: position 16,145,824 of record NC_136921.1, read on the forward strand.
GGTTGAGAGTCCGCCTGCCGATGCAGGGGATACGGGTTCATGCCCCGGTCCGGGAAGATCCCACATGCCGTGGAGCAGCTGGGCCCGTGAGCCATGGCTGCTGAGCCTGCGCGTCCAGAGCCTGCGCGTCCAGAGCCTGTGCTCCGCAATGGGAGAGACCACAGCAGTGAGAGGCCCGCGTACCGCAAAAAAAAATAAAATAAAATAAAAAACCAAACAAACAAAAAACAGATGAGCAGAAGCAATGTCATGTAGGATCATGGTTTCAAACTTTGACTTTAGCAGGGGGATTTTTTTTTTAATCTTCAGATAACTCCAATTCATAAAAGAAATCAAAGTGAATCTGCTCTTGTTGGAAATGAAGGGGGATCCTGACTCCCACCTTCTCAGTATCTTCCTCCTTCCCAAGGTGTATCTTTAGCAAAATGAAACTGATATCAAACAGTTACAGAACCTCTGAGGGATCGGCAAAACCCAGGTTGAAAACCACATTTTTTTTTTTTTTTGGTGGTGGTGGGTAGGCTAATATTTGGAGAAATACAAAGTTTAAACAGGGTTTCAGTTAAAAAACTATATGTGATATATATACTTTACTCAGTGCTTACCAACTACCAGGTACTGGGCTACATGCTTTCTGTGCTGTGTTTGATTTAAGCCTCACAGCAACTCTCCAGGGTAGGTACTATTATTCCTTTTACCAGTAAAGATAGTGAGGCTAGAGGTCAAACTAATTGTTCACCTAGTAGGTAGTAAAACTAAGTTTCTGTTTTTTGAAAATAGGCTTGTCTGTTTCTAGAGCCTGAGCAAGTAACTGCTATATTAAGCTCTTCCTCAAATGATAGCACGAGGGAGGAAGGGGATGTTGAAACAGAGGAACCGGTCACTGAACCTCTGGTAGAAGAAGGCAGAACACCAGCTTTGTCATGGTTTGGGTTGGGGTTAGTTATTCATTCAGTCTACAAATATTGATATTTACCAGTCATATACTATGTGCTTGGCTTTGGGTACATATGAGTGAATAAAACATGCATAACTTTTCAATAATTCAACAAAAATTTATAAAGCACCTCTGCTGTGGTTAAGTCCTGAAGTGGCCATGGTGAAAGGAAATCAACACTGTCCGGCTTGAAGATCTGAGATTCCGGCAATCGAGTGTGGTTCCTCTTTCCACTTCTCAACTCTAATTAAGGAATGAGAAGGTGATCGTTTAGATTGCCTTATAGATTACAAAAGCCTATCCTTGGAAATGAATAACTAAAAATCACTTCCTTTTTTTATTTTGTTTCCTGTGCATTTTACCATAGCTAACTTCTACTAACAAGAAGATGACATTTTTCTATTTTACTGTAGTTTAAGTTAAAATGTGCCTATTGTTCAGTTTAAAAGGAAACAGCATTCTCTCTAGATTGAGAGTCCTTAAAGGGGACAGTTTAGGACAAAGGTCACTGTTCTGGTTTTCATAAGATGCCTTAGTCATAAAGATAAATATTTCTCTCTCATTCACACACACACCACATAAACTGTGAACCCAACCATGACAGTTACCATAATTCATTGAGAGTGACTGGCTCGGGTTAAAGTCAAATAGAGGACCATCACTATGGTAATTTCGATGGAATGTCCTTCACGAAATTCTATTCTCAAGGCTCTTCTGAACAAAGTTCAAGAAATTTGCCCAGGCCCCTCTGTTTTCTGATTTTCTTCTCAATGAACTATGTTATCAATCTGACAGGGCTGGAGTATGTTTGTTCTGGGCAAAGTTTCAGGAGTCTTTCCCAAGAGAGTGAGACTTTGTAGCCACCATGATAATGGTCCGAAGTTTACCTTTCCTCTGTGTTTTCTTGTTGCTATAGGCACATACAGGTTCTCAGACTCTATATACTGTGCTTTCTTTTCACATTCTCCTTTGAAAGCTCCATTGATATAGGTTCAATTTTTATCTTTCCATTAGTTAATGTTAATATTTGTTACTTGCTCTACAAAACAGGTGCTTCCATAGCTGCTCTTTTAAACTTTTATAACACTATGAACAATCACTCTGAGAAATTATTACGGTAATCACTAATATTTATGAAATGTCCTTTCTTTTCCCATGAACCTCTCCCCCCTTTTGTTTGCACCTGGCCTGAGAACCTAACTGGGGCCCCAGCAACCCAAACAAGGGAAAAACTAGGGGAAAGTGACTGGGAATGCCTACTGCAACCAACTTGGGTCCAGGACAGGCTCTTGAATGAAGCAGTCAGCAACTCAAACAGCAGTGTCCTTGGAGGCGTGGCAAAGCAGGCTCCATCATTTACTTCCAGTTTCCAAGAAGGTCCAATCCAATGGATGGGCTTTCTCTCATGTTTGTATCTTTCTGGTTGTTTATGGCTACTTGGTATAGGACCTGTTGATTCTTTGGATCTATTATTATTACTTTTTTCCCCAACACATGCCATTTCCCCAGCCTGGCTGCTATCATTTCTCCTCTGGATTACTGCAACCTCCTAAGTGATGTCTGTGCCTTGAGTTTTGCCCCTTGAACTACCACACCTAATCCCTTCTCCACAATGAACCCAAAGTGACCTTTCCAAAATACCAAGTCAATCATGTCATTTCTCTGCTTAAAATATTTTTTAAGATAAAGTCCAAACTCTAATGTAGTCCTAAAAATTTCAGGGTAATCTACAAAGGGATTAGAATGCCCCAGGAGACTTACAGGAAACGCATAAAAGATTTCAGCCAGAACAGAACTCGTTTTGGATACATAGTAATTACAACAAACTCAGTTATTGTAAATTGTATCATCTATCACCTCAGTTTACAGCAGCAACCCCACTTTTACTAAGCTCAATACCAGAGAGAATTAATAGTCTCAGATCACTTGGATTGTTACCTGGAACATAAATGTCTAATATTCAAAAGTATTTAGCATGTTTCAAATTGTTTCAACATACTTTATCCCCAAACCATCCGGAGAGGTCCTACCCTCACTTTATGGATAAGGAACTGGACAATGTTTGTTTTTGGAGAAGAAATTACAGACATAAAAGCTTACCACTTTATTATTTTTTCCCTAATCAGAATTTTTGCATGTGGTTATTTATTATTTTTTTTTTTTTTGCAGTATGCGGGCCTCTCACTGTTGTGGCCTCTCCTGTTGCGGAGCACAGGCTCCAGACACAATGGCTCAGCGGCCATGGCTCACGGGCCCAGCCACTCGGTGGCATGTGGGATCCTCCCGGACCGGGGCACGAAACCGTGTCCCCTGCATTGGCAGACGGACTCTCAACCACTGCGCCACCAGGGAAGCCCTCTAGGTATTTTTTTTTTAAATTTCCTCTTTGATTTCTTCAGTGATCTCTTGGTTAAGTATTGTATTGTTTAGCCCCCATGTGTTTGAATTTTTTACACATTTTCCTGTAATTGATGTCTAGTCTCACAGCGTTGTGGTTGGAAAAGATACTTGATATGATTTCAATTTTCTTAAATTTACTAAGGGTTGATTTGTGACCCAAGATATGATCTATCCTGGAGGATGTTCCATGAGCACTTGAGAAGAAAGTATATTCTGTTGTTTTTGGATGGAATGTCCTATAAATATAAATTAAGTCCATCTTGCTTAATGTATCATTTAAAACTTGTGTTTCCTTATTTATTTTCATTTTGGATGATCTGTCCATTGGTGAAAGTGGGGTGTTAAAGTCCCGTACTATGATTGTGTTACTGTCAATTTCCCCTTTTATGACTGTTAGTATTTGCCTTATGTATTTAGGTGCTCCCATGTTGGGTGCATAAGTGTTTACCATTGTTATATCTTCTTCTTGGATTGATCCCTTGATCATTATGTAGTGTCCTCTTTGTCTCTTGTAATAGTCTTTATTTTAAAGTCTATTTTATCTGATATGAGAATTGCTACTCCACCTTTCTTTTGATTTCCATTTGCATGCTATGTCTTTTTCCATCCCCTCACTTTCAGTCTGTATGTGTCCCTAGGTCTGAAGTGGGTCTCTTGTAGACAGCACGGTCTTGTTTTTGTATACATTCAGTCAGTCTATGTCTTTTGGTTGGAGCATTTAATCCATTTACATTTAAGGTAATTATTGATATGTATGTTCCTCTTACCATTTTCTTAATTGTTTTGGGTTTGTTATTGTAGGTCTTTTCCTTCTCTTGTGTTTCCTGCCTAGAGAAGTTCCTTTAGCATTTGTTGTAAAGCTGGTTTGGTGGTGCTGAATTCTCTTAGCTTTTGCTTGTCTGTAAAGGTTTTAATTTCTCCATCGAATCTGAATGAGATCCTTGCTGGGTAGAGTAATCTTGGTTGTAGGTTTTTCCCTTTCATCACTTTAAATATGTCCTGACACTCCCTTCTGGCTTGCAGAATTTCTGCTGAATGATCAGCTGTTAACCTTATGGGGATTCCCTTGTATGTTATTTGTTGCTTTTTCCTTGCTGCTTTTAATATTTTTTCTTTGTGTTTAATTTTTGATAGTTTGGTTAATATGTGTCTTGGCATGTTTCTCCTTGGATTTATCCTGTATGGGACTCTCTGTGCTTCCTGGACTTGATTGACTCTTTCCTTTCCCGTATTAGGGAAGTTTTCAACTATAATCTCTTCAAATATTTTCTCAGTCCTTTTTTTTCTCTTCTTCTTCTGGGACCCCTATAATTCGAATGTTGGTGTGTTTAATGTTGTCCCAGAGGTCTCTGTGACTGTCCTCAATTCTTTTCATTCTTTTTTCTTTATTCTGCTCTGTGGTAGTTATTTCCAGTATTTTATCTTCCAGGTCACTTATCCATTCTTCTGCCTCAGTTATTCTGCTATTGATTCCTTCTAAAGAATTTTTAATTTCATTTATTGTGTTGTTCATCATTGTTTGTTTGCTCTTTAGTTCTTCTAGGTCCTTGTTAAACATTTCATGTATTTTCTGCATTCAATTTCCAAGATTTCGGATCATCTTTACTATCATTACTCTGAATTCTTTTTCAGGTAGACTGCCTATTTCCTCTTCATTTGTTTAGTCTGGTGGGTTTTTACCTTGCTCGTTCATCTGCTGTGTGTTTTTCTGTCTTCTCATTTTGCTTAACTTACTGTGTTTGGGGTGTCCTTTTTGCAGGCTGCAGGTTCGTAGTTCCCGTTGTTTTTGGTGTCTGCCCCCCGTTCCTAAGGTTGGTTCCGTGGGTTGTGTAGGCTTCCTGGTGGAGGGAACTAGTGCCTGTGTTCTGGTGGATGAGGCTGGATCTTGTGCCTCTGGTGCGTAGGACCGCGTCCGGTGGTGTGTTTTGGGGTGTCTATAACCTTGTTATGATTTTAGGCAGGCTCTCTGCTAATGGGTGGGGTTGTGTTCCTGTCTTGCTAGTTGTTTGGCATGGGGTGTCCAGCACTGTAGCTTGCTGGTCATTGAGTGGAGCTGGGTCTTAGTGTTGAGATCGCAATCTCTGGGAGAGCTTTCGCTGTTTGATATTACGTGGAGCTGGGAGGTCTCTGATGGACCAATGTCCTGAACTGGGTTCTCCCACCTCAGAGGCATAGGCCTGACACCCGACTGGAGCACCAAGACCCTGTCAGCCACACGGCTCAGAAGAAAAAAATAAATAATAAAATAAAATAGTATAAAATAAAGTTATTAAAATAAAAAATAAGTAATAAAAGTTTTAAAAATTGAAAAGTAATTTAAAAAGAAGAAAGAAGAGAGCAAACAAACCAACAAACAAACAAACCTGCCTATGATAACAAGTGCTAAAAACTATACCAAAAAAAACCCACAAAAAACCCCAACAAAACAAAAAACGGACAGACAGAACCCTAGGACAAATGGTAAAAGCAAAGCTCTACAGACAAAATCACACAAAGAAGCATACACATACACACTCACAAAAAGAGAAAAAGAAAAAAAATTATATATCTTTGCTCCCAAAGTCCACCTCCTCAATTCTGGGATGCTTTGTTGTCTATTCAGGTATTCCAGAGATGCTGGGTACAGGAAGTTGATTGTGGAGATTTAATCCGCTGCTCCTGAGGCCACTGGGAGAAATTTCCCTTTCTCTTCTTTGTTCGCACAGCTCCAGAGGCTCAGCTTTGGATCTGGCCCCGCCTCTGCGTGTAGGTCGCCCGAGGGCGTCTATTCTTTGCTCAGACAGGACGGGGTAAAGGAGCAGCTGCTTCGGGGCTCTGGCTCACTCAGGCCGGGGAGAGGGAGGGGCATGGATGCGGGTCGAGCCTGTGGCGGCAGAGGCCGGCGAGACGTTGCACCTGCCCGAGGCGCGCCATGCGTTCTCCCGGGGAAGTTGTTCCCGGATCACGGGACCCTGGCAGTGGCGGGCTGCACAGGCTCCCCGAAAGAGGGGTGTGGAGAGTGACCTGTGCTTGCACACAGGCTTCTTGGTGGCGGCAGCAGCAGCCTTAGCGTCTCATGCCCGTCTCTGGGGTCCGCGCTGACAGCCGCGGCTTGAGCCTGTCTCTGGAGCTCGTTTAGGCGGTGCTCTGAATCCCCTCTCCTTGCACACCGCGAAACAATGGTCTCTTGCCTCTTCGGCAGCTCTAGACTTTTCCCGGACTCCCTCCAGGCTAGCCGTGGCGCACTAACGCCCTGCAGGCTGTGTTCACGCCGCCAACCCCAGTCCTCTCCCTGTGCTCCGACTGAAGCCCGAGCCTCAGCTCCAGCCCCGCCTGCCCCGGCAGGGGAGCAGACAAGCCTCTCGGGCTGGTGAGTGCCCGTCGACACCGATCCTCTGTGCGGGAATCTTCTGTAGGAGTTGTTCCACATGTAGATGTATTTCTGATGTATTTGTGGGGAGGAAGGTGATCTACACGTCTTACTCCTTCGCCATTTTGAAGGTCTACCCACTTGTTTTAATTTTTAGATCCCACATATAAGTGATATACAGTCTTTGTCTGACAGCATAATACCTTCCAAGTTCATCTGTGTTGTTGAAAATGGCAAAATTTCATTGTTTTAATGGATGAGTAGTATTCCATTGTGTGTGTGTGTATCTCACATCTTCTTTATCCATTCATCTGTTGATGGACCAGGCTGCCACCCTCTGCTGCTCTAGTGTGAGATGTCATCAAACACAGCATTGTATTTTCAGGATCTATGTAGGAAGAATTTCAGATCTGACAACATCTCTTTCTCAACTGTTGCCTAACCCACAAGCATTACAGGAAAGTGGCCCAGTCGTTTCAGAAACTTTCTCTGTGTTACGTTACATGTTTTACAGACAAAAGCAAACATGACCCCACAGATCTACACAACCTATGTGGTGATGAAAGAGTGAGGTTGTCTACCAATGTTTGATTAGGCAAGGAGGAGAACCAAACACGATTGGTTCTTCCTCACAATAGAAATAATCCTGCTAATTACAATTCTGTAAAATACAAAAGGTACAATGACAAAAATTATCTCACCACCCAAATATAACCACTTAACACTTTGGTGTATACCATACTAGCCATTTTACTTTTTTACACACTCACATACATGCATGCATTTAAAAAATCATTTTAAGTATATTGTTTAGTAACTCATTTTCATGTAATATGTTGTAGACGTTTTTTCATGTTAAAAAATTTAGTTATCATTTTTAATGTTTGCATGGTAGTCTATTGTATGGAGGTATCAGAATTTATTTAATCAAGTCCCACATTGTTGTACACTTAGTTTGTTTCCAAATTTTCTGTATTACAAACAGAAGAATACTTCCTTGATTACTTCCTTAGAATAATCCCAAGAGTGAAATTTCAGGAACAAAGAGTATACATATCTAAAAGTTTGATTCTTATTGTCGAGCTACTGTTTATATTCCTGACAGGTGTGCCTAAGAGTGGCAGCTTTCTAAATCTTTGCCAGCAAGAGGGTTGATCATTTATTTCTTTAATCTTTGCCAGTCTCCTTGGAGAAAATATCCCTGCTTTCACTGTTGTTTTAATTTGCATTTCTCCTCCCCTCCTCACTTTTGTTTTTTGTTTCTATTGGTTGAATTGTTCGTTCCTATTCTTTGCCCATTTTTTTCTATTGAAGTATCTATTTTAAAAAAGAAAAGATGATACAATATATATAATATATAATAATATGTTATTAATTATATATATATATGATATTCCTATCATTAAAAGAAAACTTCAAATATTTATCTAGGGTCTGCTCTGTGCCAGTCACTGTTTAAGGCTCTTGGCATATATTAGTACACAAAAGTCTCTGCTCTATGAAATTTATGTTTTATCAGGGAGAGACATTTATATCTAATAACCATAATGAATAGTATAGTCAGGGATAGGTCTTTCTGGGAAGACTTGTTGGAGCTGAGCAAGCTGGCCTTGCAGGAGTCTGGGGGCAAAAACATTGTAACAGAGGAAACTGCTGGTTCTAAGGTGGACCACTGCCTGACATGTTCAAAAACTTGCATGGAGGCTGCGGATCTTGGATAGAAAAATTCCTAAATTAACCCATAAATTACATTTGATTCCTAGTAAAACATCAAAAGAATGTTTTTCAGAACTTGACAGAATTCAAAGCTCAGGTAGAAAAAGTAACATGAGAGAATAGTCAGGAAATTTTTGAAAAAAAGCATTGAACACTTTCAAATATTAAAATGTATTATAAAGCTATAATAATTAAAATAGTTTTGTACTATCAATGGAATAGATAGTTCAGCAATATACCCAAATATATATGGGAATTTAATATGTGCTAAAGAAGGTATTTCAAATCTCTGGGAAAAAAGAAGTTTATTTTATAAATTTTGTTGGGCTCACTAGAGAGCTGTTTGAAAACAAAATAAAGCTGGTTAATTCACTGTCTCTCAAAACCGAAACAAGGGCTTCCCAGGTGGCGCAGTGGTTGAGAGTCCGCCTGCCAATGCAGGGGACACGGGTTCGTGCTCCGGTCTGGAAGGATCCCACGTGCCGCGGAGCGGCTGTTCCCGTGAGCCATGGCCGCTGAGCCTGCGCATCCGGAGCCTGTGCTCCGCAACGGGAGAGGCCACAGCAGTGAGAGGCCCGCGTACCGCAAAAAAAACCGAAACAAATTTCAGAATGATCTGAGACTTAAATGGAGAGAAAAAAAAAAAAGAATCCATTCAAGTCCTCTAAGAAGTATATGTGATTTAAAAAAAAAATAACTTGGTGTGGTGAAAGACCTATTAAAACATAACATAAAACCCAGAATTTATAAAGAAAAAGAATCATAAATTAGACTCTAATTTAAATAAAACTCTTAAAAATGCCCCTTCTGAAAAAAAAAACTTAAAACAAAATCAAATGTGAAGTATTCCGATTGTGTTTCTACTCAGCTATAGGCCACCAAGCGTTTGTCTCCTTCACCCCGCAAAAAGAGGGCCACATTCATCTCTTGTTTCTCAACTTCATCTTAACTTCCTTAAAGGTATACTAGATAAAGCAGAACACTGCCAATATTTTTGAAACCCTTTGGGTATCTCAACTCCCTAGGCTTCGTCCCTTCCATCCGACTCAGAACTGACTAGTCTCAGATTTTGTGTTTCTCATTCCTTTTCCTTTAGTTTCACCATCTATTTATGTATGCCTAAATAATATACTCTTTAGGTTATCCTGTTTTTCTTTTTTTTTTTTTTTTGCGGTACGCGGGCCTCTCACTGTGGTGCCCTCTTCCGTTGCGGAGCACAGGCTCCGGACGTGCAGGCTCAGCGACCATGGCTCACGGGCCCAGCCGCTCCGCAGCATGTGGGATCTTCCCGGACCGGGGCACGAACCCGTGTCCCCTGCATTGGCAGGCGGACTCTCAACCACTGCGCCACCAGGGAAACCCCTGTTTTTCATTTTTATACAAATCACACCATACAGTATATATGCTTTTGTGGTTTATTTATTTTTTTGTCCAAGTTTATACATGAAGCTGTAGTTCATTCATTCTCATAGCTGTATGGTGCTTCACTGTAATGAATTTAGTATTGATAGACATTGGGATGTTTCCACTTTTTTGTTATAATGAACAATGTAACAGAACATTCTTATTTGGTCTTCCAGTGCACATGGGTAAGAGTTTCTCTGGGGAATATTCCTGGGTTCCTAATTGCTGGGTAGTAGGGTACACACACGCTCTGCCTTTCTAGGTAGGTAAGGCCATAATTTTCCAAATTGGTTGTATCAATTTATACTCCCACATTCTTGCCAACATCTGGTTTTGTCAGACTTGCACATTTTTACCAATCTGGTAGGTATAAAAATGTATTTCATTATAATTTTAATTGGCATCTTCCTAATTTCTAATGTATGGAGAGCTTTTTTCATGTTTATTGGCCAGCCCGTCTTTCAGTTCTAGGAAATTCTGCCATCTCATTCCTGCTCTCAGGCTGGCTCTAAAATTAGACAAGAGAAGCACATATCTACATTTTGTGATATACTATTTCAACATTTTCCAAATATCTTCCTTATCTGTCAGCCAATGCCATTTGTGATGAGTACCTGTGGCCTAGTTTTCCCTTTTCCATTAGATTATCCTAACAGTTTAGCTAGTCATAGAGAAGGCACAGGGTACCTGTGCGTGTGCAAGGATAAAAAGCAGGATGGGTGAGTTGTGGCATTTGGGAGATGGGAACAGAATGCCTCTGGGTAGTCTGAGAATAGCAAGAAACTGACTAGGAAGATAACAGTAATGACAATGCCCAATTTCCAGGACTTAAGACACAAGAACTATGATTGTCATTTATGAGTATTATTTCTAATCCTTACAATAATTCTCTAAGATGTACATTATTATCATCTCTACTTTACAGGTAAGGAAACTGAGGTTAAAGGCCACAGAACATCTTGGGGTGCCCAAAGGAGAGAAGGTCAGCATGCAATAATTCAGGAAGTCCTTTATTCATTGATTCATTTTTCACTGAGTACCAGTTTGAGAGCAGAGAATTTTATTTGGCATTGGAGGTATTTGCCATTGATGTGGCCTCTGCCAATCTATTATATTGCTCACTGGGGAGGGATTGCCTGCAGCCATAGAGGGAAGTTAATGTAGTAAAAAACTGCTTGAATGGCAGTCAGAGAGACCTAAATCCCTCCCAGTTTATGTCCCCTCACCTGAATGGCCTTGGGGCCCTTACTGTACAGTATAGAGAGGATAAGGGCAATGCTCCCTCGTGGAACTGTGTCAGCTCTGCCTTCTGAGTTGGGTGACTCAGAGTGGGCCTCAGTTTTACCATTTGTAAAATGAGAATAATGGTAGCACCTACCCTGGTGTATTAGTTCCCCATGGCTGCTGTAACATTTCCACAAACTTGGTGGCTTAAGACAAAGAAATTTATTCTCTCACAGCTCTGGGGGTCAGAAGTCCAAAATCAGTTTCACTGAGCTCAAGTCAATGTGTCCAGAGACATGACAGGGCTGCTCCAGAAGGCTAGGAGAGAATCCTTCCTTGCCTCTGCAGTTTCTGGTGGTTGCTGGCATTCCTTGGTTTGTGGCTGCATCACTCCAATCTCTGCTCCAGTGGTTACACTGCCTCCCCTCTTCTGTTTTTCTCAAATCTCCCTCTAACTTCCTCCTATAAAGATACATGTGATTGCATTTAGGGCCCCCCCTTTTTTAATTGGTGGTTTTATTTTTTTTGAATTTTATTTATTTTATTTTTTTGAATTTTATTTATTTTATACAGTAGGTTCTTATTAGTTATCCATTTTATACATATTAGTGGCCCATTTTGATAATCCAGAAGAGTCGTTTCATCTGGAAATCTTTAACTTAATCTGAAAAGACTGCTTCCATTTAAAGTAACATTTACAGGTTCTGGGGATTAGGGCTTGATATATTTGTGGGTTGTTATTCTGCCTATTATACTGAGGGTTGTTAGAAGGAGATCTGCTAAGGCTGGCAGAGGATTGAGCCCAGCATCTGCCAATACAGAACGACGAGTAAATGTCAGTCTCTTTGCTCTTTTAAAAAAGACGTTTCTAAGGAAGCCTCCCTAATAGGGCTGCTGTAAGGTTCAAAAAAGCACAGTTGTAACACGTAGCAGGGTGTAGGAGATCAAGGAATGAGATAAAAGCAGATCTACTAACAGTTTCTCTCGCTCCCACTACTTGGTTTTGCACATCCTTCTATCGGGGCCGCCTCAGACCCCGCCTACTCACACTCTCACCCCCTCCCAGGAGGATTGATTCTCCACCACGAGGTCCCGCCCCCTTACGCACTCGCCCCCTCACCCCGCCCCCCTAGCTTGGCGTCCTCCGTCCGTAGTGTGTTGGAGGCGTGAGGGCTTTCGCGGGCTGTTCATTTTATTGCCCATCAAATCCTAGCCCATTTTATCCAATTCTGTCTCCTTTTTCAGCCTATAGTTTATTCACCCAACGAAGCTAGATTTACTGAGGTTAGTGGTGGCAATTTACCTGCTTTCAGTTGAGAAAAGAGAGGCGGAGCTTTTGGAAGAAGACTGGCGATATTCAAGACAGCCCGACGAAAGGGGCCGGGTCCTACACACCTCGGTCGCCAAGCCCCGGCCAGCTCGCCGCGCCCAGGCCAGCACGCCGCGCAGGCGCAGTGGACCGGACTCGCCATGCCGACTGTCAGCCTGAAGCGCGATTTGCTCTTCCGAGCTCTGGGCCGGACCTACAGTGAGTGCCTGTCCCACAGCCTGGGCTCTGCGCCTCTCCTCAGAGGCTGGGACCCCCTGCAAAAAGGCATCGTGGCAACGTTCATGCTGCCGCGCGGTTTTGGCCTTGGGCGTTCGAGTTCTAGATAGAGACGGCATAAAGTCCCCGGCGGCCCTGCTGGGCTGATGTAGCCTCTGGGAACCGGTGTCTCCGCGGGTGCCATTGCATCACCCGCACGTGATGGGCTCACTGTGTCATTCATTCAGCGATATCGAGCGCCTGCTGCGTGTCTGATGCCAGGGGATAGAGTAGGAATGAAGCTCCGGGTTGCCTCCCGAGTGTAGTTCATTAAGTGCAATCAGAAGAGCGCTGTGGGAACTCCATTTGTGAGCAACAGGGTGTGTGTGTGTGGGGGGGAGGGCGGCCTTCTTTCCTAGTTTTACTTTTATTCACGTTTACTGAGCGCCTACTATGTGCCAGGCACTGTTCTAAGTACTTTGGGAATACAGCGGTGCACAGGGCACATAAGGTCCACGTTCACATTCTGATGAAGCAGGCAGATAATAAAACCAGCATGTTAATAAGATGATTTCGGATAATGTTAAGTGCTAGCAGGGAAACAAAAAAGATATTGTGCTAAGAACAGCATTAGATAGGGTGGTAACGTGGGCTGAGCCCAGAGTGACAAGGAGTCTTTACTTGGTGGGTTTAGTCTTCAGGCTACGCTTCATCTCTTCAGTTTTAAAAACACTATCATTTAAAAAAAGGGAGAAGTATTAAGTACGATTATCAGTTACCCTATACATGTAGCAGTTGAAGTGATATCTGCCATGTCCCATATCATCAGCTTGTGTGACAGCAGTGATAATTGGTTTGTGGGAGCTGTTTTTGGTTTTAGGGCTCAATGTAACAAAGGCCTAGTCGATTTAACAGATACTGCTTCCTACAGTAAGATATTACTGTGAAAATAAAATTAGCTTTTAAAAACGTTTCTTAAGGTGCATTTTTAGGTACTATGTGCAGTTGACCCTTGAACAATCCAGGTTTGAGCTGGGTGGGTCCATTTATAGAAGGAATTATTTTCAACAGTAAATACTAAGGTACTACATAATCCATGGTTGTTGAATCCTCTCATGTGGAACCCAGGAGGGCCAACTGTAAGTTACAGAGATTTTGGACTTGGTGGAGGGCTGGGAACCCCTCATCCCTGCCTTGTTCAAGGGTCAGTTGTATTCTTAAAGTGTTATTCTGTCTAGGGTTCTGCCCTAAGTCCCTGAAAATAGAGGTAATACTCTTGTCCTCTAAACAGGGCTCTAACTGCCTATACTTTTTATTTCATACTATGCTTTTTTATATTTCTTATCCATCCTTCTAAACCATATTCTCACTAATTGTGTATGATATACCTGAATCACACAAGATGGTGTGTAGCAAAAATTTGTCCAGTACATCTGTGATCAGTTCCCACCTGTGTATCCATATCTGGGAAAGTAAGAAATAAGTCAGGTTTTAAAACATGATGATTTATAACCTGTTTACTGTCATCTGATGTTTTAATATATTCTCTAGATGCCTCCTCCCCTTTTCCATATTGAGAGAGATCAGGTAAGCTTGATTATCCATAAATATCTGTGGACTACTGAGTCATTAAAATTTCAGTCAGGAAGATTGACGTTGAGGTGTACTTCAGATGGGTCAGAAGTAATACTTATCATTAGTTTATATTTCGCATGTTCTTTCTTGAAATCTTTTAAGTGTAAATTAGGTTGAGGTCAAAGTTGGAAACACATGTTTGGCAAAGCATCTCCTTTGCAAGTAGTGTGGATCGCCTTGTTTCTTGCCCCCTCCCCCCTTTCTGTCTTCCTCTTTTTTTCTTGTTTTCAGGTAATGTCTCATTCACTCTTTTCTATCCCCATTCCCTCTTTTTTTTTCAGTCCCTGTAGGGATTTCTTTTTGTCTGTCCTAAATTCCATTGTTTCATCAGTTATTGCCTTTCACCACTTACTTGCTTATCAAGGATAAGCAAAGGATATTTTTCAGGCTGCTTTTATTCTGTTCATTTTGCTCCTCTGGGGCAGTTTTGTCTCCTTAGTCTACCTTTTTTAATCGCCTTTCTGCTCAGGTGTTTTCCTCTTGCCACTCGTTTTTTTGTTAACTGGTTTGTTTTCACTGTACTTCAATTCTGGCCCTGTTCTGCCTTGGTGTCATTGCTGGCAATGCGGCCAGAGCCACCTGTGTATATCATGAACCTTGAAGATGTAGTTACTCAGGTGTGTCATTTTGTTAGAGGGAATCATTAATCACTATTTCATTGTTGATTAGTCAGTCTAAGTGCATGAAATACAGCTGAAAGGAATAAAACAAATTGTATGATAATTAGGACTCAGTAGAGGATTCAGTGTATTTTAATGATTCTGCACAGTTTGGTAAGTAACCATGTAGTTATCTATTACTGCATAATTAATTACCCCCAAATTTAGCAGCTTAAAATAACAGTCATTTGTTATATGTTTCTGAGGCTCAAGGATTGGGAAGTGGCTTAGCTGGGTGGTTCTGACTCTCACCTGGTTGTAGTAAAAGTGTCAGGACTCTAGTCATCTCAAGGCCTAACTGGGGCTGGAGAGTCCAATTCCAAGTTCACTCAAGTGCTTGTTGGCAGACTTCAGTTCCTTGCTGATTTTTGGTCAGAGATTTCAGTGCCTCCCACCTGGACCTCTCCATAGGACTGTTTGCAACTTGGTGGCTTGTTTTTCCCAGAGTGAGAGGTCCAAGAGAGCAGGTAGTTGAGAGAGTGCTCAAGATAGAAGCCACAGTTTTTTACTAACATCTCATAAGGGATAAACCATCCCTTGTCATATTCTCTAGGTCACAAGGACCAATTCTGGCACCGTGTGGGTGGAGACTACAAAGGGTGTGAATACCAGGAGGCAGGTGTTCTTGGAGGCCATCTTGGGGGCTGACTACTGCAGTCTGCCCTCTGGCCCCCAGTGATTCATGTTCCTCCCACATGCCACATACACGCCCTCCCAAGGCCCCCGGAAGTGTCATCCCATTACAGAAGCAGCTCAGAATCCAGAGTCTCATCAGCTAAATCGGGTCCAGTTGTGGATGAGGCTCTTTGGGTGTAGTTCCTTAAGTACAGCTGCTTGAGCAGAATTTTACTCTTGGCCTGAGAGACTAAAGAGACAGTTTATCTGCCCCACCTGCACCTAACGTACAGTGGTGGGACAGGCATAGGACATTCTTCTTCAAATGGGGAAAATGGGAGACACAAAGGCGTTATTAGCCCATGGCAGTTCAGAAACTGAGCTGGCAGATGTTGCATGTTCTTGATCAGATCTCAAGGCCTGGGATCAGTGTCCATGGTTCTGCCCTACTTTCTAGGCTCTTGGTTCCACACTCGGGGTGATCCTCGTTATTTTATTTTTTGGTGAAAGAAAGCACGTGCTTTACAGCTGATTAGTTTTCTTGGTCTACTTCCCACTAATAGAATTTTGGGGGCTCACAGACTTCATTTTGTCCCGTCTCTGTCCCTTTCAGCTCCAGCTTGCCATGTTTCTGCTTTTTTTGTTGTTGTTGTTAAACTTTGTGGGTCTTTGGTCAGTTTTGCTGGTTTCCACTTCAGTAGTCAAAAGACACACCACCCACAGATCTCTGAAATAAGCTGTTTTGTACCTTGGGCTTTTGCTGATACAGTGCTCTTATTTAAGCTCAGTTGTGTGACTGAATAAATTTGTGAGACACACCTTTATTTTCTTTATATGTAGTGCCATTTGTCTGAATGAATAGTGCCTTTGATTTTACTGCGTCTTAAGATTTTACAATCATGTCCTTGATTCATCTTTTAACCACGTTTCCCTGGAAATACTCTGGATTTGCTCTTTGATCAGAAGTCTTTTTTTTTTAACATCTTTATTGGAGTATAATTGCTTTACAATGGTGTGTTAGTTTCTGCTGTATAATAAAGTGAATCAGCTATACATATATCCCCATATCCCCTCCCTCTTGTGTCTCCCTCCCACCCTCCCTATCCCACCCCTCTAGGTGGTCACAAAGAGCCGAGCTGATCTCCCTGTGCTATGCGGCTGCTTCCCACTAGCTATCTGTTTTACATTTGGGAGTGTATATATGTCCATGCCACTCTCTCACTTCGTCCCAGCTTACCCTCCCCCTCCCCGTGTCCTCAAGTCCGTTCTCTGCGTCTGTGTCTTTATTCCTGTCTTGCCCCTAGGTTCTTCAGAACCATTTCTTAGCTTTTTTTTTTTTTTTTTTTTTTTTTACATCTGGGGAGGCTGAGGATTCTTAAAACCATTAGGTCCTGGCTCCTTTTTGTTTAATAGTCTTTCCTTTAGTTCATCTCTTCTCTCACAGTCTAAACCAGGCGACACCTTCAGCACTGGTTGGAAAGGTTAGTTAAGTCACCCGGTCGAGCAGGTACCTTTTCTCCAGTCCCCATAACTGTAGGCAACAGTGTTGCTAAACTTTGCCTCTACATAAAAAAGGATACCCCTTCTGTCAGTTTCGAATAACACTTCCTCACTTTCCTTCATATCCTCACCTGCATCCTTATCAGAGACTGAGACTTCTGTTAACAGCTTTGTCAAGGCACTTTAGGTTTCCATTGACACT
Source organism: Hyperoodon ampullatus (assembly GCF_949752795.1). NCBI lineage: Eukaryota > Metazoa > Chordata > Mammalia > Artiodactyla > Ziphiidae > Hyperoodon > Hyperoodon ampullatus. Next base: position 16,162,990 of record NC_136921.1, read on the forward strand.
CTCAGAGCCCACCTCCTCCTGATTCCAAAGCCTTCCCCATGTTTTCCCGTGTTTTGTTATGGCAGCGCTCTCCGTCCAGGGACTGAAGTCTGTGTTAGTTACCTGTTGCTACATAACAAATTACTCCAGTACTTAGGAGTGTAAAACAACAAGCCTTTATCATTTCACACAGTTTCTGAGAGAGGAATTGAGGGAGGAGTGGCATAGCTGGGTGATCTGGCTCTGGGTCTTCCGCCAGGTTGCAGTCAAGCTGTCATGTCAGTTGGGCCTGCAGTCATCTCATGGCTTGGTTGGGCTGGAGTTTGCTTCCCAGCTCACTCATGTGGTTGGTTGAGACGTGAACGGTGTGAGTACCAGGAGGCAGGGGTCATGGGGGCCTCTGTTATTTCCTGCCCTAATGATACCCATTCACCCACACTGGGGACCTGGGAGCCATTGCACACGCCTCCTGCTCACTCACTGTTCCCACCTCCCAGTCAGTCCTTGAGCCTTACAGATTCTGCCCCTGACGTTTCGCACATTCTTCCTTCTCCCTCAGACTCACTGCTGGCTGCTTTAACCAAGTCTTCACTGTCTCGCTTGTCTGTGGCAGTAGATTCTCTGCTCCAGTTTGTCCACCACCATTCTTTAAAATGCAGGTCTAATCATGCTATTGGCCAGCTGGAAATCCTTTATTGTAACTCCCCGTTGCCTCAGGCAGGACAGAGGGCAAATCCCTTGGCATCTTGAGCTGACTTCTTTCTTCTTTTTTCATCATATCTCTTCCTGACATGAACCTCACGCTTCATTCATATGGAACGTCCCAAATTTGCCATGCGGTTGTCTCATTCCCCACAGTCCCTGCCTAATGAATTCATGCTTTCTGTGAAGCCTTCGCTGACTCTCAGTGGAGTTGATTGCTTCCTTTGTGCCAACTCGGTACCTTGCACTTACCATAACTGTATTTGCACATCTGGTTTACTAGAGTAGGCCATAGTTAAGGCAAGAATTGTATTTATCTCTGTAGCCCTGGCACCTAGTACAGTGCCGACACATAGTAGGTGCTCAATAAATGTTTGTTAAATTGAAGTTCAATGTCAGGAACAGGAATCTTAAGATCAGCTTCTTACTAGAATATACTAGTAATGATAGTTTGTGTTCAGTTTTTGGTAACAAGGAAACCCTGACAATGCTGTATCAGGTGGCAAAGCAAAGTAGGATATAACTTAAAAGTAAGGAAGAGAACTATTAATTATTGCAGACCTACTATGTTTCAGGGCACTATGCCAGGCCCATTATCTGCATGAACTCATTTAAGTCTTTCCAACAGTTGCATGCTACAAATAAGTGGCTGGAAAATGCTACTTTATGGATGAGGCATAGGAATCAGAAAGTTTACATGAAGTGCCAAGCTCTCAACTGGTAAGTGGAACAGTCAGAATTCGAACTTGGATTGATCTGGCTCCAAAGCCAACTGTCAGGCCACCTCAGAGAATTTTAAATGATAGGATTTATATGACATTGTTCCTTTATGTTGGATCTGTGATTTGGAGCCTACTTTACGTTGGATCCCTGCTTAGCAAGTTTTTTTCTTACAAGTAAGTGTAAACTCCCTAGTGCAGGTAACCTAATTCTGTAGCTGATATTAGATGAATCAGCCCTTTTTAAAATAGTTTTGGTTTTCTTAAAAAATGTTTTTTGGTCAAGCTTTTTTTGTTTTTAAATGGAGATATCTGATGCCTGATATTTAGTATGCTTGGTATAAGATGATTTAAAAATGCAGTTTATATGCTATTTTCATTTGTACTGAACAGATTAAAATTAGCAATCTCTTTTTTTTTTTTCTAGCTGACGAAGAATTTGATGAACTATGTTTTGAATTTGGTCTGGAACTTGATGAAATTGTATGTATTGGATATTTATTTCTCTGATATTCTGTGTATAAGTTCATTATGTTTTATCTTTGTTACCTTACGGTTAGACCAAGATGGAACATTTGTGGGCCGTGGTGCTTTCTGTGTTAAGGGGCTAAGCTCTGGTTCTGAGAGTGTTACTTTGTGTAAAATCTCAAAAGGGGTTCATGCCTTATTCTGATGCAGTACCCTCAAGTCATCAGCCTAGTGCTGTGGAGGTGGATAGACCCTCTCAGGTAACCCCAGAATGAAAGCAGTCTCCCGGGCAGTGAGGTGCCATTTGCATATAACCAGATGGAAGGGCCACGAGCAGTGGGAACTTTGCTTCAGCCGGAGTTGCTGTCTCCTTGGCCTCTGGCTCCGCCTCCTTCACTTCCTCTGTGTCCCACCCCACCTTGCTTCGTGCCTATTTAACCAGCATTAATTCACTCTTCATTTATTACTCTATACATTCGTCTTGTAAAATTATCTCCTACTTTTTGAAGAATTGCTTGTAAAAATGATTTTGAAACATTTTCCTGGTCTTTTGATTATATAATGATTAAAATGTTGAAAAAATAGTTTTATTTACCAAATATATTATTAATAATGATAATGTACTAGAGACACTGTACTTGTAACTAAAAAGATAATTTAATATGTCTCTGGTAATTAGTATTATTTTTTACCCCAAGCCTTCTTGATCTGTTCAGTGTTTTATAACACAATAAGGTTAAAAAAACCCTCAGACTGACAAAAACCTATATTGTTCTGCCTTGTTTTTCCTGTTGCTTCTTAACTAATGTTGTGGAAAGTTTTTTTTTAATATTAATAAGCATCCATATGCTTAAGAAGTCAGCTGAGATTTCTGTAGTTTGTATTAAATTGTTATTAATTTTATTAGAACTCAAAATTATGCTTGAGGCTCTGTGATATCTAAGAGCATTGGACTGGATATCAGAAAAATGGAGTAATAGTTCGAACTCCCACATTTACTAGCTGTGGAACCATGGACAATTACATTGCCTCTCTGGGCCTCCTTTTCATCTGTGAAATAAGAGGTTTGCATTGTATGATGCCTATAGATCCCTCTGGCTCTGAAATTTCTGTGGTCATTGATTGCCATAACATTTTTGTTAGCATTGACAAACCTAGCCTTCACATATGATCTTTTTTTTTTTTTGCGGTATGCGGGCCTCTCACTGTTGCGGCCTCTCCCGTTGCGGAGCACAGGCTCCGGACGCGCAGGCTCAGCGGCCATGGCTCATGGGCCCAGCCGCTCCGCGGCATGTGGGATCTTCCCAGACCGGGGCACGAACCCGTGTCCCCTATATCGGCAGGCGGACTCCCAACCACTGCGCCACCAGGGAAGCCCCACATATGATCTTGTATGAACTGAGATACTGAAAATGGAAGAAGCCTTAGGCAGCTGTGTCTTTTTTGCAAAGGAATTAGGCCATTTTTTTGTTTGGATGCCCTCTTTCCTCAAGTTACCACATTTTCTTCCCTTCTTTATATGGGTCCCCCCTGAAATCCAGCACCCGCATGAGGTGACTTATCTTTCTTCACTAAAACGTTAGCCATTTTATTGACCCCTTTAATTGGACTCTGTTTAAATTCTGATTTCTCCTCCTGCCTCTTCCCCCATCCCCCCCGTTTCTTTTCTCCTCTCCTGCTCCCTCCTCTTCGTCCTCTTCTTTTTTTATTATTAATTTTTCCCTAATTTAAAAACTTTGCCTCCTGAGTTTGAGATGGCCAGTGGAGGTGTTCCTCGGAGCCCATAGTCAGTGAGCACTGTGGTCCCTGCGCAGTCCAGCATCACATGGACTCTGTGATTCCTCAGGTGTGGCTCGGGCACATAGTGCTGATTGACAGAAAGTGAATTCTTCTGCATGCTGTGCGAGTGTAGACTAGAATTCTTTGGGCAATAATTTGAACTGCTCATATTTTGGCAGTGGGAGAGGGAGAGCATCATGTAAAACAAAAATCATCACATATTTTGATAGGAATTCATCAGTTATTTTAGCAGGTTATTGGTGGTAAAAATAGGAGTTCTAGTTAAGTGGGGATTCCAGATAATTAGTGGGTAACATTAACAGTTGGAATATGGCTTTTAAGCATTTTGATTGAAAATTTCTTCAGTATACATACAGTTCCCTGCTGTAGTAAACATGGAGAACAGAATTTAACTTCTTGGCAATGGTTGTTTTTAAGAAAATCTCTGTAGTGTGGTTATTGAGATAGTCTAAGCTTTTTGCTACTGCATTAAAAATTATTCTAGTGGTATTTTTCTCTCTTTTTCCTCTTGTTTGCTTTCATTCTTGCTGCTCTGTACCTTTTACTGTCATTAGATTGCTTCCCATCATACCTATAAGCCCTTCTAATTTACACCACAGCTTCTGATGATCTCTTCAAATGTTTCTTTTTTTTTTTTTATTAGTCATTTATTTATTTGACTGCGCTGATGGTCTTAGTTGTGGCATGTGGAATCTTTAGTTGTGACATGAGGGATCTAGTTCCCTGCACAGGGATCGAACCCGGGCCCCCTGCATTGGGAGCATGGAGTCTTAGCCACTGGACCACCAGGGAGGTCCCCTCTTCAAATGTTTTTGCTTGTTTTTATAGTATTACTCTCATTCTCCTGTTGCTTGTAGGCTTGGGTGCCCATAGGATTTAGCTTTTTAGAGTCATTATCTTATAAAAAGTTGCGTATCTTTTAATTTTTTTTTCTTTTTTTTGTTTGGCCGCGAGCTGTGGCTTGTGGGATTTTAGTTTCCCCCCCAGGGATCGAACCCAGACCCTTGGCAGTGAAAGCGTAGAGTCCTAACCACTGGACCTCCAGGGAATTCCCACCATAGCTTTTATTTGGTGAATTCTCTTTACTTTGTCTCATTGACACTTTTGTTGTTGTTGCCCTATGTTCTTTTTGGTGTTTTCATTTTCTTTTAGATCAGGGATGGGCAAACTTTTTCTGCCAGATAGCAAGCTTTTGAAGGCTGTATAGTCTCTGTCACAATTCAGCTGTTGCAGTTTGTAAATAACAATAGGTAAAATGTAAATGAATAGGCTTGGCTATGTTTCAGTAACACTTTATTTACAAAAATAGGTGGCAGGCATGATTTGGCCCACTCCTTGCTTTAGATGGATTTCTGCTGCTCTGGAAAGAACATGAATAATGCAGTTACTACTTTATAGGGCTACTTTTTCAAAAGAATTTGGATTTATTTAGTTTTATTTTAATTTTTGCGTTTGTTTTAGACATCTGAGAAGGAAATTATAAGTAAGGAACAAGGTAATGAAAAGGCACAGGGGGCCTCTGATGTTGTTCTCTACAAAATTGATGTCCCTGCCAATAGATATGATCTCCTATGTCTGGAAGGATTGGTTCGAGGACTTCAGGTCTTCAAAGAAAGGTAAGGGAATATGTTCATTAAATACCTGGCTAAGTTGGGTTTCTTTTTTCTTTGCCTGTCATTATCAGCAACCCTGTTTAAGTTTCTAGAAAAAAACTTGTTGGACAGGTACACAGCTTTAGGTCTGCATAGAGGGATGATTGGAGCCTTTAGATTGTAGCCGTTTGAAAATTTGCCTGAATATTGAGTCATAGCCTTTCATTTTGGGAGCGTATTTTAAAGCTGGAGTGGTTAATGATTTTATGGCATCATAAAAAGCTTTTTAATGGGTTCATGTGAGTTCTTTAGTAATCCAACTGGAGTAAATAGTTTGTTGGGTTTGTTAAAGGCTGGGAGAAAAGTAGAGGTGGCACAACTATATGCTCTTTTCTTAAGAATTCTGAGGAAGCTTGGGCATGGAGCCTCCTAACTGGAAAACTGAAGATCTTATGATGGCTGTGGGCAAGTTAATTGACTTTCCTAGTTTCAATCTCCTAATATATAATGAAGAATATTTTTAAGTCCTCTTCCAACTCTTCGTGTAATACATATAGAAAATGGTGAACGTATGAAATGAAAAAGAGGTGAAACAGTAAAGCTATCAAAAATAATTATTTTTGGTTTTGATTACTTATTCATTATCTAGTCAGTCGCAAAAGAGTAAGAGCCTCAGGCTGATGGGCTAGACTCTGGAACTGTGAGGCCTTCGGATGAGTGATGGGTGTTGGTGAAAGGATGATAATTAGGCATTTGGTTAATGTGGTTAAAATTTGGGGGTTGACCCAGTTGTTCTCTGCATGACAATCAGATGTTTATATTTTAGGGTCAGGGATAAGCCCTTACAGTGTGTTTCCCAAACCTGTCTGATATGTATTTCTGTTTTTAATAGGCACCTCGTATGATTTTTATGATGAGACTGAATTAGGAAAGTGACTTAAAACCTTTGCTACTCAAAGTGTGGTCCATGGGCCAGCATCATCTGTAACACCTGGGAGCTTGTTAGAACTGCAGAATTTCACCCTCTACCCAAGACCTATTGAATCAGAATATGTGGTTTAACAAATCCCCCAGTTGACTGTAGGCATGTTGAGGTTTGAAAAGCACTGACTTAGAACAGTAGTTCCCACCCTCTTCTGATGATAACAGTTACCTGGACTGTGCCTTCAGAATGTACTGTCTACCAGGCCTTTCCCTTGAATATCCTGATTCATTAGGTCCAGATGGGACCAGGCCATCTGTATTTGTCATAAGCCCTATTTTTCTTAGAAGCTCAAACTCTCATGGTTGGAATAAAACTTCAAGGTGATTTAATCCAGCCCCTCAGCTGATGTTTAAATGCCCCCTATACAGTTGCTTAGTTAAAGGTTTTCTAGCCTCTGCCGAGACTCCAATGATAGGACACACATTACCACGAGGCATCCTAGCCCATTTTTATTTTATTTTATTTTTTTTACCAGATTTATGTTATTTATTTATTTTTGGCTGCGCTGGGTCTTCGTTGCTGCGCATGGGCTTTCTCTAGTTGTGGTGAGCGGGGGCTGCTCTTCGTTGTGGTGCGTGGGCTTCTCATCGTGGTGGTTTCTCTTGTTGCAGAGCATGGGCTCTAGGCACGCGGGCTCAGTAGTTGTGGCTCACGGGCTCTAGAGCGCAGGCTCAGTAGTTGTGGCGCACGGGCTTAGGTGCTCCGCGGCACTTGGGATCCTCCTGGACCAGGGCATGAACCCATGTCCCCTGCACTGGCAGGCAGATTCTTAACCACTGCGCCACCAGGGAAGCCCCTAGCCTATTTTTAGACATCTAGAAATGTTAGAAAGTTTATTAGGTTTGGGTTTTTTTTTTAATACTCAGCCTAAATTTGATTTGCTGTAACTTCAACCCATTGTCTAGTTCTGTTCATTTTGTATACTTTCTATACACAGAATAAATTAGTTTACCGAATGTTTTGGTTAATAATGAGCAAATTTGTTTTAATATTTTAGGATAAAGGCTCCAATGTATAAACGGGTAATGCCTAATGGAGAAATCCAGAAATTGATCATCACAGAAGAGGTAATAAGGATTCATTCTTATTTTTCTTTTAAAAACATCTCTTTTGTGTATATCTCTATAAGGTGGGACAAAGGTGACCCTTCTGCCAAATGTAGTTTTCTTTGATCACTTGCTAAAATGGATGTATATTTAGCCTCTGGCTCTTAAAAATTGTCATTTCGTTTTTTACCAAGAAGTGAAAGGGAACACAGCATTTGTTTTCCATGAATAATTTTGGAAAATAACATCCAAATGTTTGGTTAAAATACATTTGCGATATAATTGTTTTAATTGTGGTATATTAATAAAATTTAGAAAAAATCTTTTGGGGAAAGGCTATTTTAGTAGAAATATTAACTACGAGCAAACTACTTAAGGGTTAATTTTTTTCTCAGTAATTCGGTAAATTTTCAGAGATCTTGCTGAAATGTAAATTGCATGAGGACAGTGACTTTGTCTCTTATCACCACTATATCTTACTGTTGATTGAATGAATGAATGTACACTTGCTTGAATGAAAATTTGCGACAGCTAACTTTCTATTACAAGATGATATTACAAAGAAAAGCCTTAATATTTACCATCTCTAATGATATAACGAATTTCAGACAGCTAAAATACGCCCGTACGCTGTTGCAGCAGTTCTCCGAAACATAAAGTTTACTAAAGATCGATATGACAGCTTCATTGAACTTCAGGAGAAGTTACATCAGAACATTTGCAGGTTTGTGGTTGCATCTTTCCTTCCTTGCCTCCCGCTCTCCTTCCTGTTCCTCCTCCTTCCCTCCCCTTCCCTTTTCTCTTCCTCTTTCCCCCCCTCTTTTCTTTCTTCCTCCACTGTAGACTTTTTTCACAGCATTTCTAAATTAATCATATGTGGGAGTAACAAGAGTTTAAAGTTAACTAAATTTAAATTTAAATAAGTTTAAATTTCACCAAACAGCTCTTTGTTACTGCTTATAGATAGTGTATCCATGGAGAAATAAGAGATATATTTTGAGTACTATATAGAGAAGAAATACCTAGTCCTAGACATTTTCTTGGTTTTTGTTTCTTGGTTCAAGTCATTAACAGTGGATTATACTACTAAATAGTAAACCATGGTAATTTGAAGTATGACTTATTTTAAAAATAGACAAAAATTTTTGGCTTGATCTCATTTTTTGAGTGAATATAATTATAAATTGACAGGTGAAACTTGAGACCTTTACATAACTGAATTTTCTTATTCTGTCTTTGGCATTGCTACACATCATTTCCCACACAGCCCCCTTTAGTGTGGTGATCTTCAAACCTAATAATTGCTGAACCCCTAAAGGTCGAGGAAGGTAACAATGGGAGTCCTTGAACTAATTTCAGTATTTCAAAAATCCTAATAGAAAATATATATTTACTGATGATAAGAAATGTCAGCCTTTAGCTAACATACCAAGTTTTTTTTGTGTTGGTACTAAAATATATAAACGTAAGTTATCTCATGCTAGTCAAAGATATGATTAACAGTTACATATGTCTTGAGTAAAAATGGAAGAATTTTTTTTTATATTTTAATAATTGCAGTAGTTGCAACTTGGTAAACTATGGAAACTAAAAGAGGCTTTTGTGTAAGGGGTGGTCTAGAGACAGGGTTGGGGGGACCTTGGGCGTTTTCTTCTGGTGTGAAAAATATTTAAAAAATTAAAATACTTGTGGTTAAGCTCACGAGGTTTCTTTTTCTTGAAACATTTTTGCATACATCATAGAAGAAACTTTTTCTCAGCAATAACATTTATTCCAAGTTCCTTTATAAAAATAATCTATTTGTCATCTTGCAGATATGTTATTCTTGAGCAAAACAATAAGAATTTAAATATAGTTTCAGAATATAGGACAAGATGGAGGATTTCTGACAAGCACTGATATAGCTAGGAAGTGCTTGAGCCCAGTTATCTATTCTGGTCATTTGAAGAATCTAATTTTTATCTATATTGGAAGGCATTTCCTTAATTCGACTTTAGCTCTGTTTTATGCAGTATTCCTGGAAATCATGAGCTTTTTCTAAGGGGAGAATAAATCACATCCTAATACTCTGGTGTGCCAGAGTCAGTAAATCCTAATTTGCGTTTTTCCAGAGATATATTTATGTCATTTAAATTATAAAATTTACTGGCATAAAAGTTGTTTATGATCTTCCCTTATTATCCTTTAATATCTGTAGTATCTGTATCAGCATCACCTCTTTCATTCCTGTGTCTTCTCTCGTTTTTCCCCTTGATCAGTGTAGCTAGAGATCAGTGTACACATCAGTTACTTCAGTGTGTATCATTGTGTATCGGTTTTCAGAGAACCAGCTTTTGGTTTCATTGACTTTTCTCTGCTTTTTTCCCCTATTTTTCTGTTTTCATTGATCATGCAGTGTTCTCTCTAGGGCTAGTTAGTCCTTACTGCTGAGGCAAGACTTTGTTCCTATTTATCCATTGCCATATGAAGAGTGAGGTTTTCAGTCTGTGTGAGCACTGTTGCCTTGGTTGGTTCTTTCCCTGGCCTTGGCTGGTTTCCTCACATGCACACACTGATTAATGCTCAGCTGAATTCTTGAGGGGGCCCCTCTGCAGATATCAGAGTTCTCTGTCTGAGTAGCTCTGTCCTCCCCAGTACTATGCAGTGAACTCTGGCCGTCTTGATCTCCCTAGACTCTCAGCTGTGTCTCTTCAACTTAGGGAGTCCACTGGGCTCTAGCCAGACCCCGTTTCCTGCCCTGTGGCTTGAAACCCTTCCACGCAGTCAGCTGGGCAGTCGTAGGGCTCGCCTTATCTGTTTCCTGTCTGTCATCTGCCCTTCATAGCCTGATCTCCAGTGCCAGCCATGGAAACTGTTGTCTTATATGTTTTGCCTTTTTTGTGATTGTATCAGGCAAGAGAGTAAATCTAGTCTTTGTTACTCCATCTTGGCTGGAAGGGTCCATTGAACTTTTTACTTCAGTTACTTTATTGTTCATCTCTATAGAATCTGTTTGGTTCCTTTTTAAAAAGTTTCTCTTTTTTTTGGCTGTTATTTCCCTGTCTGTTCATTATGTGTATATTTCCCACATAATTCTTGAACGCTTTTTGTAGTGGCTTTTTTTTTGTAGTAGTAGTAGTAGTAGTAACGTTTTAAAAATCTGGTGATTTGAAAATCTGGGTCATCTTAGCATTGGTTTTTATGGGTTGGTTCGTGTGGAGTATGTCATGTTTCCCTGTTTTCATATGCACTGCTTTTTGATTGCATACAGAATATTTTGTTATGTAGGAGGCTCTTATTTTGCTCTTTTTCTCTGAGAAGTGGTTTCTGTTGCAGGCAAAGAGTCTTGAATACTTAGCCTGACTCAGACTCGAAAGATTTGGCTAGATGAGACCTCTGCAATTGGCAGCAGCAGAATTTTCTGCCCAGTTCTTTGAGCTGCTGCTTTTTCACAGCAAGACTTTAATAAAATTTCTACCAGTAGAATAGGTAAAATCTTGATTTTTGACTATTTTTTGTTTTCATATCTTTTTATATTTGGGATATTAATCCTTTTTCTGTACCTACGTTGCAGACCTTTGCTCTCAGTGTGTCTTTTGACTTTTGGGGTCTTTTGGTTGTATAAAGTTTACAGTTTGGATATAGTCAAGTTTGTCAGTCTTCCTATATGACTTTTATGTTTTGTGTCTTAAGAAGGGATGTTCTACTCCACAGTTTTAAGCATTGTTCTCCTATATTTTCTTTGAATAATTTTTATGGTTGTGTGTGTGTGTGTATGTGTATGTATGTATGTGTATGTTTGCCTTTTGTTTTTCAAAATGCATAGCTCTTTGATTAATCCGGAATTTGTTTTTTTGTGATTGGTTTGAAGTTGAAATTTAGTGACATTTTGAGGTGCTGTTTCAGGATTAAGAAACCAATATTAATGTCCAAGAAAACATGGACTTTCTTACCTATGAATTTGTCAATTATTAATTTATCTAAACTTACTGAACCATGTATATTTCTACCTATGCTAGTATATAAACATGTAACTCATTGAGTAAAGTAACACTTCCTTTAGGCTTGTCAACAACTCTGTTCAATTTACCCGTATTTATTAAAGTTCTAGTCACCTGTCTTGGAGTTTGACGAAAAAAAATTTTTTTTTAATTTGTTTTATTCAGTATAGTTGGTTTACAATGTTGTGTTAATTTGAGGTTGACCAAAATTTGTTTCTTACAAATTTTAAAAACTGTGTCATGGTTCATGTAATATGGACTTTAACATATTCCTTGATTACTAATGATTTTATCCATTTGATATTTAATTGTGGTTATGCATACATATTCGAATATATGTACACATAGTCTAACACACGTTTTAAGAATTTTTAGGACATCATAAATTCTGACCAGTTTTCTCTTTTTGAATTGTCTTTTGGAAAGCTTAGAGCCAAATTTGTGACCCTCTGTGATAAGACTGTAAGCTTTGAAATTCTAATTTAGTATCAACATTGTTTCTGGCTTTGTTTTATATCCCTACTTCTGTTTCTTTCTCTCCTACTTTGTATCTTGCTTTAAGTTCCTAAAATTACCTGAAATCCTTTACAGATAAACTGTAGAACAAATGAAATTAATAGCTCTTGAAATTTCCTTACGTATTAAATTTTAAATACAATTCACAGTTCTTAAAACTAAATAATTTCCATTAATAAAGCAATATAGCTATGTGACAGGAAATTTAGGAAAATATGGAAAAGCCAAAAAACACAGGAGTTTTTTGGTAGTTTATTCTAATTTAATAAAAGATTTATGTTTACTTGAGGACACTAGAGGAAATAGATTAAAAGAAGATAAAGGGTATGTTGACTTTGAAAACGTCCTAATATAGTACTAGGGAAAACATAGTGGAAGGGATTTACTTCAGCTGCTGAAATAATGTGTTTTAAGTAGCTTTATATTTATATTTCTCATAATTTTTAATGGTTGTAAAGGTGCTATATAGTAGTAACAGGCTATTTTAAAGAAGTGTCTAAAAATAAAAAACCTGTACTCTATGTTATCTTTAGAATTTCTGCTTTGAGATATTCAAATCGTTTTCTGTTTCTCTTTCTCTCTGTCTCTCCACATTTAGGAAAAGAGCCTTGGTTGCTATTGGTACCCATGACTTGGACACTTTGTCAGGCCCATTTACTTATACTGCGAAGAAACCTTCCGATATCAAATTCAAGCCTCTAAATAAGACCAAGGAGTATACAGCCTGTGAACTGATGAACATATACAAGGTAAATGTTCTTTTATGTTAATGTAATAGCTCTAGATAAATCATGAAATTCCTCCCAAATCAAGTCTTAATTAGGGCAATAAAATGAGTGCTTGAAAAAATAGCAGTGTCTGGGCTCCAACCCAGAGATACTGATTCCTTTGATCTAGAGTGAGGTCTGGGCATAGTTTTGTTTATTATTACTTTTATTTATGTATGTATGTATGTATGTATGTATGTATGTATGTATGGCTGTGTTGGGTCTTCATTGCTGTGCACAGGCTTTTCTAGTTGTGGTGAGCGGGGGCTACTCTTCGTTGCAGTGTGTGGGCTTCTCATTGTTGTGGCTTCTCTTGTTGTGGACCATGGGCTCTAGGCACGTGGGCTTCAGTAGTTGTGGCATGTAGGCTCAGTAGTTGTGGCTCGTGGGCTCTAGAGTCCAGGCTCAGTAGTTGTGGCACACAGGCTTAGTTGCTCCGCGGCATGTGGGATCGAACCCATGTCCCCTGCATTGACAGGTGGACTCAACCACTGTGCCACCAGGGAAGCCCTGTTATTATTTTTTATCCTCTCATGTTTTTAACGTACAGCCAGGATTGAGAACCACTGAAGCAGGTCATACCACATTGTAATATTCATATTTAGGTATAACTAAAACTCATTCAAATACAAGGAACAATGAGATTTAGCTAGTTTTTTTGTAGCGTGCACTATTAAAAAGTGTCTGCCTCCCGTGATTAGCACTTTAGAGTCCAGCAGTGAAAATGAATTCAGTAGTCACTTTATTTTTTTTTTTTCTTTTTATTTTTTTTTATTAGTTTCTGCTTTATAACAAAGTGAATCAGTCATACATATACATCTGTTCCCACATCCCCTCCCTCATGCATCTCCCTCCCTCCCACCCTCCCCATCCCACCCCTCCAGGCGGTCACAAAGCACCGAGCTGATCTCCCTGTGCTCTGCGGCTGCTTCCCACTATCTATCTACCTTACGTTTGGTAGTGTATATATGTCCATGCCTCTCTTTCGCTTTGTCACAGCTTACCCTTCCCCTTCCCCATATCCTCAAGTCCATTCTCAAGTAGGTCTGTGTCTTTATTCCCGTTTTACCCCTAGGTTCTTCATGACATTTTTTTTTTTTAAATTCCATATATATGTGTTAGCATACGGTATTTGTCTTTCTCTTTCTGACTTACTTCACTCTGTATGACAGACTCTAGGTCTATCCACCTCATTACAAATAGCTCAGTTTCGTTTCTTTTTATGGCTGAGTAATATTCCATTGTATATATGTGCCACATCTTCTTTATCCATTCATCCAATGATGGACACTTAGGTTGTTTCCAGCTCCGGGCTATTGTGAATAGAGCTGCAATGAACATTTTGGTACATGTCTCTTTTTGAATTATGGTTTTCTCAGGGTATATGCCTAGTAGTGGGATTGCTGGGTCATATGGTAGTTCTATTTTTAGTTTTTTAAGGAACCTCCATACTGTTCTCCATAGTGGCTGTACCAATTCACATTCCCACCAGCAGTGCAAGAGTGTTCCCTTTTCTCCACACCCTCTCCAGCATTTATTGTTTCTAGATTTCTTGATGATGGCCATTCTGACTGGTGTGAGATGATATCTCATTGTAGTTTTGATTTGCATTTCTCTAATGATTAATGATGTTGAGCATTCTTTCATGTGTTTGTTGGCAGTCTGTATATCTTCTGTGGAGAAATGCCTATTTAAGTCTTCTGCCCATTTTTGGATTGGGTTGTTTGTTTTTTTGCTATTGAGCTGCATGAGCTGTTTATAAATTTTGGAGATTAATCCTTTGTCAGTTGCTTCATTTGCAAATATTTTCTCCCATTCTGAGGGTTGTCTTTTGGTCTTGTTTATGGTTTCCTTTGCTGTGCAAAAGCTTTGAAGTTTCATTAGGTCCCATTTGTTTATCTTTGTTTTTAGTTCCATTTCTCTAGGAGGTGGGTCCAAAAGGATCTTGCTGTGATTTATGTCATAGAGTGTTCTACCTATGTTTTCCTCTAAGAGTTTGATAGTTTCTGGCCTTACATTTAGGTCTTTAATCCATTTTGAGCTTATTTTTGTGTATGGTGTTAGGGAATGATCTAATCTCATACTTTTACATGTCCCTGTCCAGTTTTCCCAGCACCACTTATTGAAGAGGCTGTCCTTTCTCCACTGTACATTCCTGCCTCCTTTATCAAAGATAAGTTGGCCATATGTGCGTGGGTTTATCTCTGGGCTTTCTATCCTGATCCACTGATCTATCTTTCTGTTTTTATGCCAGTACCACACTGTCTTAATTACTGTAGCTTTGTAGTATAGTCTGAAGTCAGGCAGCCTGATTCCTCCAGCTCCATTTTTCGTTCTCAAGATTGCTTTGGCTATTCGGGGTCTTTTGTTTTTCCAAACAAATTTTGAAATTTTTTGTTCTACTTCTGTGAAAAATGCCAGTGGTAGTTTGATAGGGATTGCATTGAATCTGTAGATTGCTTTGGGTAGTAGAGTCATTTTCACAATATTGATTCTTCCAATCCAGGAGCATGGTATATCTCTCCATCTATTTATATCATCTTTAATTTCTTTCATCAGTGTCTTATAATTTTCTGCATACAGGTCTTTTGTCTCCTTAGGTAGGTTTATTCCTAGATATTTTATTCTTTTTGTTGCAATGGTAAATGGGAGTGTTTTCTTGATTTCATTTTCAGATTTTTCATCATTAGTGTACAGGAATGCCAGAGATTTCTGTGCATTAATTTTGTATCCTGCTACTTTACCAAATTCATTGATTAGCTCTAGTAGTTTTTCGGTAGCATCTTTAGGATTCTCTATGTATAGTATCATGTCATCTGCAAACAGTGACAGCTTTACTTCTTCTTTTCCAATTTGGATTCCTTTTATTTCCTTTTCTTCTCTGATTGCTGTGGCTAAAACTTCCAAAACTATGTTGAATAAGAGTGGTGAGAGTGGGCAGCCTTGTCTTGTTCCTGATCTTAGTGGAAATGGTTTCAGTTTTTCACCATTGAGGACAATGTTGGCTGTGGGTTTGTCATATATGGCCTTTATTATGTTGAGGAAAGTTCCCTCTATGCCTACTTTCTGCAGGGTTTTTATCATAAATGGGTGCTGAATTTTGTCGAAAGCTTTCTCTGCATCTATTGAGATGATCATATGGTTTTTCTCCTTCAACTTGTTAATATGGTGTATCACATTGATTGATTTGCGTATATTGAAGAATCCTTGCATTCCTGGAATAAACCCCACTTGATCATGGTGTATGATCCTTTTAATGTGCTGTTGGATTCTGTTTGCTAGTATTTTGTTGAGGATTTTTGCATCTATGTTCATCAGTGATATTGGCCTGTAGTTTTCTTTCTTTGTGACATCCTTGCCTGGTTTTGGTATCAAGGTGATGGTGGCCTCGTAGAATGAGTTTGGGAGTGTTCCTTCCTCTGATATTGTTTGGAAGAGTTTGAGAAGGATGGGTGTTAGCTCTTCTCTAAATGTTTGATAGAATTTGCCTGTGAAGCCATCTGGTCCTGGGCTTTTGTTTGATGGAAGATTTTTAATCACAGTTTCAATTTCAGTGCTTGTGATTGGTCTATTCATATTTTCTATTTCTTCCTGAGTCAGTCTTGGTAGGTTGTGCATTTCTAAGAATTTGTCCATTTCTTCCAGGTTGTCCATTTTATTGGCATAGAGTTGCTTATAGTAATCTCTCATGATCTTTTGTATTTCTGCAGTGTCAGTTGTTACTTCTCCTTTTTCATTTCTAATTCTATTGATTTGAGTCTTCTCCCTTCTTTTCTTGATGAGTCTGGCTAATGGTTTGTCAATTTTGTTTATCTTCTCAAAGAACCAGCTTTTAGTTTGGTTGATCTTTGCTATCGTTTCCTTCATTTCTTTTTCATTTATTTCTGATCTGATCTTTATGATTTCTTTCCTTCTGCTAACTTTGGGGGTTTTTTGTTCTTCTTTCTCTAATTGCTTTAGGTGCAGGGTGAGGTTGTTTACTCGAAATGTTTCCTGTTTCTTAAGGTGGGATTGTATTGCTATAAACTTCCCCCTTAGAACTGCTTTTGCTGCGTCCCATAGGTTTTGGGTCGTCGTGTCTCCATTGTCATTTGTTTCTAAGTATTTCTTAATTTCCTCTTTGATTTCTTCAGTGATCACTTCATTATTGAGTAGTGTATTGTTTAGCCTCCATGTGTTTGTATTTTTTACAGATATTTTCCTGTAATTGATGTCTAGTCTCATAGCATTGTGGTCGGAAAAGATACTTGATACAATTTCAATTTTCTTAAATTTACCAAGGCTTGATTTGTGACCCAAGATATGATCTATCCTGGAGAATGTTCCATGAGCACTTGAGAAAAATGTGTATTCTGTTGTTTTTGGATGGAATGTCCTATAAATATCAATTAAGTCCATCTTGTTTAATGTATCATTTAAAGCTTGTGTTTCCTTATTTATTTTCATTTTGGATGATCTGTCCATTGGTGAAAGTGGGGTGTTAAAGTCCCCTACTATGATTGTGTTACTGTCGATTTCCCCTTTTATGGCTGTTAGTATTTGCCTTATGTATTGAGGTGCTCCTATGTTGGGTGCATAAATATTTACAATTGTTATATCTTCTTCTTGGATCGATCCCTTTATCGTTATGTAGTGTCCTTCTTTGTCTCTTCTAATAGTCTTTATTTTAAAGTCTATTTTGTCTGATATAAGAATTGCTACTCCAGCTTTCTTTTGATTTCCATTTGCATGGAATATCTTTTTCCATCCCCTTACTTTCAATCTGTATGTGTCTCTAGGTCTGAAGTGGGTCTCTTGTAGACAGCATATATATGGGTCTTGTTTTTGTATCCATTCAGCCACTCTGTGTCTTTTGGTGGGAGCATTTAGTCCATTTACATTTAAGGTAATTATTGATATGTATGTTCCTATTCCCATTTCCTTAATGGCTTTGGGTTCGTTATTGTAGGTATAGTCCTTCTGTTGTGTTTCTTGCCTAGAGAAGTTCCTTTAGCATTTGTTGTAAAGCTGGTTTGGTGGTGCTGAACTCTCTCAGCTTTTGCTTGTCTGTAAAGGTTTTAATTTCTCCATCAAATCTGAATGAGATCCTTGCTGGGTAGAGTAATCTTGGTTGCAGGTTTCTCTCCTTCATCACTTTAATTATGTCCTGCCACTCCCTTCTGGCTTGTAGAGTTTCTGCTGAGAGATCAGCTGTTAACCTGATGGGGATTCCCTTGTGTGTTATTTGTTGTTTTTCCCTTGCTGCTTTTAATATGATTTCTTTGTGTTTAATTTTTGACAGTTTGATTAATATGTGTCTTGGCGTATTTCTTCTTGGATTTATTCTGTATGGGACTCTCTGTGCCTCCTGGACTTGATTAACTATTTCCTTTCCCATATTAGGGAAGTTTTCAACTATAATCTCTTCAAATATTTTCTCAGTCCCTTTCTTTTTCTCTTCTTCTTCTGGAACCCCTATAATTCGAATGTTGGTGCGTTTAATGTTGTCCCAGAGGTCTCTGAGACTGTCCTCTGTTCTTTTCATTCTTTTTTCTTTATTTTTCTCTGCATCAGTTATTTCCACTATTTTATCTTCCACCTCACTTATCCGTTCTTCTGCCTCAGTTATTCTGCTATTGATCCCATCTAGAGTATTTTTCATTTCATTTATTGTGTTTTTAATCGATGCTTGATTCATCTTTAGTTCTTCTAGGTCCTTGTTAACTGTTTCTTGCATATTGTCTATTCTATTTCCAAGATTTTGGATCTGGGAAATAGAATCTTGGATCAGCTTTACTATCATTATTCTGAATTCTTTTTCAGGTAGACTGCCTATTACCTCCTCATTTGTTAGGTCTGGGAGGTTTTTATCTTGCTCCTTCAACTGCTGTGTGTTTTTCTGCTTTCTCATTTTGCTTATGTTACTGTGTTTGGGGTCTCCTTTTTGCAGGCTGCAGATTCGTAGTTCCCGTTGTTTTTGGTGTCTGTCCCCCGTGGCTAAGGTTGTTTCAGTAGGTTGTGTAGGCTTCCTGGTGGGGGGGACTAATGCCTGTGTTCTGGTGGTTGAGGCTCGATCTTGTCTTTCTGGTGGACAGGTCCACGTCTGGTGGTGTGTTTTTGGGTGCCTGTGGCCTTATTATGTTTTTAGGTATCCTCTCTGCTAATGGGTGGGGTTGTGTTCCTGCCTTGCTAGTTGCTTGGCATAGGGTGACCAGCACTGTAGCTTGCTGGTCGTTGACTGAATCTGGGTGCTGGTGTTGAGATGGAGATCCCTGGGAGATTTTCGCTGCTTGATATTATGTGGAGCTGGGAGGTCTCTTGTGGACCCGTGTCCTGAAGTTGGCTCTCCCACTTCAGAGGCACAGCACTAACTCCTGGCTGCAGCACCAAGAGCCTTTCATCCACCCGGCTCAGAATAACAGGGAGAAAAAGTAGAAAGAAATAATTAGTAGAAGAAAGAAAGAGAGATTGAAAGAAAGGAAGAAGGGAAGTAAGGAAGGAAGGAAGAAAGAAAGAAAGGAGGGAGGGAGGAAGGATGGAAAGAAAGGAAAGAAAGGAGGGAGGGAGGGAGGAATGAAAGCAAAAGGAAGAGTGAATGGAAGAAGAGAGGGAGGAAGGAAAGAAAGAAAGAAAGACAGGAGGGAGGGAGGGAGGGAGGAAGGAAAGAGAAAGTGGAAAGAAGAAGGGTGGGAGGGAGGGAGGGATGGAGGAAAGAAAAAGAAAGAAGGAAAGGAGGAGCGGAGGGAGGGAGGGAGGAAGGGAAGGGAGGAAAAAAAGAAAGAGCAGGTAAAGTAGAATAGAATAAAGTATGAAATATAGTAGCGTTATTAAAATTAAAAAGTAATTATTGAAAAAAAACACGGACCGAAAGAACCCTGGGACATATGGTGGAAGCAAAGCTATACAGAGAGAATCTTACACAGAAGATTACACATACACATTCACAAAAAGAGAGCAGGGGGAAAAATCAAAAATCTTGCTCTCCAAGTCCACCTCCTCGATTTGGGATAATTCGTTGTAAAAAGAGGAAAAGGGCGAAAAGTCTGAAATCTTGCTAAGTCCACCTCCTTAATTTGAGATAATTCGTTGTAAAAAGAGGGGAAAAAAAAGGGGGGGGAAAGTCTTAAATCTTGTCCTCAAGGTCCACTTCCTCAATTTGGGATGATTCGCTGTCCATTCATGCACTCCACAGACGCAGGGCACATCAAATGGACTGTGGAGCTTTAATCCGCTGCCTCGGAGGCTGCACAGAGAGATTTCCCTGTCTCTGCTCTCACAGCTCCCGGGTCTCAGCCTTGGACCTGGCCCCGCCTCTGCGCGTAGGTCGCCGGAGGACGTCCGTTCTTCGCTCAGACAGGACGGGTTTAAAGGAGCCGCTGATTCGGGGGCTCTGGCTCACTCAGGCAGAGGGGAGGGAGGGGAATGCCCTCTCCTCGCACACCAGGCAACAAAAGGGAAAAAAGTCTCTTGCCTCTCCGGTAGCTCCAGACCCTTTCCCCGGACTCCCTCCGGGCTAGCACTAACCCCTTCAGGCTCTCTTCCCGCCGCCAGCCCCAGTCCTCTCCCTGCGCTCCGACTGAAAGCCGATACCCGAGCCTCAGCTCCCAGCCCCGCCCGCCCTGGCGGCCGAGCAGACAAGTCTCTCGGGCTGGTGTGTGCCTGAGGGCATCGATCCTCTGTGCCAAAATCTCTCTGCTTTGCCCTCCACACCCCTGTTGCTGTGCTCTCCTCCGCTACTCCGAAGCTTTCCCCCTCCGCCACCTGCAGTCTCCGCCCTCGAAGGGGCTACCTTCCCTCCTTCACGGCTCCCTCCCACTGGTGCAGGTCCCGTCCATATCCTATTGTCTCTGTTTATTCTTTTTTTCTTTTGACCTACCCAGGTATGTGGGGAGTTTCTTGCCTTTTGGGGGGTCTGAGGTCTTCTGTCAGCATTCAGTAGGTGTTCTGTTGGAGTTGTTCCACGTGTAGATGAATTTCTGATGTATCTGTGGGGAGGAAGGTGATCTCCGCGTCTTACTCTTCCGCCATCTTCCTCCGGCTCCTCCAGTAGTCACTTTAAATTGCATTTAACAAATAGTAGAGGTGGGTATCATTTGGAAAAAGCAGCTATTATCATTGACCTGATTTGCAAGTGATTTTTTCCTATTTATCTAAATAGTTTTGTATGGTTTGTGTTTTGCTTAAGGTGATTCAGGCTTACTCTGCAAGTCTGTTTTCAGTCTTGAAAAACGATTGCAGTCTTATCTTTCCCCAGTAGGAAATGAGGCTGTATAAGGATTCTGAGATATTAATTTACATTAGAAAATATTATACATTTAAAACTTTGGGGGCTGTTTTATTGTTTTTCTGAGTTTTCCCCCCTCTTTTTATGCTAGGTAGGTATGTAAACTAATTACAGTGACAGAAATAAAAAGCTAATTTTGTTTGACTTATTTTTTTTTCAGACTGACAACCACCTTAAACATTATTTACATATAATTGAAAATAAACCTCTGTATCCAGTTATCTATGATAGCAATGGTGTCGTCCTTTCAATGCCTCCAGTCATCAATGGTGAGTTATTTCTTAAGCACCATAGGTTTTTTGCTGTTTCCCTCTTATTCTTTATCATTTCTGTGGAATTCTCAATAGACTTGACTGAATCAATCAGATGACTCAATCTGAGAGTCTCAGGTCTTTTGTGGATTTTATTGTAATAGTTCTTTTCATTCATTTTTCAATATTTTACGGGTGATTTTTGTGTAATTTTTAAATGTATACATATTTATAAGTTTATTATAAATATTTTCTGGTGCTAGTCTCTGGATTCTGTTATATTCCTCCAAAGGGTGTTGTGGTTTTAGCAGGTAATTCATTTAGTTAAACTTAGAATCAAATTTTGTCTGGCCTGCTGTTTTATAGTTAAATTAAAATTTTAAAACTGAATTTTACCCTCTTAACTCCTTTCTGAAGCTTTTGTTGAAGAAGCAACTTGAACATATTTACAAAATTTAGTGATGTCAGAGCCATAGATGTTTGCCCTTCTGGAGGTGAGAAGGGGATTCAGTTGATTCATGAAGGGAAGGAGAATCTTTTCCTCCTCAAGATCTTGGACTCTAGTACTTATAGTGGGCTTTGGAGTGAGCCAGATCCAAACCCAAATCTTATCCTTGCCGCTTAATAGCTGCAATCATGTTCAGTGAGCTTAATCTCTGAATCTTAGTTGTCCTGCCTGCAGCCCTGTCATAGATCGTGGTGAAGATGAGATGAGACAACTTCTGTTAAGCACCTTACATATGGAATGCACTCAGTAAAGCCTTGTTTTTATTTTATCTTTATTCTCCAGCTTATAATGGGAGCTTAGAATAGAAGTTGTATATCTCCTTACCTCTGAGGTGTCTGCTTATATTATGTTCTAAATTAAAATGTAGTTTCTGTTTTGTAGAGCTTTTTCGTGCACTTTTATTTCTGAAACTGATTGTTTTGTCATTATTGTTTTGCGTTTGTTGCAGGAAATCATTCCAAAATAACAGTAAATACTAGAAATATATTTATTGAATGCACAGGGACTGACTTTACTAAGGTAAATACAACTTTTTTTCTATTTTTGTACTGTCAGGGTAGATTTTTACTTCTGGGCCAAGACCATGTGGCTAAACTTTAAAATATGTTTATTTTGTAGGCAGGGACATACTTTAGCCATTTAGAAAATTAGGAAGATGTAGCTATTCTGTACTTTGGTTAAGGTGCTTTCATTCAGTTGACAAATGTTTAGTGAGCACCTACTATCTTTCCAATGCCATGAATTTAATAATGAGTTACATGTTCTTGACTTCAAGGAACTTGTCATCTTGTGAGAATTAGCCAAATACATTACTGTAAAACAGAGAATGGGATATACATTGTAATGCCACCTGTATAAAGTGTTCGTCTTAGTTGGCTTAGTTTGAATGCTAACTAATTTAGTACCTTTGTGTACTTGATAAAAAAAGAATTAAAACCAACTGGCTATCAAGTTTTATTTAGCAAATTGATAAAGGGTTTGTACACACAAAGGTGTCTAGAATATGTAGAATACTAATCGTTCAGTCACTTTTCGTCACTATATATTAGATTGGATTGTTGTGAAAGCTTTTTTTTATGGCATATTTTTTCTTTACAAATGTTAAGTAAGCCATAGAGTGAGGTGGCAGTTAAGCACATTAAGAAAGGTAAACTTGAATGACAGAAGGCTGGAGTATAGAAGCAGGGCAGATGAATGGCATTCACATACGTCTTACGGGATTGGAGATCCTTGTAAGATAATTCATTTATAACTCATATACCATATGTGCCTGCAGAAATATTGTCAGGGTAATAATATAGCTGTTCCTGTTAAAAACTTTTAAAATTTGCACATTAGCAGACCTTGGATATCTTTTCTGAAGCTTGTATATGAGTAAAGTATATATAAAAACAAAGCATATATCCCAATAAGGTTACTGTATTTTTTCTTTTAATTAAAAAAAAAATTAACAAATCTATATGGCCTTCACTGTGTACCAGGCATCGCTCTATGTGTTTTATACACACGCACACTCATTCTCTTAATCCTTATATTAACCAAATGAGGTAGGAACTTTTATTATCTCTACTTAACAAACAAACAAAGGTACAAAGACAGTAATTAAGTAACATGCGCAAAATCAGACTGCTAGTAAGTGCTTGGGCCAGGAGTCTGGCATCTGGCTGCAGAAACTTATGAGCCTGATATGGTTTACTGCCATAGTTAGCCATCTGTCTTTCTTGAAATTTGCTCAGCCCAAGGGAGGGGGTGGGGAAATAGATGATTTGTCTCAGTCATGGGTTGTAACTGTCAGAGAACCGCATAAATGCAGAACACCTGAAGATAAGGTCAGGGCCTCTCAAGCTCAAGAGTTTTTACTCCACTTCTTTCTTTAAAATTTATATATACAGATAGTTTTAGATGTTTGGAGACTAAATTATATTAAATATTAATTCATTTCCAGCTGATGGAAGAAAGTATATTTATGGGTTACCATAATATTTGTTTTTTTCCTTTGCAGGCAAAAATAGTTCTTGATATCATTGTCACCACGTTCAGTGAATATTGTGAGAATCAATTTACGTAAGTTCATTCGACATCTTTATCGATGATGGCCTGTTGTTCTGAAGTCAGAGCACTAAGGCCTTGTGCTTAATATAAAGATGAAATATGTGGTTCCTGTAACTAGAATATATAATCTCTTTGGGGAGCTAAGACATGAACAAATAATATATAAAGTAAAAAGTGATAAGTACCTTAAAAAGTTCCAGTGATGTTCTGGCCGTTTGTAAGGTCAAGTTACTGCTTACTGGGGCAATCTGGGTAGACCTCATGGAGGCAATGAAATTTAAGCTGTATTTAAGGATTTGAGACTGAACATGGAGAAACAGCAGAAGGAACAGCTAAACAAAGATAGAGAATCATATATAAGAGTGAAGCATGTATCCTGTGTATACTTATAAGACTACTGTATTTGTTCCAAAGCTAATTTTTTATTTAAAAAATTGCTTATCAAAGCTATATGGCCCTTACTGTGTACTAGCATCATAGTTTATTCTAGAGTATTATAATTCAAAATAAATGTATAACTGTAGAAAGCATGACTGACATTGTATGGGCAGTGTTGGTTATTTTTTTAAATTGATTTGCATTTTAGTGGTTGTGTCAGTGAGCTTTCATTGTGTAACAGCGTGACCCTGGTAAAGCCTGGAATGTGTGTGTCAGTATTGGCAAGGTGTTCATCAAGGATGCATGCTTTGCAGGACTGGGAGATAAACTTATCAAGTGGGTGCTGCCTGAAGAGACATGGGAGCCACAGGAAATGGAATAGTAATGTTGTGTATGGGAGGATTAATCCAGACAGCAGTGTTGGAATGTGAATAGATTGAGTGTGTTGAGGCTGCAGTTGTAGACCAAGTGAAAGTTTTGTTAACCACACACATTTTTAGAATTTATGGCCCTTTTTTCCCCTTAAGTTTTATTTTATTTATATTTAATTTTATTTCTGGCTTTATTTTTGTTTTCAGGGTTGAAGCAGCTGAGGTAGTTTTTCCTAATGGAAAATTACATACCTTTCCAGTGAGTATAGAAGAAGTGACTTGATGATGATGATGACTTTGACAACAGCAGTAACATTAATAATAATAGCTATAGGGTGCTTTTGGTCTTTCTATCTGTGCATCCACCCACCTACATGCCAGGCACTATACTGTATGTATTACATGGATTTAATCCTCACATTAACCCTATGAGGGTGGTTGCTATCATTAGGCCCTTGACCTTGAAATGTTAAATAGCTTGCCTATTACTATTCAGTGGTGGAGCTAGGATTTAAGCCCAGACAGTCCCAACCCACTACATTAATACCACAGCATTATATGGCCATAATTCCTGTGGTTTATTCCCTTATTAACTAGGTACCTAGGTAATTTATAGTTTCACCCCTTTTAAGGTTAGTCAGCCCTCCAAACCACTGGACCGCCAGGGAAGTCCCAATAGCAGTTTTTTTTTTTTTAATTGATTTTAGTTGCTGTTGTCAGTTAGCTTTTGTTATGTAACAAACCACCCCAAGGTTTACTAACTTCAAACAATGATCGTTTGTTTATATCATGATTCTGGGGGGTCAGCGGGGTAGTTCTGGTCAGGACTGGCTGGGCTAATCTCTGCTAGGCTCCAGCTGGTTGGTAGCCTAGCAGCTGGATGACCTGGGATGGCCTCACTGACATGTCTGCGTCTTGGCAATGAGGTGAACAGGTCAAGTGCCTCTCATCCAGCAGGCTAGCTTGGGCTTCTTTACATGGTGGTGGCTGCACTCAGGTGATAATGATGCTTCTGCTCTGAGAATTGCATTTTGAATAGCAAGCCCATTGTCCTTACCTGAGTCCACACAGGTTTTTAAATTTATGGCCTTTTTGCTAGTGGCGGTTACAATTTTGAGAGTAATTTTGTGATAAGAAATACTCATAGGTATGTTTCCAACATTGCTGAAAAGCCTGGATTTTATGTGTGTTTGTTCCTATCTCACATGGTAGAGTTACGTACTGTTTGAAGGAGAGTGAGTACTAATTCATGAGATGCTCCCAGCCTGGCTGTCTCCTGGAGCAGATTGATAGCTAGGACTGGGTCATAGTTGCTTTTCCCCACCTGAAAAAAATGGTAGGAAAGGAATGACTTCATAACACTCTTAGATTTAGTATGATGGATAGTACAATATGGCACATGAATTCTTCTTTCTTGGTCATAAACACCTACTTGCATGAGGTGAAACTGAAAATCTTCAGCAGGATTTGTAAGCATTTTAGAAATGATGTAATGCACTAGTGTTTTGCTGAAGAGAATGGTGATTGACCAAGTAAAAGAGAAAAATGTTTGGCATTTTATAATATTTCCAAGCAGTTCCAGTTGTCTAGCAAGTAGAATGTTCATATATGAATATAATGTAGCAAATAATGTCCTGAAGCGCCCTGAGTTTATTTTTGATATCTGGCTCTAATGACAACTTCCTGGGAGGGTAATGAAACCACAACAAAAATGAATTGAATTAGAAATAGGCTAATGCTGTGTCTGGCAGGACTGATTTCAGCTTCTCAAACTCTTTTTCTCTCTAAGGAACTGGCTTATCGAAAGGAGATGGTGAGAGCTGATCTAATTAACAAAAAAGTTGGGATCAGGTATGCTCTGAAAACTTCATTTATTTCTTTACTGTTGAAGAGAATTCAAGAATGAAGTACACATATGACTACTTAATTTTCCCTGAGAAAATGCTTGGAGAGAATTTTGATATCCCTTCAGAGTAATAAGTGACAATAGAACATTAGTTAGGATGTCTGGTGTCTATTGGAATTCACAAAGACAGGTTTCAGGTAGTAGCATATTTTAAAACAAAATATAAACATGTTTTAAATAATCCAGTGAAGTTTATGGTTTGTATGTTCCTATTTCAGAGAAACTCCAGAAAATCTTGCCAAGCTTCTGACCAGGATGTGTTTAAAGTCAGAAGTCATAGGCGATGGGAATCAGATTGAAATTGAAATCCCTCCGACCAGAGCTGACATTATCCACGCCTGTGATATCATAGAAGATGCAGCTATTGCTTATGGATATAACAACATTCAGATGACTCTCCCGAAAACATACACCATAGCTAATCAAGTAAGGTTGCAACTTAAATAAACACTCCTTATTGTTAGAAACTGATTATTGAATGCCAGGAAGGCTTCGAGAAAAACAGAACATAGGAATTAAGCAGTACTGGCCATGCTCTGCTCTGAGAGGCATTTGCTGTGGAGAGGATGCAAAACAGATGCCCGATTGATTAGAGTACGTTGAAAACCTGTGATGACTAGTTCTTTGAAGAAAGACAGGTTTCGAGTTTGGAGCCCTTCTTGCATCTCTAAGTAGGAGATTCGTTTTCTGATCCTGGGCCTGAAGGCAGAAGTGGCATGTGGGAGAGGTAGAAGCGGGGGGTTTGTATGTCTGGGTAGGAGTGTTGGGGTAGTGAGGTGATGGGGAGAGGTCTGTGTGGTGGGGAAATGGTGGGCCGAGCAGCATATTAGGATGGAAGGGTGGTTTCCTTTAAGTGACAAGTTTTCTATAAATCTCTCTTTTCTATTTTAATTTTAAAAAAGTGGGAAATTTTATTGAGGTGAAATAATTTCTTCCCCCCAGTTTCCCCTAAATAAACTCACAGAACTCCTGAGACACGACATGGCAGCTGCTGGATTCACTGAGGCACTAACCTTTGCTCTGGTATGTTGTACATGCTTTTTGTGCCCTGCTGATTGTTTTCTTTTAATCTCCGAATTACTTGTCCTGTGATTCCTTATATGAATTTATAAAAAGTTATAAAGAACACTTTGTTACCTGAGATTGTGTAATTTCTGGTAAAGAAATGAAGATTTCTTTTTTTTAGTCACAGAAAAGCACAAAGGACTAAATTTTAGAGTTTCATGTAATTGTTGAGGGTTCACAATGAAGTTCGTAACCAAATTTATTAAGTTAGAATTTTTAGTCTTAATTTGCTTGTGGCTGTACCCACTAGATGCCGCCCTGGTTAAGGGCTTGTGGACTGCTCCACGTTAAGCCTGTTTCTTTGTCTTTGAACATGTTCACAGACATTTGCTTTGAGTTGAAAAGCTGACATGAAAGGCCTAAGTCAGGAAATGAGTTTTATTACAAAATCAGACAGAAATCTCCCTCCCCCAGCAGATCGAGCATTTGAAGATATCGAAATGTGTCTGCAATTTGTAGTTTCTTTCTCTCTCTTGCTGAGCTGTGCTCTGGTGCCCACAGTGTACTTCTTGACTATGCAAGTCCGTTTCAGCTTAACGATGTAAGGCAAAACCCAAAACAGCTAGGAAAGCTCCCCACAACGCAATTCCAGCTCTAAACGTCTCACTCTTTTAAGGTGTTTACAGAAGGCAGTGGTGGGAATCACGACCAGTGCACAGAGGGCTGGTGAGGAGATGTAGCCTCTCTCTACGTCACTTTATTGAGCCTTTGTAATTCATAGAATGTTCTTATTGGAACCAGATCTAGTTCAACACCTTCCTTTTGCTTTTTTTTCTTTAATATTTTTTTAATTAATTTTATTTTTTTTATTTTTGGTTGCATTGGGTCTTCTTTGCTGCGAATGGGCTCTCTCTAGTTGTGGCGAGCGGGGTCTACTCTTCGTTGCGGTGCGTGGGCTTCTTATTGTGGTGGCTTCTCTTGTTGTGGAGCACGGGCTCTAGGCGCGCGGGCTTCAGTAGTTGTGGCACATGGGCTCAGTAGTGTGGCTCTCAGGCTCTAGAGCACAGGCTTGGTAGTTGTGGTGCACGGGCTTAGTTGCTCCGCAGCATGTGGGATCTTCCTGGACCAGGGCTCGAACCTGTGTCCCATGCATTGGTAGGCGGATTCTTAACCACTGCACCACCAGGGAAGTCCCAACACCTTCCTTTTTCTGGTTTAGAAATCTTTTATTCAACAACATTTATGGAACATCTGTTATATGCCAGGTACTGTACCAGTGAGGAAGCCCCGGAGGCTGAGAGAGGATAAGTACCCAGCAAAGTTTACACAGACAGCAGGAGAACCATGACCAGAATCTGGCCTTTTGACTTCTTGAGGAGTACTTTTCTGTTATGTCAGACTGAATGCTAGGTTTGAGGACCATGTCATTCATATATAGACCACATATGCATATGCAGTCAGGAGCAGCAGTGATTTCATGTGAACTGATGTACAAAAAATAGCACAAGGAAATGTATTCTGTTTTTCTAGAAATGTATTCTATTTTTTATAATTAAGTGGCAAAGGAATTGATTTTGTAACTGTGTAGCCCCACGCATCTAAGGGGGAGCACGTTCTCTGCCTCCTGACAAGTAGCTACTCTGCAGAGAGAGTTTGTCTTCCACAAAGGGCTTTACGTACATGATTCCATCTCTCAGTGCAGCCCTGTGAAGTAGGTGTTTCTGTCTTACACAGCAGTTAATTGAGGTAACTTGTCCCACTTCACGCAGCCAGTTGGCTGTGGACCAGGGATTCCAGCACAGGTCTGTCTGTACCCCAGGCCTGTGACTGAACTGTCCCACCACGAGTGCCAGAAACAGTCTGTTCAATTGCCCAAGGTCATTTCAACACTTTATCACAGTGGGGCGGGGCAGGGCGGGGGTCAGAATTAGGTGCTAGAGAGTTTCAGATTTGCAGTAAGTTTTCCTATAGGAATTTCAACATGAAAGGTATTTATAAAGTTACATACTTTCTAAGCAAACCTAAACATCACTGAGCCTTATATCTAGTTTTGCACAAGAGTAACGGCCCTTCTCTTCCTAAAACCCAGCCCTTGACTTCCCAGGTGTAAGTAATTCACATCATCATCATGATTTTTGCTGTATCTGCATACCAGTTGTAATATTTTCATTTAAATTAGCTCACTTTTAAAACTAAAAACCTACTTCAGCCTTATTTAAGAATAATATTTGTAAATATTATGGGCTTTGTTTACTTATTCTATTTTTTATAACAAGTAAATGTGTTTATTTAAAGTAAACACATAAATGTTAACACTTATAAACATTTCATCCTGTATACCAGCTACTGCCAATTCAGGATACCTGATTTAAATTGCTTCTTACCTCTATCCCTTATGGTCCATCATCATGATAAAGTGCAAGGTCATTCAGATACCTAACTGTGTAGCTATGTGTCTGTGGGCCCTTTTTCTTTGATACAGACAGTACTAGTTCTGTTTGAGAATAGATCGCATCATGTAAATTGCATTTCCTAATTGGTCACATTATGTCTAAATCTTGTTATTAAAACTCCTCCATGTTATGGAGGAAAAAATGGTTATTCCCAGCATGCCTGCTGCCATTCTCCACTGCTGCAGCTATGGCGATGCAGGGAGCTCTTTGCTGCTGTGCCTGTATGTGTCTTCAGAATCCTTCGTGAAAGAGCAAGGCAGAAGTTGTTAGAACTGGCATTGGCATCTAAACCCATTCTTTTTTTCTAAGTGAAATACAGACCACTAGTCCTGAGGACAGTTTTCTATTTTCCAACCTAATGTTGGAAAATAGAAAAGAGTAACTGATGGTACATCAGTTTTCATGTTAAGTTTTAAACTCTTACAAACGTTAACATTAATATATGTGATAATTGTTTATTCTTAATAATGACATTAATTATCATCATTAATATTTTTTGATCACTTAGTTTGCGACAGGTATTGTATTTGCTTTATCTCATAGTCATTAAGATAAAGACTTGCTGTATCTCATAGTCATTGAGTTTTATTTTCAGAATTCTGCCTACCATCCTGGTTTTTGAGGGTGACAGGCATCTTTCTCTTTTTGGTGGGTGAGTGCTTAGGAGTTTGCTCATTACCCAGAGCTTTATCAAGCACATCTGCACGGAAGTTAAGTGACATAGTTGAGGCCATGTGAATTCTGCTCTTAGTCCCACCATCCTTTCACAAGTCAGTACAGATTTTGCAGAGGTTACAATAGTAGTCAAAACAGAAAGTCATATGAGCACCAAGGAGGGAGAGAGAATTTCTGACTGGAGTCATTAGGGTTATTTTTATGGAAGTGGTGCAAGAGATGTCTTTTAAGTAGAATCTTTCAGGGGGTGGGGTGGCAGCAAGTCGGGCAGGCAGGGCATTTCAGGTGAAGGTAGGGAAAAGTGTACAGTTCAGGGAATGAGTAGGGGATTGTAGGAGACTCGACTGGTGAGGTCAGTGGGAGGCTAGCTTAGGGGGGCCCAAGTACAGGTTATACCAGCAGCTCCATGTGAAAAATGTACTTTAGCTCTGCATCATGGTTAGAACTCATTGTAAGAGAATTATTAATGTTAAATTGCATCTGCTGTGGACCTGAATTTAATTGATATACGTTTATTCTCAGCTTAGTCTTAGCTTACTTTATATAATCTACATTGCCATGAGGCCATCAAAAGTTGTTACAGCATTAAATACTTTTTTATATTGGATTTAGTCATTGCTTTTCCATATTGATCTATTTTTATGTATTTCTTAGTGCTCCCAAGAAGATATTGCTGATAAACTGGGTTTGGATATCTCTGCAACAAAGGCAGTCCTCATAAGTAATCCTAAAACAGCCGAATTTCAGGTAAGAGTTTTAAGTAGTTAAGAATCTGGGTAAAAACTGAGAGGCGGTACATGAGTTATGAAAAGTCTCTTCAGTTATTTTATCTCAAATGGCAAAATCATAGAGCTTCTTTAGAATTTCTTCTTGGATAGGTTTATATTTGGTTCTTACATACATTGCTGACAAAAATTCTTTAAATATTTTATAGTCTTTTCTTGATTAACCTTATAGGTGGTTCTTACTTGCTTTGTGCTACCTATACGTAGCCCAGCCTTTCTTGTCTGAACTTTCCATTTCACAATTGATTTTTTTTTAATACTATTTTCAGGTTTCATCTCTTTTCCATCCGTTTGTAATAAGTGAAACTACACCTGTTCCCAGTACCTCCATTAAGTCTTTTACTTTGAAATAAGTCGTTATGCCAGTTCTGGACTATGCTGACTGTGCCTTTCATTGTAATTGTCTAGTTTATTGGCAGTTTCATGTGGAGGTTAGGAATATTTAAATGAGAATGATACTCCCTTAATGTAAACATTAAGTGATTTACATGATAGATTCGGACCTTAACTATAAAAAGAGAGCATTTCAAAGTTATAATATCTGCTTATTAATGACTTTGAATCGTCTTATCTCTTTCATATAATAAGCTCATTCTATTTTCCATGTATTTGCATTTCAGTGTTTTTTTAAACAGGCTTTAGAGAAGATCATGTCTTCTAGAATCAAGGGGAATCTTAGAATTGGAAGGAAATGCTTTTCAGAAAGTTAATTATAAAATAATACATGAACTTTGATTTGAGATAGTTTCTTTGGATCTTGGTTTTCACTTTTGTAAAAGTAGTGTCTGGATTAGTTCTAAAAATTCTAAAAGTTCTAAAAATGTTCAGATTTAGATTTTTTAGAGTTAGATTTAATGTATAGAGCTACATACTAATGTGGCAGATTAGAGCTAGACTAAAGAACTAATTGCTAATAATATGCATCAAATACATAAATTCTTTCTCCATATTCAGTGTCAGAACTTTGAAGAATCCTTACGCTAGTTTAGAAGGATTGTGATAATTTTTATATTTTGATTTCTGATGCCCACTAGCTTTTCTAAGACGTCTGAGGTGTTCTCTTTAATAAGAGATGTTCAAATTCATTTGGATAGAGAAAATTTTCAGTAAGTCTTAATGGATTTTTTTTTCTTTTTTTTGCGATACGCGGGTCTCTCACTGTTGTGGCCTCTCCCGTTGCGGAGCACAGGCTCCAGATGCGCAGGCTCAGCGGCCATGGCTCACGGACCTAGCCGCTCTGCGGCATGTGGGATCCTCCCGGACCGGAGCACGAACCCATGTCCCCTGCATCGGCAGGCGGACTCTCAACCACTGCGCCACCAGGGAAGCCCTTAATGGATTTTTATTTGAGTTTTTTCCAAGTGTTTCTTTTTCTCCCAGTTTTATTTCTCAAGCTTGATAGATTTCTTACAATGTGGTAATGTTATGTTCTTTAGGGTTTACATCATATCTATTTTATATAAGTGGAAGGAAAACAAATCAGAAACACATTAAATGTCACTCTAAATAGCTGTGGCTCAGCACACGTAAGACTCAATATTTCTGCATTAAATACTACCTAAGAGGTGAGAGTCTGTCTTTTAGATTTGACAGATTCTCTATTTTACTCCTCCTTTATGAACAGATACGTCCTACCATTACCAATGTGGCTAACAGGTTTATATTTATTTATGGTTAAAATAAGTGTAAGTTGTTCATGGTCTTGTATCTCAATTTATTGTCTAAGCTTATTCTTTCTTTTGCATAATTCTTAACTTTGAGCTATTTTATGGTAGTAGTTATACTAGAGAATGGATGAAATAAGAGAAATGTTATTTACTGAAGTATGTAAAATATTACTATAATTATTGTAAACATAATTACAGAAAATTACCATATCCCCCTAAATTAGCAATAGTATTCCTTAATATCCTCAAATATCCAATTAGTGTTCAAATTTTCTCAGGCGTCTTTTTTCAAATAGTTTATTTGATTTGGGGTTCAAATGAGGTTCATACATTAAAGTTGATTGATGTGATTCTTAAGTCTCTTAATCCACAGGTTGCTCCTCCAACCATTCATCTCTTTCCCTCTCTCCCCCTCCCCCTTTCACTTTGTGGAAGAAACTGGGTCACTTATCCTGTAGAGTTCTCACATTTAGGATTTTGCCGACTATATTCCTGTGGTCCCCTATATTTTCAGTAAATTGGAGCTAGATCTAGGAGCTTGATCTTATTCAGGTTTAATTTTTTGTGTTGCTGTGAGTTTTTAAGTAAATAAATCTTATCTATAAAATAAAGTGAAAAAAAAAACCTAAAAAAGTCAACTACAAAAGTGGCTTATTTCTATTCTAATAAGTTAAGCTTTCTTTAAACATTGTAGTTTTGTTTTGTGAATGGTTTGGACACTTTCTCTCTGGTTGGGAAAGTGACCCATATTTCAGAAAGCACTGAGTTGAGGGCTAATAGCAGCTTTCTGGTAGAGTGAATATAGTAGGAAAGGTGTTCTCTCTTTTTTTTTTTAAATATTTATTTATTTATTTGTCTGCTCTGGGTCTTAGTTGCTGCAGGTGGGCTCCTTAGTTGCAACATATGGGCTCCTTAGTTGTGGCTCCCGGGCTCCTTAGTTGTGGCATGCGAACTCTTAGTTGTGGCATGCGTGTGGGAGCTAGTTCCCTGACCAGGGATTGAACCCGGGCCCCCTGCATTGGGAGCATGGAGTCTTATCCACTGCGCCACCAGGGAGGTCCCTGTGTTCTCTTCTTTCCTCAACACAATCCAGCAAGTCCTTTTAAGGACTTACTGTTATATGTGCAGGATCTAAGAGGGGCTGTTGTTTTAGCCAGGGTGGGCAGGGCAGGCCCATGTAGGACCATGTAGACCTTTGAGCAGAGACCTGAAGGAAGTAAGATAGCTACATACAAATCTAGAGGAAGGGGCTTCCCTGGTGGCGTAGTGGTTGAGGGTCCGCCTGACAATGCAGGGGACATGGGTTCGTGCCCTGGTCCGGGAAGATCCCGCGTGCCGCGGAGCGGCTGGGCCCGTGAGCCATGGCCTCTGGGCCTGCGCGTCCGGAGCCTGTGATCCACAGTGGGAGAGACCACAACAGTGAGAGGTCCAAGTACCGCAAAAAAAAAAAAAAAAAAATCTAGAGGAAGAATGTATGAGGCAGAGGAAAGAGCACGTGTGGAGGCCTGGGATGGGATCCTGATGGCTGTGTGTGGCTGGAGCACACGCAGTATGCCAGGGGGAGTAGCGGACGTCGGGGTTGGAGAGGGGGCTAGGGCCAGATTCACATAAAGCCCCATGTAGGGCATGGGTTTTATTCAAAATCTGATGGAAGTCCATTGGACGTTTTTGAGCAGGAGAGTTCCATGATCTGATTTAGGTGTTAAAGGGTCACTCTGTGGGGAGAATAATAGATCATAAGGTGGCGAAGTAGAAGCAGAGAAATCATCCTAGGAAGCTCATGCAGAGTCTGGGCAAAAGATAATGGTGTTGGAGTCTGACTGCAGATGTAATACTGTCGCTCATAAAACCCTTCTGGTAACATGATGTGTTGAAAGCTAACGTATCTCATACAGCTTAGAATGAGAAATTTATTTCACGGACAAAAGCAGGGGAAGTTTTGCCCCCTTTTTTTTTTTTAAGAATTGGAATGTGTATTTGTATTTCTTATGAATATTAAGAATGAAATAACTATACGTTTTCCTATTTGTTTTGGCTACTAAGCTGAAAACTGCCCATAGCAGCTGTGTGGTTTTTTAGTGCCTACGTATTTGTGTTCTGTTTTTCTCATTGTCCTGGTATTTTAATTGCATTTATATTTTTTCCCTGGTCCTAGTTTTTTAAAATTTGGTTGATTCATGTTAAAACTGTTTAAATATTTGTATTTCTTGTAATTTACTTCCATTACTTTGTGAAATGAAACAGGATATGAAGTACTGGAATTAAAAATTAAAAATGACTTGGATGTTTAGGCATTGCATTTTCCAAAAGTGTCTTCCTGTGAGACCATGATTAATCAAGTATGTCTGGTTCCTATTTGGTCAGTGCAATTTCATGTCTTCTCCTGTAGGTGGCACGCACTACCCTGCTTCCTGGCCTCCTAAAGACCATAGCTGCGAATCGGAAGATGCCCCTTCCTCTGAAACTGTTTGAAATCTCTGACATTGTAATAAAAGATTCTAGCAGAGGTAAGAACGAGTCACCTTTGATTTGTATACTTAAAGCATTTTTTATTATGAAAACTTCAATTGTATATAAAAATAGAGGAAATAATGTAATTACTCCTGTGATTCCAGCACCCACCTTCAAGAGTTATCAACTCACACATGCCCAGACTTCTTTCACCTATACTCCAACCCACTTCCTCGTATTCGTTTAGTATAAATCTTAGACATCACATCATTTTATCAACAAACACTTTAGTTTGTATTTATGATAGGTAAGGGCTACCACTATTGTTTTAAATAATCCAATGCCATTATTATATCTTATCATCAAATATCCAGCTAGTGTTTGAATTTTCCCAATTATTTCGTAAGTTTAATTTTCATGACTGATTTATGTGAATCAGTCCAAGCAAGGGCCAGATATTTGATTGCAATATCTCTTACTTTTAATGGAAAGCAAATTTTAACAGAGAATTTAATAATATTTATGAAGAACCCTATTAAAACCTCCACTTGAAAAGCACTATGGAGTATTTCTTTTTTTCTTATGTCATGTGACTTATATGCATATCATTTTGACATACTTGATACCTTACTATTCTAGTTTAACAATGATTGTTCATAATACTGTTGTACCAGTGATTGTAAATGTGTTTTACCATTTTTTGCTTCTTTTGAGGATGGTCTGGACTTGTTAGTACAGCAAGTTGCTTTGTCTAATATTTGGAATGTAGCTGTTATTTAATATATTATGTATTT
Organism: Hyperoodon ampullatus; assembly: GCF_949752795.1. Classification (NCBI taxonomy): domain Eukaryota; kingdom Metazoa; phylum Chordata; class Mammalia; order Artiodactyla; family Ziphiidae; genus Hyperoodon; species Hyperoodon ampullatus. The sequence continues at coordinate 16,199,103 of NC_136921.1, forward strand.
AGTAAGTCCTTAAACCTGATTGCCAAGAAAGCCTATCTCGTTCAAACTTTTCCATGTCTTCAACTTATGTAAGTCCGACTGACTGTTCGAGCTGCATATGTGGTATCTCTTGGTGAGCAGTGCCCTCAAATGACTAAATTACTGGCAGTATTTCTTTGATTCCCTGGATTTAACAGTTGAAGTCCTAGCAGTATTTATTCAGTCTTACTCCAGACTCTGCAGAATTCAGAATGTGTTCTTTTGAATCAGTTGACAAAAGAGGGGGCCTTTTCCTCAGTTTCTCCTGAAGAGGACAACATGGCGTCATTCTAACTACTAGAAAGTAGCCAAGAACTATTGACTGTAAATCGGCCTGTCTTAGGAAATAGATTCTATAAAGGTATGCTGTGGACTGTCCATTGCAAACCTTTCAGCCTAGGCTGGATTCCATGTGCTCCCAGTATGCAGCCTGTCTTCAGTTAACAGTGTCACCTTGCATTTGTATGCTGCTTTTTGCTTCCCCCGCAAAATTTTTTAAGGTACTTTTTCTTTTTTGATTGTTAAAACATCTCTTGGAGGCAAATGGGACAAAATATTGTCCCCATTTAATATACTGGAAAATTAAGACAGAAAAGTGGTAATTTGCTCAAGGCTGCATAAAATAAGGGACTTAGAGCTAGGGCCAGAATTTTGGTCTCAGTGCTTATATCCTTAGAGAATAAAAGTTCTATGTAGAATTTTCCTTGGGTGATAAATCTGCTGTAATAGAAATCAGAAAACATTTTCAGTGCCAGCTGCAAATAGTTTTGAGGGTTCTTATACCTCAAATCATCCATTGGTATAGATAACTGAGAATTCGTTGTAATTCCAATGTCAGTTTTTTCTATTAACTTTGACTTGTTACCTTTCATCCTAGTTCTTTGAGTTTTATGTTGTTTTGATCCTTGGTGATCCTTTCATATTTCTAAATATAGGATTAGGTTAATTACTCGAGATTTCCTCAAAAGTTCTGTAATACTGTTTCAGCAATAGGACTCTTCCCTAATTGCAAAGGTTCCCTGCAGGGCTGGGCATGCTCACAAGCAGGCAGCTCAGAGCCTGGACTGTGAGGGTGAGGCGCGAGCTGCGGTCCCCACAGTTGCCCCAGGGAAGGTTTCACTGTAGGCATGGAACACCACTTTACTGTATTGCAGTCCTGGGTAGAGGTGCCTTTGCTGGTTTTCTTTTCCTCTTTGTTTCTTGGGAAGGCCCATGATTGAGGCTGAAAGAGAGCTATTCTTAAATACAAGTGCTATAGGCCATCATTTAACAAATCACCCTGGTGATAGTTCCAGAAACCCCATCCATATACTTTTTAATTCAAAGATTTGTCTTTCTGCTACACTTTGTTTCATCAGGAAGAGTAGTTCTTATCTCTGTAGCAAACCTCTTTTATACCTGATTTTAGTTGTGATCATTCTGCTCTGTTTTCCCCATCAATCCATTTTTAACTGATAATACTTTTGCCTGTTGTCTTACACCATCATGGTTTATTGTTTTTCTTTAAAATTTTCTGTCATATCAATGGGACTTGAGGAATAAGAGCAGGTAGATGCACTTAGTAAGTCTACCATCTTGAAAACATAGGTTTGCTTTAGTTTACGTGGAGTGTGTTTCCTGTTTAGGTAGGCCTGGATTTTATTTCATAACAGAAGAAGCTTTTCTGATGGATTATTCTAAATATGGACCTGTGGTCTCCCTGCCTGTCATCTGGTGTACAGAGAGGACTCTGCAGGAGAGGCAGCCCAGCACCGCGGTTCCATGAGCGACTCTGCAGCCAGAGCGCCTGCGTTTGAGTCATGGTTCTGCCATTTACCAGCTGCTTAACTTTGGACAATTTATTTAATTTCTTGGTGCCTCAGTTTCCTCATCTGTACAGTGGGAATAATGATAGCACTTATTTCAGTAGACTTGTAAAAATTAAATGTATTTTGAAAAGTTCCAGCCACGTAATAAGCACCGTTTGGTGTTTGCTCTGACTATCAGCATATTAGCAATCCCTAAGGCCCAATACCTAGCTTCTTGGTCTCTGGAAATTTTCTTTGAGAATTAATTGAAAAACCTTTGCTGGCCATTAAAGGGTTAATATCACCTTGCTAAGGCACTTGGGGCTCATTTCTATCCTAACTTTGAACTTAATTGGTTTTTCTTCTGTTGTGCACTATTTTTTTTTTTTTTTAGGAAAAGAAAACCAAAACATACTAATGTGGGAATTTACTTAAGAAAGTAGGAGTGTTGGGGTTTTTATTTATTTATTTATTTATTATTATTTTGGCTGTGTTGGGTCTTCGTTGCTGTGCGTGGGCTTTCTCTGGTTGTGGCAAGTGGGGGCTACTCTTCGTTGTGCGCGGGCTTCTCATTGTGGTAGCTTCTCGTTGCGGAGCATGGGCTCTAGGCGCACGGGCTTCAGTAGTTGTGGCACGCGGGCTCAGTAGTTGTGGTGCATGGGCTTAGTTGCTCTGCGGCATGTGGGATCTTCCCGGACCAGGGCTCGAACCCGTGTCCCCTGCATTGGCAGGCGGATTCTTAACCACTGCGCCACCAGGGAAGTCCAGGAATGTTTTTTGAGCAATTCATCACCCACTTCTTTTCAGTGAATTGAGCGTATATGTTTTTACCGTCTCTCAAACCAGGAACCATTTTTCTGTTGGATTTACAGTAGCCATTTCCTCCTAAATAATGAAACAATTTTGAAGAAAAAAAAAATCTAGACCATCAAAAGTGAAATGACAGAGCAGTTTTCTAGGGACTATGAAAATGTCCCAAATTTTCACTAGTGAGGGCAGTACTCGAACTGCTGGTTTTAAAAGGGGTGGAGATGTATGGCAAGACAGTCTCATTTGTTGTACTGGGAGGAAGTATCTTTTAGTTCCTTTTCTTTGCCAGGGGCTGCTTGGAACATGAGAGAAAAGGTTGCCAAGGGAGTGTACAAGGTGCCCTGATAGCACAGAGAAGGGAGTGACAGCTGCCACTAACTTGTTTCGTAACATTAAGGAAAACCCAACACTCTCAGCCTCACGGTTTTGTGTAGGCAAGTGTATCTTCCAAAATGGAAATGGAAGAGGAATCTGTATTGGATTTCAATATGCCTTCCACAAATTCTGTCTGACTTGCGTTCCTGTAAGAGTAGACAAAAGTCTCCTAGCCCGTGTTTTTGTGCTTGACCTTATCGGACAGTTTCTTAAGCTAATGTGGACTTTCTATCTGGCCATCCATGTCATGAGGCTGTCAGGCTGCCTGGTGAGGGACTCAGGCACCCTCCTCAAGTATGAGGATTTCCACTCTGAGCCAGACACAGTCCTGTTCTTAGAGGCTGAGCCAGTCACTGCATTTATTGAATTGTAAGATCTGAAGTTGCTGCAACATTTTAAAAAATTAGTCATGACTCGAGGGACAAAGCTGATTTATCCCTTTTGTTGGGCAGAGTGGCATGGCAGTGTCTTTGGAACGAGAAGTTGAATGCAGACTCTGCTGTGGGGTAAATTTTCAGCTTTATTATAGCAGGGAAGTCCAGTAGAGGCTGTACGGAAGCTATCAGATCGGGCTGCTGTGTGAGTAACTGGTTGGTTTCAGTTGTTATGTTTGTCTTTTCAGTGTGGAGGAGAAACTATCAACAAAATAGTAAAAAATTACTTCAGAGGAGCAGTTGTGAATTTCTAATCTTCATGCCCAGAAATGCAACTATATTTTGCAAAGTCCAGCCTTCTGGCTTTTTATTAAACGCAGATTGAATTCTGCCATCACAGTTTATTCCACAATGGTCACTGAAGCTGCCAGGATGCCTAAAAGCTCACAAAAATGGCAGGAGAAAATGCATCATGGGGTTGAATCTGAGTTTAAAAGGAATGATAGCCTAAGAAGGAAGACTTACTTTGGCTTCATAAGGCAAGTATATAGGGTGTTTTAAATTTAGCATGATACAGTCATCCAGTTGTCAGTTTGACATTTATCGGTGGAGAACCCCGATAATCATGCTGCCCCTTAGTTTTAACTACTGCATTTTAATAATTTTAAAACTGCTGGGTTTTAATAATTATTGTATTGCTCAGGTTGTTCCTGCATCTCCAGAGCGTTGCTGCAGCCCTGGAACAAGCCACCTTTCCTCTGTCCCCCAAATTGCTGCTTAAATAGTTGCTAAAATTTCTCATTCTCCCTGAAACTTTTCTAAATCTGAAAGATCTACTTCTTACCTTGCCTAGTTTGGATATGGAAATCTAGAATTTTTTTAAAACTTTTAAATTTAAAGTTAATTTTTTTTAACTTTAGTATATTTAAGATTCTTGTTCTTTTCTCCTCCTGGCACCGTGGCCACATAGAACAGCTAATTCACTGTTCTTTTATGATTTGGTTTGTTCCTCTGTTTGCTGTCGGTTTGTACCTTTCATATATCTGTCTTATTTTGTAACCTGCTAAACTCTAGGGGCCCAGTCTTCGTAGTTTTTTGTATAATTTTTTGCTTGATAAAAAGCTCAATGAAAGCATTTTCATTATGAGCTTGTAAAATACTTTAGCTCTGAGAAATGGTCCATTAATTCTGCAGCCATTAAATAATGGAAGATTATCTCACATCCACATGTGGAATGTGGCTTTCTGAAGAGAGCTTATGTCATCAGTCTAGATTAGTTTAATTTTACTACTTCATATTTTTGGCATGTAGAATTTCCAATTAATAATCCAAAAAATACGGGTGTAAGGAACATTGACATTAACAGTATTTGAAGTAGCATCATTCACATATGTGATGGCATCGTAACTGTGAATACCATCATTTTGAATATAGAAAGTTATTTTAGTACGTTTGGTTCACATAGTTAAGATCTGCTAACGTGAGTATAATGTGCTCTGTCATGCATTGAATATCGTACTTTTTTCATAGATAAAAATCCATTCCAGGTTTATGTTAACGAAATAAAAGCCAACCCACAAGGATGTAACCTTTTCCTTCATGCATTGAGAAGGTCATAGATTTTTCCTCACATTTGTTTCTTGGCTTTCAGCATTATTTAAAAAATGAAAAGTCTTTACCTCAGTGCCATAATATAGAAGTGTTTTAAGGAAAATTGTTCTTAGGTTTTATTATGTTTGTATTTAAAATTGAAAATGTATTTGTAATATCTTTAAGAACTTTCACAAATATGTATTAAGAGTAATTCTGTTGTTTTCACATTAAAAAAAATACACATATCCAACTTCTCCCAAATCCTACTCTTAGAAGTAGTTGCCAGACATTCTATGCATATGCAACCGTATGTTTTACATTTCTCTATATAGCCACAGATACAGGTAAATTCTTTTTAGTGTTTACACAAATAGGATTATGCTTTTTCTGTCTTCTGTGCTTTTTTCCTATGAACACATTCTGTCCACCTCATTCTTTTTAATGGCTGCATAGTATCTCATTATATGGATATACTGTAATTTATTGACTCAAACTATTATGACGACTGTTTAGATTGTTACCAGGTTTTTGCTAAAATATGTCCATTGTAATGAATATCCTTGTACCCTTATACAAATATGTGTTTTTAGAAATTGAATTGGTCAGTCCATAGGTATGCATATTAAATGTTTGCTACTTTGTCAAATTCTCTTCTAAAAAGGATTTTTTTTTACAAATTTGCAGTCCTACCAAGAGTGTGTAAAGGTTCCTGTTCTCCCATATTAGATCTAATTTTTTAAAGTCTATGTCTTGACAGGATTCTTATAGCTTTTGTGAATCATTAGGCCTACTCTGAATTTCTTCTGAAGATAAGTAAAATTTGTAATATAAGCTATACTAGTCTCATGGGTACCAATATTAAAGAAATTTGTTAGATGGAATAGACTAAAAATCAAGGTGATTTGTTTCATTTTCTGAGCTTGGCCAGGCTATTATTCTCAAGCTCAGTATCAGCCACCAATTGCCCTGGGAGCTCTGTGGTCTCCCAGTAGGCGTTCTCCTAGCATCTTCTTTTTCTTTTTATAAATTTATTTATTTTATTTTTGGCTGCGTTGGGTCTTTTTTGCTGCATGCAGGCTTTTCTCTAGTTGCGGCAAGCGGGGGCTACTCTTCGTTGCAGTGTGCAGGCTTCTCATTGCAGTGGCTTCTCTTGTTGTGGAGCACAGGCTCTAGGCACATGGGCTTCAGTAGTTGCAGTATGCAGGCTCAGTAGTTGTGGCTCACGGGCTCTAGAGCACAGGCTCAGTAGTTGTGGTGCACGGGCTTAGTTGCTCCATGGCATGTGGGATCTTCCTGGGCCAGGGCTCGAACCCGTGTCTCCTGCACTGGCAGGTGGATTCTTAACCACTGTGCCACCAGGGAAGCCCTGTCCTAGCATCTTCATTTGGGCTTCTCGGTGAATGTGAGAACAGAGATGGAAAGCTTCTCTTGAAGACTCTTATCCTTTTGCATTCTGTGCCACTTACGATAACATTGCCTAACACCCCTAATTTGCTTTTAATCATTGGTACTTTGGTGAGAGAGAATCTACACTAAGCAGAAGGCTGTTTGAAAAATTTGAGTTGTATGTGATAGTCATTTACTAAGGGACATCACATATCACTTTTTTTCCTTTTTTCTTCTTTTATAAAATCACTTGGCGTGTTCTTTCAGCTTCCAGAATCGTAGCCAGCCACCCCTTCTCTGGGTGGTTTACATCAGCCTCTCCGGGCAGTACTTTGAAGTCTGTGAAAGACACTGGTAATTTAGGCTGACATACTTGGCAGGCCTGTTTAAAAAGCAGAATTGTTTGATGGCATGACACAAGAGGTCTGTTAACTGAGTTATAAAGAACTGAGGCATTTCCAACAAACCCTAGTTTTGACATGAAATTTAAATAGTTCTTATTTTGCGGCATGCAGTCAGTGAACTTCCTGTGATGTAATATGGTCTCTCAGTGCAAAATACTAGGAAGTGGGAATTTTATTATGCCTAGCAGTTTCTCCAAGGAGAAATTCTGCGTGGAACTGAGTATGTGTTTATTTTCTCTTTTAATTCAATCCAGCTAATTCAGAGGGAATGCCTTAGCAAGATGTGAGGAAGCAAGTCTAGAGGGAATGGTAGCACTTGGAAGAGATGTGAAAAAACAGCCAATCAGTGGTGGGAGCTGGAGGGGGCACCTAGATAACATGTTTAATCTAATTCTTATGGTGGGTTTAGTATAAAGCCCCAAAAGTCAGTGGCCGTTCCTTAAAAGACTGCAAAATTGAGTTTAAAAATATATAGCTCATTATTGTTCATGCGTGTGCTGTAAACATCCTGAAATCTTTCTTGAACGGAGTATAATTGTTTTAAGTCCTGTATTTTTTATTGTAACTTCATTATTCTGATCATCAAAATCACTTAATTGTTTTTTTAATTCTAAGTCTTTAAACCAGATGTTGCTCCTCTTATCAGAACGGCAAGTTTTACATAATTTGGAGATCAGGACAGAAGTATTCCAAGGCAAAGGTTACCAAAACAGAGCTTCCAGTTTGTGTTGCTAAGCTCTCTGGATGATGGCATTACTGTTGGACTCTTCTCTCACAGCAAAAATGGGACTACAAAGTGGTTTCAGTACGTGTCTGTGTGTTAAAGTGGAAGCATGTGACACCAACAAATGGGTACCACATGGCAGAGATACCCAGGAGCAAGTCTGTAATATGAAAGGGATAAATTAGTTTTGTTTCATTTCATTTTTTTCCCTTCAAGGGAAGGGGGGTGGGGAGAGGGGTTGAGCAGGGAGGGAGAGGGAGAGGAGGGGGAGAGGACGAGTGTGTGTGTGTGTGTGTGTGTGTGTGTGTGTGTGTGTGTGTGTGTGTGTGCGCCTACAGAGCAATCAGGCCCCTCATTTTAGTTAATGCATGTGGTTGATTTAGTGACGTTTGATGCCTGCCTGGTTTTAATATTAATCTTTATTCTGACACCTCCGATTATAGCTTTTAGGTACCACATTACTTTATTCTTGCACATGGAAATGATGGAGAGTGACAGTGGCGCAGTACTCACTTTCCGACACCAGCTGGCTCTTGTGCTGACTTAGACTGTGGCCACTGTCTTGTCCTGGCCTTGTTTAATGATTTCTTTGTGTATGCTTAGCTTCCTTTCCAGGCTTTATTCATTTATTCAGAAAATAATTGTTGAGGGTTTAGTCTGGGCAGGCTGTATGCTGGCTTTGACCTCTACCCTCTAGGGATACCTAGAGTGGATTGCTTTGAACATAGTGGGTGCTAAGAAATGTTACATGGCAAGAACAGTTATTTCTGTATGTATGTTCACTCCAAAGTTTAATTCAGAATGTACTTCCCATGAGTTACAATACTGTTGATGGCTAGAAACTTTAGTTAACTGACTTCTTAAAATAATTTATTTCAGTTGCTTGACTACAATTCTTAAATATGAAAACTTTTGAAAATGAAAACATCTGTGTATCATATCAAAAACATGTCAAGAATGCACATCTTTGACTATACTAATATATTCATACATAAGCTTGCCCTTATATTGCCCTTATTTTCATCTAAATCCTTTAGAGATTTAGAGATCTCATCTAAATCCTATAGAGATTTAGAGATTTCTACTGTATAGTAGAGAGGGCATGGATTTTAGAGTTAGACAGTCCTGGTCAAATCCTGGTTTTGTAACTTATTAGCTGTGTAATTAATTACAGTTATCTCCAGGCAGTTAGCTTGACTTTGGGCAAAACCTTTCTGAACTTTTGTTTCCCCATCTTATTTTCCCTATCCACTTTATAGGTACAATAAAACCTAGCTTACATGAGTGTCTTGAGAATTAAGATGACAGATAGGTTGATAGAAAGATACTAAGTTCTGGATACTAAGTTTCCCTTTCCTTTTACCCCATTTATTGGCTAACTTTTATATTACTAGCAGTAAAATACAGTGTTTTAAAATACTCATTTGTTTATTTGGATATCTGGAAGGCAAAAGACATTCTGTATTTTGTGCAAATTATAGTATGGGAATAAGTCTGTGGAAGAACTTTTGCTCAGTACATGCTAATATGAAGCAGCTTTTTATTTTCAGTTTGTTCTCCCAGATAGACATTAGTTTGTTCTTTCTCTTTTCCTGATTTGAATGGCAAAACGAAGCCAACATTCATTTATTGTTTGTGTAGAGCAGTGGTCTCCTCCAGAATTTATTAAGGGACCACAAGTGTATCTACCTGTTAAAAAGTTAAATGATCTCCACTGAATTTGAGTCTGTCTTTATATGCTATGCATTTCTTTCTTTTAAAAATGAGTTTTACTAAAAATAGAACTACCGTATGACCCAGCAATCCCACTACTGGGCATATACCCTGAGAAAACCATAATTCAAAAAAGAGTCATGTACCACAATGTTCATTGCAGCACTATTTACAATAACCAGGACATGGAAGCAACCTAAATGTCCATCGATAGATGAATGGATAAAGAAGATGTGGTACGTATATACAATGGAATATTACTCAGCCATAAAAAGAAACGAAATTAAGTTATTTGTAGTGAGGTGGATGGATTTAGAGTCTGTCATACAGAGTGAAGTAAGTCAGAAAGAGAAAAACAAATACCGTATGCTAACACATATATACGGAATCTCAAAAAAAAAAATGGTTCTGACTAACCTAGGGGCAGGACAGGAATAAAGATGCAGATGTAGAGAATGGACTTGAGGACCCAGGGAGGGGGAAGGGTAAGCTGGGACGAAGTGAGAGAGTGGCATGGACATATATACACTACCAAATGTAAAATAGATAGCTAGTGGGAAGTAGCCGCATAGCACAGGGAGATCAGTTCGGTGCTTTGTGACCACCTAGAGGGGTGGGATAGGGAGGGTGGGAGGGAGACACAAGAGGGAGGGGATATGGGGATATATGTTTGCATATGGCTGATTCACTTTGTTATACAGCAGAAACTAACAACATTGTAAAGCAATTATACTCCAATAAAGCTGTTTAAAAAAAAGTGAGTTTTAAATTTTTGTAACCATCACTGCGGATACAGAACAGTTCTGTCACCCCCAAAACCCACGTGTCCCACGTTGTCACATTTTATCCCCCACATCTAACCCCGGGCGACCACTATCTTGTTCTCTGTTGGTATACTTTTGCTTTTTCCAGAATGTCATATAAATGGACTTACATTGTCCACTTATATTGCCTTTTAAGACTGGCTTCTTTCATTCAGCTTCATGTCCTTGAGGTTCATCTAAGTTATCAAGTCTCCCTTATTGCTGAGTAGTATTCCATTGTATGGGTGAACCAGTTTATCTAGTCACCCATTAGAGTTCACTTGGATTATTGCAATTATTTTTTAAAAATATTACATTGTATAAGTTTGTCCTGATTTTCAAAGTAGAAAAAATATACTAATCAAGGAAAAATGGGGAAAAAAAATTCCTGCCCAAACAGAACCTCTATTAACATTCAGGTATATTTCTTTACATTCTTTTTCCTGTGCATGGAGTTTTTTGGCTTGTGGTTATATTTACATAGCTGTGATTCTTCATAAATTGCTTTTTTTTTTCATGTTTTAATTGTGGTATGTATATATGACAAACAATTTAAAAAGATGATAAAACAACCACTAGTGTAACCATCCAAGTTAAGACCCTTCCCCATCAAAACTACCTTCCCTTTACCTAGAGCAATCACTGTCCTAACTTTTGTGATAGTCATTCCCTTCTTTGCTTCATAGTTGTCCAACCTGTGTATATTCTTTAGATAATATAATTTAGTTTTGACTCTTTTTGAACTTTGTGGCCTCCTTTTTTTTTTTTTTTTTTTGCGGTATGCGGGCCTCTCCCTGTTGTGGCCTCTCCCATTGCGGAGCGCAGGCTCCGGATGCCCAGGCTCAGCGGCCATGGCTCACGGGCCCAGCCGCTCCGCGGCATGTGGGATCTTCCCGGACCGGGGCACGAACCCGCATCCCCTGCATCGGCAGGCGGACTCTCAACCACTGCGCCACCAGGGAAGCCCTGTGGCCTCCTTTTTTTGTTTTGTTTACTATTGTAAGTATTCTAGCTCTATTATGATAAATCTTTATAAAGATGCCTTTTAGCTGTGTAGTATTCTGCTGAGTGAGTGTGCTGTACTTCATGTAGCCATTTCCCAATTTGGGTTGTTTCTAATTTTCACTATTGGAAATAATGCTTTATGTAGAAGTAATATCTTTCTACATGAATCCATTTTTGTATTTAGAATTATTTCTTTTGGATAGTATTGTAAATAAAAGAGTATGAAATTTTAAGGCTCTGAAAAATGTTGCTAAATTCTTTACCAATTCGTACCACGATGAAGCCTTATTGTTCCTGGGCCAGCATTGAGGTTTTTCCGCATCTCCCCCAAGTAAATCACTTCAGGGAATTTAATGGTTGAAAAACCATCTTATCTCGTCTTTCTGAGGTTGATTGGTTCTACGTTTTCTAATTGGTTTCCTTTTTTGTTGATTTTGCTTGAGTTTATGTTTTGGGGTAAATCAGCTTCTTAAGTGATGGTCAGTGTAGCCTTGTGACCAATTCTTTTATTTTTTTTCAGATGTAGGTGCAAGAAACTACAGGCATCTCTGTGCTGTTTATTACAACAAGAATCCTGGGTTTGAGATAATCCATGGGCTTCTGGACAGAATCATGCAGCTACTTGATGTGCCTCCTGGTGAAAAGAAGGGAGGATATGTGATCAAAGCATCAGAAGGTGAGACAGATCAGCTGAGTCTAGAGTCAATGATCCCATAATGAAGAGGCGAAGCCCTATTTGTGATAAAGTTTTTTTGGTTTTAATTTAGAGGGGAGGTGAGAGATAGAGCTTCATATCAATGAATTGTCAGTATTTTCTAGAAATACCCTTTTTCCCTCCAGCATTTTGAGAAGATGCTTTTCAGAGCTCTTGTAGTGCCACACAGTATACTTTTGTTCCAGCTGAGTGCTGGTAACCCCTAGTTACTGGCACCATCAAGTCATGGCCAACCCACAATCCAAACTGGAAGCTGAGAGAACCAAAACTCATGACTTGTGCTCAGAGCCTCCTGCCTGAAGCCTTTAAGGCAAAAGAAAAAAGAGAGACATTGGAAGTTAGGCTAACTAAATTGTATATATGCTCCTAAAATGCTAAATATAGGAGTAATGCTAAACTCCTAAAATGCTGAATTGTATTTATACTCCTAAAATGTTTCTTGTTGTCTGAGGAATTCTGAAATTTTTGCTTTTCATATCCCTATAGCTTGAATCAGTATTAGACAAGAGATCCAGAGACAACTTGAAAGAAACATTTTACCACTTTATTTCCACTGTTTACCTGACAATTTTATAACTTTTTTTGGCATCTTAAATTTCTATTGGAACGTTCACTTTTTTAAAAGTGTTATTTAGCGGTACTTATGGTGGTGTGAGGTTTGGGGGGACATATTTTTGTTTTCCCCTAGTTTTATTTTTCTTAGTCCTCAGGGATGGTTTTTTATTGTTTGTTTCAATTTTTTTTTTAATTTGGAAACTTCTTTGAAAATGCAATAACCCTAAATATATGGCCTTTTTAGGTTGAAGATTTGTGGAGTTATCTTTTTTTTTAATAAAATTGAAAGATTAAATATTGCAGGGAGTTACCGTTTTCTACCACATCCCTCATTAGTAATCATTCAGTAAAGATATGTGTGATGCTTATAGAATTTTAGAGTGTTGGAACTGGGTCTTAGAGTTCATCAAGTCCAGTTCCTTGATTTGACAAGTGAAGGAGCCAAGGATAGGCAAGCTAAGTGGGTTGGCCTGGGTCACACATGGGGACCCCAGGGCGCCTGCCTCCCAGTGTTCTTTCCACAAGACCAAGTTGCCTATCTTTATAGTGGCTTTACATTTTACTCATTCACCAGTTGACTCTTCTGGAATTTCTGCTTTAAGATCTGGTCATCCAAGTTAATGGCAACCTGAAAGCTGATGTGACACATTTTTTTTTAACCTTCTTTACAGAGTCTTTTCTCAGAAATTTTACTTCATATAGAGATTAGCTGAATAAAAATCTGTTTCCTGAAACAGATTATGCCATATATATGAGATATAATTTTTTTTCTTATTTGAAATGTTGCAGAGAGCTGAAATGGTAAATTGGAACATAATTTGTTGTGGATATGATACTTTTATATGTAACTTTTATATTAATGATGTTTCTATAAGCCATAAACCAGTGTCTTAATATTATGACTCTCCTGCCTCAGTAAGTTCCTTAGACATGTTTCTCAGAAGCCTCTAAGTTCCCCTGTCATGAGACAGGCTTCAAGAAGACAGAATAAGTAGGACACAGATCCTGCTGTCAAGGAACCTACAGGGGGAATGACCACTGCATACCAGCTTTCACAGTAAGCTGCTAAGGCAAGTGCCTTGAAGTTTCCAAAGAGGGAGATGGTGCGGTTTCTTAAGAGCATATGGGAAAGCGTTAGTGAGTTTCTGGAAAGTGACATAGGCCTTCGAAGGAATAGGTGGGAGACAGGGGAAGCAAGGCAAACCACCAGAGCAAAGGCAAAAAATGATGGGAAACATAGCCTAGTGCAGTTTGGTTTGACTACAGGGTGAGGAAGAAGCTTGGGACTACATTTAGAGTCCTGAGTGCTAAAATAAGGAGTTGTAGCTAATTAGCTGGAAAATATTGAAGCTGCTGCTGCTTTTTTTTTTTTTTTCCTTAAGTGAGTGATGTAATTAGATCTGTACTTTGAAGGAATTAATCTGGCAGCAGTATGTAGGCTGGGCGGCATGGAGAGTAGAGGGGAAGAGAATGGTTGAAAGGTGTTATAGTGAGAATAAGGACTTGACTTTGAATGTCGGCCAAGGCTATACCAAGGAGAAGACTGATTTAAGAAACTTTATGAAGGTAGAAGCTACAGCATTCAGCATTTGGAAAAGTTCCACCTGGAACCTTTTGTGCCACTCGGAACCTTTTAGGATACAGCTCATATGTGTTGATCTTTTTTTTAAGTTCTATTTTCATCATTCTAAACCTATGATATTATAATTTTAATCCTTTTATATTTTAGCACCAAAACAATATAATACTTAGTACTTAATTTCCCTATTATGTAGATGTCTATTATTTTGGCTTGGAGTGTGTGTGTGTGTGTGGGGGGGTGTTTTGAAATTAGAAAATACATTCATAAACTGTAACCACTTACGATGTGGTTGTAGGTCTTTATGTTCAGTTTTTTAGGCCAAATTGTTACTGGTGTTTGATTTTGTATGAGGACAGAGGCCATTTTGTCTTTCCTTTTGAATTTACTTTGGCTCTCATAGTAGAATACTGTAATGTTATATTATATTTTAATTATCTATTTTGATTACGTAATGACAAATATGATTACCTTTTTAAAAATGGTTAAAGAAACCAAGACCTAAAGAAGTGGCTTGTCAAAATAAGTCAGCAGTAAGGTTGGTATAAGTTCTTCATCTAAAATTTAATTCATATATAATATGTGTATATATATATCTCCTAAGTAAATCCCTACACAGGAATTTGGTTGCTGGGGCATGTTTAGCTACATCATTTTCTCAGATTTATTGTTATTTTGCATAAAGCTTTTTCTGCTTCAAGAAAAGGTCTTCAGAGTATCAAAAAAGTCAAGAAGAAACAGATTAAGAGCTACCGTTTCCTGCCATTCTTGATTACTGAGTTGTCTTCTATTACCCTGGCATATGGTTTACCTTTTAATAATTAAAAGTCCGTGGTGGCTTTGCCATTATAATTGAGCTAAGTCTGTTCACCAGAGAGTCTTGCTAATGTCAGTTCATTGGCAGATATACCTAATCTCTCTCTGTCCTTTCTAATGAACACCACTGACTTTTGTGCTGCTTTGTTTGGTGGTAGAGAGTGGAGCAGAACTTGATTCCCTTTTGAGAAACTTGGCCCTGTCCACTGTGAGAGAAATCTGGTAACTCATTTCATTGATCATCACATTGATCTCAGGGAGTTCTGTTGACATTGGCATGTAACCTGGCTTCTCATGCAGACAGCAGCCCTCTGCAGCCTGTGGATCTCTGAGAAGCACTCCCAAGTCCTGTGACTGCAGCCACAATTAGAAGCCATGGTCACTTAGTCTCACAGAGTTTTTATTTGCTGAGCGCCCTTGCAATTAAGAACACAAGGTGAGCTAGAATGCCACACTGCTTATAGAATAAGGGCAGTCGTTGAGTAGAAAAAAGAAAGAAGAACCTTTAACTTTTTAACAGACTGTAGAGCATTTTGAGCACTTGGAACAACTCATCATGTTTTAGTGGCATTTGATCGGATCATTACAGCATATGTATATGCTTTTTTTCAGACTTCTTCTCCTTTGTTTTTGTGGTTTGTTGCAAACTAAATTATGTAAAAATGCATTTATCCTTTTCAAAACCACTTCTGGGCAAGGAAAATTCGCAACATTTTTGTGTTTAGAACGGTTATGTGGTTCCTGGGCAAATCAGTGGCGAAAATAATTTCTTAGGGAAGGTAGTAGGCTTTGTGTGGGATTGGCTGCATTGACTTGAGTGTGTATTTTTTCCCCTTGAATTTGTTACTATTTCAGTTTTGTTTATTCACAAATCTATGGAAAATGTCAGTTTAACCTGAGACAAGATTCCTGATGGAAAAACAGAAGTTTTAGTACTTTTAGTTTTGACAATTCTAATTTTCATGCTGCTCAGAATTCATTTTGTGAAATGAAAAATAACCTTGTAAGTAATAGGCACATTTAATCCTGCACCATATGTACCCACAGAGGTCATTTAGATACCTTCTGTTACAGCATCACCTAATGATCATTGACTTGACCTGTAGGTCATGACCTTTTTCCTCTTTTAGGACACCTGTGAAAGATTTCAGATGCTAAAAAGTACGGGTGAAATTGTGATGTCTCCCCAGCCTTCACACTGGTTTTTAGTGTAACATGAGCTTGGAAATATATGAGAATATGTACTGAACAGCTTGCTGGAGTAAAGGGTTCCGTTTATGGTCTGATTTACACAAAAGTCTAGGCTGGAAAAAAGGGGGGATCTGTATAGTGTCTCCACATTTTTAGTTACCATCAGCAAAGACATTACTCTGTTAAGGCACCACATTGAAAAGAAAAAAGGTTTGGAAGTTTTTAAGCTTCTGACCTTATTACTCTGTGTAAAAAATGTCCTTAATCCTCTGATTCTCTGGTTCTTTTCGGTGTTTGAGGCAAGCTTTCAAATACTCCAATTTTTGTTACCTTCTTTGAAGGCTTTATTAAGAGCAATATTAAACACATCTGCAGTGATCACCACAGCGGGATGACATGGGGCCACAGTGCCCATTAAAGCCTCAGCAGTTATCATGATTTGCGTAGCCCTGTATTGTTCTTTAGTGTGTTTTATTTCCTTGCCTCACTCTCATATGTGTGAGGCAAAGTTCTCTCCACTCATGCTCACCACCTCGTGCTTTTGGTGTGCCTTGGTACCCACTTGACATTTCAGTACTCAGGGTCGTAGTGCGTGCTCCATAGCAGGTCCCACTTGAATGACTTGGTCAGCTCACTTTCCCATCTGATAGGTCTTGTAACGCAGTGTTTCTGAACTTCTTTTTTTTTTTTTTTTTTTTTTTTTGCGGTACGCGGGCCTCTCACCGTTGTGGCCTCTCCCGTTGCGGAGCACAGGCTCCAGACGCGCAGGCTCAGCGGCCATGGCTCATGGTCCCAGCCGCTCCGCGGCATGTGGGATCTTCCCGGACTGGGGCACGAACCCGTGTCCCCTCCATCGGCAGGTGGACTCTCAACCACTGCGCCACCAGGGAAGCCCAGCATGCATCTCTTAATCCCATACTCCCAATTTATCCTCACGCCCTTCCCCTTTGGTAACCATAAGTTTGTTTCCTATGTCTGTGAGTCTGTTTCTGTTTTGTAAATAGGTTCATTTGTACTATTTTTTATTTTTATTTTATTTTTATTTTTTTTATTTTTTATTTTTTTTATTTTTTGCGGTATGCGGGCCTCTCACTGTTGTGGGCTCTCCCATTGCGGAGCACAGGCTCCGGACGCGCAGGCTCAGCGGCCATGGCTCACGGGCCCAGCCGCTCCACGGCATGTGGGATCTTCCCGGACCGGGGCACGAACCCATGTCCCCTGCATTGGCAGGCGGACTCTTAACCACTGGGCCACCAGGGAAGCCCTGTACTATTTTTTAGATTCCACATGTAAGTGATATATAATATTTGTCTTTTTCTGTCTGACTTACTTAGTGTGATATTCTTTTGTCCATCCATGTTGCTGCAAATGGCATTATTTCATTCTTTTTATGGCTGAGTAGTATTCCACTGAATTTATATGTCACATCTTCTTTATCCATTCATCTGTTGATGGACATGTAGGTTGCTTCCATGTCTTGGCTATTGTAAATAGTGCTGCTGTGAACATTGGGGCACATGTATCTTTTTGAATTAGAGCTTTCATCTTTTCTGGATATATGCCTAGGAGTGGGATTGCTGGATTATGTGGTAATTCTATTTTTAGTTTTTTAAGAAACCTCCATACTGTTTTCCATAGTGGCTGCACCAATTTATATTCCCACAATATGACAGTGTAGGAGGGTTCCCTTTTCTCCACACTCTCTCCAACATTTGTTATTTGTAGACTTTTTGATGATGGCCATTCTGACCGGTGTGAGGTGATACCTCATTGTAGTTTTGATTTGCATTTCTCTGCTAATTAGCAATGTTGAGCATCTTTTCATGTGCCTGTTGGCCATCTGTATGTCTTCTTTGGAGAAGTGTCTATTTAGGTCTTCTGCCCATTTTTTGTTTGGGTTATTCATTTTTTTTTTGTTTTTGTTGTTATTGAGTTGCATGAGCTTTTTGTATATATTGGAAATTAATCCCTTGTCAGTCACATTGTTTGCAAATATTTTCTCCCAGTCTGTAGGTTGTCTTTTCATTTTGTCTATGGTTTCCTTTGCTGTGCAAAGGCTTCTAAGTTCGATTAGGTCCCATTTGTTTATTTTTGCTTTTGTTTCCATTACTCTAGGAGATGGATCCAAAAAATACTGCTGGAATTTATGTCAGAGTGTTCTGCCTATGTTTTCCTCTAGGAGTTTTATAGTATCCAGTTTTACATTTTGGTCTTTAATCCATTTTGAGTTTATTTTTGTATATGGTGTTAGAGAATGTTCTAATTTAATTGTTTTAACGTAGCTGTCCAGTTTTCTCAGTGTCACTTACTGAAGAGACTGTCTTTTCTCCATTGTGTGTTTTTGCCTCCTTTATTAAATATTAATTGACTGTAGGTGTGTGAGTTTATTTCTGGGGTCTCTGTGCTGTTCCATTGATCCATATGTCTGTTTTTGTGGTAGCACCACGCTGTTTTGTTTACTGTAGCTTTGTGTTATTGTCTGAATGCACTACTCAGTTCTGATCTTACATATGTAGGTTTGGTTTGCCTCAGGGAGGAGCACCTTTACACACTGGCAGCACCCTGGTTTTGGCACACTGGTGCACTGCAGCGACTGCTCTCCTCTGAATTCCTAGAGAATGATGTGTTCTGGTGCACTAAATATTAACCCCCTAAACAGTCAATTCAGCTTTAATCCAGAAGGATTAAAAGGATGGATGGGTGGAGAGAAAAAGAGGTACACATATTGAATACATCTCTAGGTAGGGTTGATAAATAAGTGCTCCTATCTGAAAAATGTGCTTTTCCCCTTGAGGTATTCACATTTAGTATTTCCTTTTCTTTCAAGGTGTAGGACGAGGGCAATAATTTTTACCCCCCCACCTTTTTTTGAGAATTGATGGAAGAAACTCCTATAATGTAAACGCCATTTTATTAACTTTTTAAAATCTTGAAACAGTTACAAGCTTATTAAAACAGGTGCAGGACAAAAAACTTTCCTGAACTGTTTGAGAATAAATTGCCAGCCTGTACCCCTTAATACATTAGTGTGTATTTCTTACAAACAGGGACATTGTCCTACATAACCAAAATATAATCGTCAAAACCAGGAAAATATTATTCACGTTAATGTTAACCCCATCTAATCCTTTTACCCTGGGCAAGTTTTATCAGTTATCCTTTATATCAAAGAATCACTTATTGCCTTTAGCTGTCATGTCTCATTAGCCTCCTTCTGGAGAGTTATAGAATAGTCTCTCCTTGACTTTCATGACCCTGACACTTTTGGAGATTATAGGCCAGTTATTTTGTAGTGTGTTCCTCAATTTGGGGTTGTCTAGATTCAACTTAGGCAACTTTGCAGGAATGTTGCAGAAGTAACGCTCTCTTCTCAGTGCATCCTGTCAGTGGCACCCGATTTCCACTTATAGCTGATAATGTTCACTTAATCACCTGATCAAACTAGTGTCTGCTAGGCTTCTTTACTGTCAAGTTACTCGTTTCTCCATTATCATCATAAACATTTTGTGGGCAGGAGCTTTGAAATCATGCAAATGTTCCATTCCTAATCAGTCCTCCTATTTATCTATCTTAGTATGGATTCATTATTTTCTGTTTTATTCAGTGTATCTTAATCCATTATTCTGATTCTCACGTTGTCCTCACTTTGGCCAGTGGGAGTCCCTTCAAGCTGGCTTCTGTATCCTTTTAACATGTTCCTATTATTCTTTATTATTGTTAGCACTCTCTTGCTTTGGGCACAAGAAGATATTCAAGGCTTATCTTGATCTTTCCATTGTCCCATTTCTCCATCCTGGTTCCTTTTAGTGGGGAATGGTGTCTACAAGTCAAGATGTAGGGTTCTAGTTGCACACAGACACATACATATACTAACTTACTCCTGTATCTATACATATTTTAAAGACCATAAGCCCCCAGCAATACCTCCATTCCAGTCCAACACCTTAGGGTTCATTCCAGTTTTCTCCCCTTCTGTATTTGTACCTCACTTCTCCAACAGTGAGGAACCTGGTTCCCGTGATTCATAATTTATCCACTTACTTGCTCATTGCTCCTGTTGGTAACTAAACTCCATCTTGTCCCCTGCGTGTCTGCCCTGCCCATCACTCACTCTCAGTCTCTGACTGCCCCCTCGGGGCTGTTCCCCTCTCACCTGTGCATGCCCTCCCTGCCCCCTTTAGCTCTGACACCCAGTGCCCACACTTGAGTGAGAGGATTTCTTCTTTCCTCAGCCCCTTTAGGGCTGGATTGTTCTGGAAGGGAAGGAGAAGACTTTTTAAGTCTTGAGAAGCTTTTATTGGTAGGGAGGTTCTTACTAAAATGAAAGGGAGAAAATAGTTGTATATGGTGATGCTTTTTTGGATGTGGGTGATAATATAGGAAATATATTTCTGGGCTCATCTTATATAGTTTCTGCCTCAGACCTGGAATCAGCTATATTGCCAAGTGGCCCTGGTTCCTTTTAGTGAGAAATCAAATTTAGATCACAGTCTAGGTGCTAAGGTTGCTCATTGCTACTGAGTGAGTCATTGTTTCTAGGACTTTTTGGTACGCAGAGGAAAACCTTTTTAAAAAAAAAATTTTTTTTTTTTAAAGAAAAGCCTTGAGTTCATATGGGTAGTTCCAATTTATATTCAGGATTAGAGGATTTTTACTTAATATGTTTGTCTTTATAGTTAGCTCTTTTTCTTTACATTGAAAATCTTGGTTCCTAATGAATTTACATTATTACCTATTTATCCATCTTTGTTTCAAAATATCAATATTATTGCTAATAACATGATTGTTAGAAACAGTTTAGGCTTTATCTTCAGTTCTTTTTGTACTTAGAAAATATTCTACAAAATAAAGTACATTTTGACCAACATATTCCCAGTATTTCTTTTTATCAGGCAAGACTGTAGAAGCCTTAAATAACTAATGCTTGCACTGATGTTTTAAAGTATTATATTAATTCACAGTCTGCTTTGTTTAAAAATTAGAAATGCATATTTTACTGTGGACTTTGGGGCAGTGGGGAGGCAGAACCTTAATCGAACATACATTAGGTATCTGTCTTCTCTGGAGTTTCTTTCATCTGCCAGCACATTCCTTCCCTCCCCGTTATGCTGCCTTTAGAGAGACAGTCTTCAGTATATTACAGCATTGCAGGAATCCCACAGATTGACATTCATTTAAAGCATTCCTGCTACTTTTATATAAATGATAGGCAGACCATCTGACTTCATTGAGGTCCCAGTTGTGGTTTTGATCTTGATGGATTATTTTACTTTACATTAGTGTTCAGTAGCTGTGGCCTAATCTCCACCTGCTTGAGAAATAAATGCCAGTAGTCACTTGGGTGACGTGGGCAACCCATCCCCCTCCTGGAAATACCTCTGAGCACCTGCTGGCCCTGGTGGGTCGTGGGTCAGGAACGTTGTCTTCCTGCCGAGGGTTCTTCTAGGCCAAATAGGCCACATACAGGGCCGGCAGCTCGCCTTCAGACCCCAGCCCTCCACACTTGCAGCCTTTGCGTCTTAGTTGTTCCTTCTTCCGCTACTCCCCCTTCAGAACCCTGTACTCTCATTGTTCCCATTTTACCCTTTAAAAAAAAATTTCTTTTCAGGAAAGCATCTGACTTGAAGTTCAGTTGATACATATCAGTGTGAACTTAAGAGATGCTTTAATTTTTGGCATTCTTTCTCATTGTGAAAGGAGAAAAA
Organism: Hyperoodon ampullatus; assembly: GCF_949752795.1. NCBI lineage: Eukaryota > Metazoa > Chordata > Mammalia > Artiodactyla > Ziphiidae > Hyperoodon > Hyperoodon ampullatus. The sequence goes on from NC_136921.1 coordinate 16,220,656, forward strand.
TTTGGTCCCTTTATGAAAATGTCAGGTTATTAGCTTTAAAAAGGGTGGGGCAAATTTAGTGGAATGGAAAATCCTTTCCATCTTCTGAAACCACACCCAGTTGACAGACACACACACACACCTCCTTATGTGAAAAGAGCATGTTTGGAAGAGGTGAAAGAAGAAACGTGGGAAACAGCAACATGGCCCAGTATATTAGCAAATAGGTAGACATTAATTACCTGCCTTTCTTTAAACAATAAACCGTGCGACTGTAGTTACAATAATTTTATTTCTTTTGAATGATGTTGAAGCCAGCCCATAAAGAGTAAACAGTTGAGCAGAAATATCAGATAAAATGCCTTGCTCTAAATGTCTCCAGAACTTCCTGTTGTCTGTTCTGTGAGACCTGTTTTGATGTGTCCAATATTCATCAGTAGCTGTTAAATATTTTATCAATGTTGTTTTCGCAGCCACTACACTTTGACACTCTTCTTCCAGAAGGGAAGGGTTTCTGCTTATTCTCTTAATCCCTAAAGGCCCCTAGCTTGTTTGTGAATTGCATTCTCTGAACAAAGATCTCCTTTTGGAATTATTTTCCTGGGCTGCATTGATGCTTTTTTTTTTTTTCCCCCCACCAGTGGAACTGAAAAAAAAGGTAGTAAGTAGTTGGTACTATGCAAGGGCAAATTTTTAAAAAATCAGTGTTGTACAAAATAAGATCAGTATAATCTTACATTAAGTTTGTGGTTGGTTGGTACTACCATTGCTAGAAGTCCACTGTTTAACATTTTGATATGTAATTGAACTATACAATAATTGGCATTGTTTTACTTGTGTGGTACTATCTTTGGCAAAAGGAAGAAACCAAAAAAGAGCAACAAGTAACATACATGTTACAGGAGCCCTATTTATAACAGTGGATAATTGGAAACAACTCCAACATAAAATACTTAAAGAACAATTTGGCAAACTACTACATACAAATATAATGGCATATAATAAACGTGAATTATAAACTAAGTTGAAAAAGCAGATGTTAAGATGGTAGAGACTCTAATTAAAATGATAGGGAAGAATACATTTTGTTGAGCCCTAGGAGGCATGATCAACTGTGATGTAGTAACCGTAACTCTTGTGTGTTGGGTCAGGTCCTTCTGTTGTGTTAGCCCATGTGATTTAGGACTTAATCCCTTTATGCCAGTTTCTTCATCTGTAAAATGGGGATGATAATGTCTGTCCTGTCTGTACCACAGGGTTGTTGGGAGAGGCAGATATAAGAAGTTGGGACAGCATTTTGGAACGGGTGATCACTCTCCAGAGTACCCTCTGGGTAGATACTAGGTCTGCCCTTCAGAAAATCAGCATTGGATAAAAGAGTCACAGATTGGGGTTCAAGAAGGAACTGGGTTCTCAGCTCTGCTGTTACCTGGCTGTATGGTTTTCTTAACCTCTTTGGTATCCATTTTCTCATATTAGAAATAAAGGCATGGACAAAATCACTGCCAGGGTCATTTCTAGTTTGAAGATTCTGCAGGAGTTTAAATGGTTCAGAAGCAGTCTCTGCCTGAGGGTCTAATGTAGCAGCTCTTTTTCTTCACCCTTTTAGGTGGTGTCATTGTGGTGCTTATTTATCTGTTTAAATTATTCCAGTCTTGTTTCAGGAATCTGGAACTTATTCTTTAAGGATGCCTGTGTTATATGGGATTTTTTAAAATGTAGTTCTGTCTTCCCTGGAAAGCTCTAGGTTTTGTCTATATCATGTTGTGTTAATAATATTGTAGAGCATACTTGGTTATGTCCAAAGGCTAGAGGTTGTCAGTCTTTTTTTAAAGGTTTTGTTTATTTAATTTTAAACCAGAGGAGGTTTGCAAACATGAAATGGACAGCTTGACCAAAAGTTTGAAAACACCATTCCCTAGGCCTTCTGTGCCTTGGGGCCACACACAGAGGTGGTCACTCTCTGGCCTATGCTATTGCTTGCCTCGGGCAAGTCCCCTAATCTCCTTGTGCTTCACTTTTTCCATCTGTAACTTGCCTGTCCTTGGGGCTTGGCCAGGGCTGCACTGGGACCAAGTCACTCCCTTTACTGGGGATGAAAGGAGATGAGTAGAAAGCAACATACTTTGTTTTCACAATCTCATTATTCTCTTCTTTGTCTTCTACACTCCCTACTTGTCTGCTGAAGTTTAATTCTGAAACTACAGCACATCTATGATAATGACATGTTTGAGGTTATGTTTATTCCATGCTGGCCAAAGGTCTCAGTTGAGTAAGTTAACTAATTGTGAAATTACAGATGCAATCTCAAACACTCAACATTTCCATTCTTTCCTTTAATTAGCCCTAGAATAGTCTCTTTATTGTTGTTGTTTTATTATTTTACTATAACTGTGGAGAAAGTATTGATAATAAATTGCTTATATTTGGTTGGAGAAATTGTCCTTTAAAGGTTTTTATCAGATGAAAGACTGGGAAAGACCCATTTTATTGACCCAGGAAGGCAGGATGATGATCCATACCTTTTATTTTTGAGTTGTTATTCTATATCTGTCCTGTGAACATTTAAGAAATGTGAAAATTTGGGAGGAAATGATTCAAGTGCCAGACAAATGTAGGATGGTGGCATTATTTTGGAATAGGAATTTTCAAAACAAGCCAATAGACAGGGCACTTGTTAACCTAGAGTTAAAAATCCTTTGGTTTTACACAAATTAATTTGAGACGGATTTAAAATTGCAGCTAGATGTATCATGTTTAAGTTCTCCTAATTTTTTTTTTAAATATAAACCTTCAGGGCATGTATTGCTTTTTTTTAATAAATTTATTTATTTGTTTGTTTTTATTTTTGGCCGTGTTGGGTCTTTGTTGCTGCGTGGGCTTTCTCTAATGGCGGCGAGTGGGGGCTACTCTTCGTTGTGGTGCGCGGGCTTCTCATTGCGGTGGCTTCTCTTGTTGCGGAGCACCGGCTCTAGGCGTGCGGGCTCAGTAGTTGTGGCTCTTGGGCTCTAGAGCACAGGCTCAGTAGTTGTGGTGCACGGGCTTAGTCGCTCTGCGGCATGTGGGATCTCCCCGGACCAGGGCTCGAACCCGTGTCCCCTGCATTGGCAGGCAGATTCTTAGCCACTGTGCCACCAGGGAAGCCCCTCTCCTAACATTCTTGATCCTCTTCAGGTTATGAAATATGAGTATGTGTGTATGAGAGACAGATAGTTAAGGTCAGACTTTAAAATAGGTCCTAAGGGCTTCCTCCCGTGAGCGCAGGCTCCCTCTGAGTCCGTGCAGTGGGTGTAGGTGGGCCCGGTGCTCCTCTCTCGTCCAGTGGCCTCCACGTGAAGGGTTAATGAAGTCTGCAGGTGTGTTGGGATTAGCACTGTAAAGTTGTGTAAGGGGGTTTTCTTTCTTTTGATCTTCAGAAAGGGATGAAAGAGAGCCATTAAACTCAAGGGATTAGGTCCCCTCTCTTTAAAGACTTTAGGTACCATAAATATTCCACTTCAGATATAAGGTGAAGACTTGTATATATCTGGGGGAAAATGGGTGTTTTATATTACCAGTTGGAAATTATTCAGTCTCCATTTACAAATTAAATGGTCTTTGCAGAGAACTTCTCTTCCAACCCGGAGTGTACTAAGATCTGGAAACAATGTGTGTGTTTATATCGTGGTAGTTGTGCCAGTTTTTCCTCCTCATATTCCTAAACCTTTTCGTTTTATAAGTTCTTGTCTTATCTACATTGTGCCTTTTCCACCCTGGGTGCTCCCTCATTCCACTGAGGCACTCCAAAACTCCTGGTTCTAAAACTTAGAGAACAACCACCCTTAAGAATGATACCCCGCTCACATGTTATAAGTGTGTGGTCGGAGTTTTTTGGGTTTTTTTAAAGCCCTATATATTTTTTTCCTTTAAATTAACATTATTTAGAAAAGGAAAGTGAGGTTGATGTGCTGGTGGCATAGTTAGTTATGGTTACTACAATTTCAGAAAGTGGTAGGAGACCAGAAGAAAGTCCTGCGTGGGAAATTATCATTGCAGCCCCATTCTACTCTTGGCCGGTCACCTACTCTGTCAGTTTCACTCCAGAATGGAACAGTGGGTTTTATTTTTTTTTTTTTCCCTTTGTGTGATTTCCTAGGAAGGGTTACTGGACGGAGGAATGGATAATTTTATATGTATCTAATTGTATTAGAATTAGGGCCTCGGGGGAGGAAAGGATAGGGTTTGGGTAGAGGCCAGCCCTAGAGTCAGCCTATTAAGTGATTATTCCTTCCTCCCACCCCATAATACATCATCAGTCATTTAGAACAGATTTAAAACACATTCTGTTGGCCCAGTGGCTTACTATATTTATATAATTCTGCATTTTGTGTTTCGTCCCTGAATTTGGGGACTTATATGTGGTTATTTTTATTAAAGCTCATGATGATAGCTTCTATTATTGGCCATGATGTATGGGATACACTGACATTCCTTTTCCAGTGTTCCCCACCCTCCTTTTAATTTTGTTCTTTTTATTATGGAAAATTTGATAAAGTACCAGACTGAAGGCAGTTACAGTATGTGGATTTGAACCCCAAAGTATGTATTAGTAATGTGAAGAAAGGGAAAAGTAAAATTGTATGAGTGGGTGATTTTTAGAGATGGATTAAATAAAATACCAAATGAATTAGTTGAAAATAGTCAATGGCAGGGGTTTTAAAGATTAAGGAATTAAGCCTTATGCTTGATAACACCATGGAGCTTTCAGATTAAGGGTCTGCTCAGTTACCGCCTTAAGCTTCTACTTCCGATGCTTCACAAAATTATAGGAATAACTCTATGTGTAAAGCTTATCCAAACTTTGGGCCTATAATATTACTCCAAAAGAAGGACGGGGGCAAAAAGAAACTGTGAAAGGTGTTTGGCAACGAGCAAGAGAGGGAGCTCACAAACTCTTTGAAGGTCAATTAGCCAGAAAATGTGCTAAAGACTGGGTGCTGTGCTGGATTACGGGCCCAAGAATTGCCCCCAAGGTCCTCAAAGTGGTCCTGCCGTTTGAGCACAGAGAGACAATTATAGACCTTGAGGAGATGCTACAAAAGCTTTCATTAAGGGACTTACTTACACCCCACTAAGTTCTGGAAATTAAATTCTTGTTTGTGCTTCACTGATGTTTCTTTTGTCTGGGTTTCCACATGTACTTCAACAGAGGACACTATTTTTCCCAAGTCTGTTTTCCGTTCGAAGCCATTTTGCTGTGACGGATACCAGCAAAGCTGAAGGTTTAAACGGTATAAGGAGCTAGGTAGAAAAGTGGGCTGAGAGGCTTTTTGCTGGAGAGTGTTTTGGGCACAGGTTGAAAATTGTCGTCTTTATGTACCTTGGTACAACAGTCAACCAGAACTCTGTTTGGGCCTACATGCGTGATTAAAAGAAAAAGAAGGTACTTTGTAGAATTTGAATTTTAGAAATCCCATTCACAACGCACCATGATTTCCCTTGAATTGGCAGCGTTATGACTCTGGACACAGCAGGGTGCTTTTCTCCAGAAATACTTCTGTTTGCTAATGAGAGAAAAGTAGCCTCTGGCTACCATCCGGGTCTGATGTTTTGTAAGCCTAGACCCATATTTAGGTTCCATTCAGATGTGACTTCTTTTACTTCTGGAAAGACTCTGATTTAAGTTGCCTTGGTCCTAACTAGAGCATTGTGATCGCATTGATGTGCTGAGCTCCCCTCCTGCTGATGGAGGACATGCTCTCATCTTTGAACTCGGGCCTAATTGCTGCCTTAGTGGGGTGTGTTCCCTTTTTTTTTTGTTAGTGAAGCAATTCTCTTTCTCTTACCTGCCCTTCTTTGAAGCCATTCACTTCTGTCTGCAAAGTTTGGTTCGAACCATAAAGATTTTTAAAAAGCACTGAGAAATGCTTATGTTCTAGTAACTTAAAATTGTCTTTCAGTATTTCTAGTTCACATACAACATCAGTCAAGTGGTACGGTTGCTCTCTGTACCCGTTACAAACTTGAAGGCACTTCTGTGTGCCTCTCAATTTATGTCTGAAGAAGAGACCTTTAGCCTTGCTCTAACTCAACAGAGGCATCCATCAAAAAATCTTAAGACCTTGTAGAAATGAAAAATGGCAAGAAAGTTAAAATCGTCATCACAGGTTAAAATGTGCAGTTTTCGGCAAAGTGGAGTTTCTACAGAAGACGCATTATTGGGCTTCATTTTCACATGTGGATGGGGAGGGGAGCGTTAGCATCGGATGAGAGGACAGAGGACCCCTTTGGTGCCTGCTTCACTGGGAAGCAGCTCCTCTGTGGGGAGGGCCTCTGACCCGGGGCAGTTGAGGATGCTGTAGTGACTGGGAAGGGTCTGTGCTGGGCTGAGAGCTTTTGATACTTGTGTCATTTAGAATGTTCCCACACCTGGATATGTTTTAAATAATGCATAATACGAATTTCAGTTCTTTTTGCTTTTCTTTGGAAAGGGAGAAAATTCTATTTAATGGTATGAATATTTTTGTTTGACCAAGTATTTAGCTGGTTAGTGAGCTTCAGCAAAGTTTGGTGCCAACTTCTGGAGAGAGGTCCAGCTGGCATTATCGTGCTTGCTAGCTGAAGAAGAACGTGACTGAATTTTGCTAAAAAAGCTCTGATTAAAAAAGTTGCTTTATGATGTAAAAATTCTAAGTTCTTATCTCTTAGGCTTTATTTTGCTAACACCGTCAGAGCTAGCACATCTGGCTTAGATTCTAACATAGTTTGGTTTTATGCTTCAGTTAAAATGAATCCAATCAAATTGGAATTTGAAGGCAGATAAAAAGGAAGGATTTGGGTACGGTGAGGATTCTTAAACAGAGCAAGGTTGTCAGGGAGGTTCTTGCAAACTTCCGCTCTGAATGGCCTTTAAAAATAATCTGGGTCTTTTTCAGACAGTGTAGTTTATTCAGATGTAATTCTGTACAAGGGGTGCCAGGGGTGATGGAATAAATGACTTTGGGGCAGCCCTTTCAGCTCTGATTCTTGGTTATACCACTTACCACCAACACCTTTACAGACTTGTCATGTGAATATTTATTTGGTGGGAGATGGGGGTGGTCTTTTTCTGGGGGGGCTCACTGTACGGCATGCAGGATCTTAGTTCCCTGACCAGGCATTGAACCCATGCCCCCTGCATTGGGAGCACGGAGTCTTAACCACTGGACCGCCAGGGAGTACAACTTATGTGGTTTTTTTTTTTTGGTCTGGTTTTATCTTTTAAGTTAGGTTTTTTATTTTGACAGACATAAAACATGCCATCTTTCTCAGATTTAGCAATATTTGTCTCTCTCTTAGGCTATACATCATCGATGCAGTATGGCTTCTGTATTATTTTATTTGATCCCTCTCTCCAAGTGTGGATTAATGCACATAGCCAAACAATTCTGAACTTCAAATGCAGTTCACTGAAATTTTGGCTTTAATAGTGAAGCAGAATTATTTAGTTTGGGGGCATGTGAGAAACAGGCCACGTTATAGTTCAACCAGGTTGCTTTGGGGTTATTTAAGAATGACAGTTAAAAATATTTTTCAGGAAAACATCCTCTGTAGAGTCATCCTGTGTCTCTGTGGTGTGGCTGGTGCTGACTTAATGGGAGCGCGCGCGCACACACACACTACCAGTTCTGTGTTTCTTCCTTATGCTGACCTTGGAGCCATTAGTAGAGACTCAGAAGTTTACTCTTTCATAAATAATGCACTCACTCTGAAATGGCGGGCTGGAGGCTTGTGGCTCAGCATTTTATAGTTCACGCCAGTAGATGTTTTGGTTGAATCAGTCAGGAGCTGTGGACCTAATCCCTTTACAAGTTGGTGATGAGAGAAATGAGTCAGCATTGGTTTTAACCTCAGTAGAGTATGGAGCGTTGATGCATCCCTGTGGCACTGGTAACTTAGTGACTATGCAGTGGGCCTGTACGTTTGTCTGCTTGCTTGTTTTTAGCTGTTTAAACCTCAAGAACTGTTACTGGGTTAGTAAGCCATATCCATGCCTTGGCACCCAGATGGCGAGGGAACCTTCTCCCTGTCTTGAGTAAATCAGAGGTCAACCCAGCCTTGTTCTGGGGCTAGCCTTTGCTGTGGGTTTACAGTAGATGTGCCAAAACTGCTTAGGAAGTTCTCTTTCCCACAGGAATGTGGGTCACGTTCTGGTACAAGGCCTACGCCTGCCGGTGACAGTGCAGCTCGTGTTTCTCTATGGAATGAGGTAGAAAAGAGTGATGTTTTGAATAGTACATGAATTCGGTGTATGCTTTTAATCCAGCAAGTATTACTATGGAAAAACCTGTTTCAAAACAGGTTCTTCCCAGGCAAGGTCGTTGGTTGTACATTTCATTTTTCCCTTTGTCCTCTTCAGAGCAGTTCCGCGTCGGCACACTTCCCAAGTCTTCTCCCACCTCTGGTCCTTCAGCCTCCTTTTCTTCATCCTGCCTGGACTGCTGTGATAAACACAGGGCCCTGATTTTCATATTTGCCCCTAACCTTTTCTTATGAGTGTCTTCGTGTAATAGCAAATGCTTCTTTTTAACATCTTTATTGGAGTATAATTGCTTTACAATGGTGTGTTAGTTTCTTGCTTTATAACAAAGTGAATCAGCTATATGTATACATATAGCCCCATATCTCTTCCCTCTTGCGTCTTCCTCCCTCCCTCCCACCCTCCTTATCTCACCCCTCTAGGTGGTCACGAAGCAGAGAGCTGATCTCCCTGTGCTATGCGGCTGCTTCCCACGAGCTGTCTCAAATGCTTCTTTTTAAGACCAGAAAGTGTGAGGGAGCAGTCTTATTTCATGGCCAGTAGTTTAAAGAAGAATAGTTATTTTTAAAGTAGATGAGTGAGCTCTCAACGTTAAATGTCTATTGACAGTTTTTTCAGGAGAAACGTTGATTTTTCTCTCCCTGTTTTTCAGGCCCTGCATTCTTCCCCGGGCGATGTGCTGAGATCTTTGCCCGGGGTCAGAGCATCGGGAAGCTGGGGGTCCTCCATCCTGATGTTATCACCAGATTCGAGCTGACCATGCCGTGCTCCTGCGTGGAAATCAACATTGAGCCGTTTTTGTGAAGATGGGTCTCGTGTGGTTCTCGCCCCGAGGGTCCCTCTCTCCTCCCAGGTGCCCTGTAGTTGTCCCCACAGTCAGTAAGTCCACTTGTGCTTGTGCGTTAATGTTGAATAAAGTAGAAAGCAGTGTCTGGCTCCGTGGGTGGTACTGCCATCCCTGCATCAGGCCAGCTTGTACTGCACAAATGCGGCATCTGCTTGTCCATGAGAGCCCAGTGGGGGGCCAGGAGCTGTTCTGAGAAACAGAGAAGCTCTCCACACATCAGAGCCTCTCACCGTCACCATCACGTCTTCAGGACAGAATCCTGTTCTTTTCCCTGATGAAACGAGATAGCTGATTAGAGCACACGTACGAGATTAACTAAGAACTTTTTGTCCCTATTTTCTACGTTTGATGCATGTTCATCACTGGGAAACAGTAACAGCATTTTTAGAAAACTTTTAAGAATCAGTGATGGTCTAATAGTTGCAGCCTTTGAAGTCATCTTAAAGTGAAAGAAAAATGCACACGTATTCAGTATATTTGAGGGTGCATCGGTATTGGCTACTCTGTGATACTCAGAGATGGGGTTTGTGGACACACAGCACAGATTCATTCTGCTAGAAGAGTTAAAAGGGACACACGGGTACCAGTGCACTATGAACGTTAGGAAACAATGAACTTATTTTTGCCCTAGGCCATACATTTTATTGTTGTCACTGTTATAAAATCATGGTTTTAAATAATTAATAGAGCTACTAGTCTCTGTCTTATTTTATAGGGAGGTATTAGGTCTCTCCTCTGAAGCTAAGCTTCTGCCAGTCGGCCTTGTCTTAACCTCCTAATTTACTTTAATACTTTGGTCTAGAATCCTCCAGTAGGTACCATGTATTGAAAAAAGCTGGGTGTAATGTTTGAGAAAAGTTCTCGGTTACTGTTGAGATGATATGAAACACAGTAAATTGTAAAACAACTTCAAAGTAAGTCCCTGTAGAAATAGCTAGTAAGGATAGACAAGAATTATGTTTATGGAGCTTTTGCTGCACCTAATACTAAGACTATATTACTACCTTGAATCAGGGCAGCAATGTCCAGCTTAGCAAGATTTGTGAACGTACAGACTGCCATCTCTTCCTTCCCAATCCCATTGTAAGCTGATCCTTACATTTCAGTAATGAAGTGAGATACGCCCATTAAAAATAATGCTTGTCAAAAGGTTTGTGTCCAGCATTCATAAAGATTTCTTATAACTTAAGACAACCCAGTTTTTAAAAAACGGACAAAAGATGTGAACAGACATTTCCCAAAAGAAGATAAATGAAATAAGCACATGAAAAGATGCTCAACATCGTTAGTCATCAGGGAAATGCAAATAAAAAAAATATGAATTAAAATGGCTAAAATTAAAAAGACTGACTATATACCAAGTGTTGGTGAGACTGGAACTTTCATGTGTGGCTGGTGGGAATGTAAAGTGATATGGCCACTTTGGAAAATAGTTTTGCAATATGTTAAATCATGAAACATACATCTGCCATCTAGACATTCTACTCCTAGGTTTACTCTACTCATATGGCCATACAAAGATTTTTATGCAAATGTTCCCAGCAGTGTTATTCAAACAGATGAATGGATAAACAAGTTATAGTATATCTATACTATGGAATGCTTCTCAGCCAAAAAAAAAAAAACAAAACTACTGATACTCAGAACAACATGAGTGAATCTCAAAACACTACACTAAGTAAAAGAAGCCAGACACAAGACTGGTGTCACACAAGTGATTCCATTTATATGAAGTTCTAGAAAAGTCAGAGGCAGATTGATTGGCTAGCTAGAGCCTGTGGAAGGGAAATTGACTGCAGAGAGTTAAGAGGAAACTCTTTGGGGTGATGGAAATATCTATACCTTAATTAAGGAGGTAGTTAAGATGTAGGTTACACCTCAGTAACGCTGGGAGAGAAAAATTAATGCAACATGTTGTATTTTAATACGAACACCAGCAGATGCACACATAGGGTAAAAGAGCATGAATTTTAGAATCGGCATGTCTGCGCATGATGGCTTACTGGTCCACTACCATTAGTGAGACATCCTCCGCTAGTTTCAAGTTCGCTATGATTGAAATCAGGGTTTGTGAGTCATGTGATAGCCATTGTTGAAGTGGGTGGAGCCATTAGTTCTGTTAGCAGCCAGCCACCTGGATAATTTTTGGATGGTCAGAAACAACTTGTAATGAAAAACCCAGTGATACCTAACTGTATATCCCAGCATGAAAGGGGAAAGATCAACTCCATCCATCATGTGGAGGTTTCTGCCCTCTGAAGCAGGAAACAGCAGGAAGAATAACAATATCGGGTACATGAGAAGAAGAAGAAATGAACCTTCGGCTTATGAGTGGAGGCTCCACAGCCAGATCGTCTTACACTCGTCCCCGTGAGGCATTTGAACTGGAGCCAGAGCAGTCTGTGGGCACTGCCTGCCAGAAAGCTTTTACTGGAGAAGACACACCTATGTAGTAAAAACTGGGAGCCCTCGTATTAAAAGAGAAATTAGATATAATTGATTCCTGTTCTAGCTTACAGATAACTTCTACAGCCTGACATTCCTGCATTACTCTTCAGTTTATAAAGTATTTTCACATGTGATTTTGTCTCAACATTTTAATTTCTTGGTTTAACAATTGTAGGAGGGAGTTAGAATAGGGATCCTCCCTGACTTATAGGATGAGAACAATTGACAGAGAGATTCATAATGTGCCCAGAAGTCACATGGCTAAAAAGTGGGTTTGTGACACCTAGTAAGAGTGACATAGAGCCCATGGATCACTCAATGTTTTGCGTCATTTACCTACTTACCCAAATGTTGAGGTTTTCTCTTTTTTACCAGTTTTGTTTTTTATATATAAAATACTAAAAAACACAAAAAATTAAAACTTCACTACTTTAAAAAATTGTACAAAGTAAGACCATCCCAACCTAATTTACCCTTCCTCCCACAATCCTCTAAAGTAACTAACCATTGTTAACAGTTCATGTGGTTTCTGACATTTTCCTTAGTTTAGACAGTCAGACCCATACACATGCTCACAGTTTTGGGGTCATGCTTTACTTACTGGTTTGCAGTAAGTTTGGGTTTCTATTTTCTATAGTGTATATCATGACATTTCACTTAATGTGTCCCATTTTTCCAGGCCAGTACCTTTAGACCTACCTACCTTTTAAATGATACAAAATCCTATTGCATGGATGTCCATAATTCGTTCAGCTGTTCCTCTGTTGATGAACCTTCTGTTGTTGCCAACTCTGCAATTACAAAGAGTGCTCCAGTGGACTTCCATATGCCTCCCCCTAAAATAGCACTGGCTTAGGGACCATGAAAAACCATCCCTAAAGATGCAAGACTATAACTATCCACATTTGGTATTGTCTTAGATATTTGAATACCACACTGGAATATCTTAGATATTTCTTAGATGTGACTTTTGTTCTTGAGCAGTATATAATCTCAGTATGTTAGATTTCTCAATGCAGGGCATATGAAATTCTGCTATTACCTTTTACATAGCAGTAGCCTAACTAGGAACCAGCTCGCCTAGCCACTGCTTCTGCCCTCAGTAGTGATGGGCTCATCACACACAATCTTTTGTCTCAGTGTTAGCCTCTGTGCTTGGTGTTTCCTGTAAATATCACTGACCCCAGTGCTTGGTATTGACTTGGCTCTTTTGTCTGTTTCATCCAAAAGCAAACAGGTGGCCTTAAAGCAATACAACTGCCTTCAGCAAAATAGTTCCTCTAAATAAGAAAAGCATTTGACATCTGATCTTCTGAGTTGTGACTTATTATAAGCTTGAATAATTTTATGTATATACTTTTTTTAAAAAAGTAGAGGATGGGGCTTCCCTGGTGGTGCAGTGGTTAAGAATCAGCCTGCTAATGCAGCGGACACGGGTTCAAGCCCTGGTCCAGGAAGATCCCACATGCAACAGAGCAACTAAGCCCGTGCACCACAACTACTGAAGCCCACACACCTAGAGTCCGTGCTCCGCAACAAGAGAAGCCACCGTGACGAGAAGCCCACACACCACAACGAAGAGCAGCCCCCACTCGCTGCAACTAGAGGAAGCCCGCGTACAGCAACAAAGACCCAACGCAGCGAAAAATAGATAAAATAAAACAAGCAAAAAAACAAACAGAAAACTTAAAAAAAAAAAGTAGAGGATGGCATACGTAATCAGACTCAAGGCAGAGCTCACCTCTGGGACAATCTGTGAGCAGCTCCCTAAGGCCCCTGACCAGAGTCCACGTGGGGCGATCGGCCTCCTTGGACAAAGGCAGAGGAGCCACGTGGCAAGTACCTGACAACAATCCGGGTGATTTTCATTTCCACTACTGCCTGCTTTGTTTTCAGGTTTCCTGCCCACCTTCAACGTTCTAGTAAACAGAAAGGATGACTGTAAACATGTAGACTGTGGGCTGAACAAACACCTCCAGCAGAGGGTTTAATTGGATTATGAATGGCTAAAGCCCTGTTTCTCCCCCCTCACGTGACCCATGCAGTGCAGTAAAAATATACTTGAGGCCTGGACTCAAGTTCTTTACTCCTCATCCATAGGTTTGGGCTTGATCGTCTCTGTTTAAGGAAATCAGGAACACGACATGTTCTGCATTAGAACACATTTTGAAAAAGCCCTCCCCCACCCCTCCCAGGTGTTAGGAGGCACTGGCATGAGAGAACTCCGGCATTTGAATTATAGGACTTGTCAGACATGCAAAGCAAATCTGCCCTTTCTTTTAAGACAGAAAAGTGAGGATGTTGAGGAAATGTGCCTGCTTGGTTCTAAACCTGGTAGAAAAAGAAATTTCCTACATTCCGCCCACCCCTAAAATGAGTACCTACTTAGGGCCAGCAAGAAACCAGTTGTAACAGAGGCAAACCTGTGTAGACATCCACACTGGTGCTGGATACGTGTGGGGTGAAAGGCTACTCAGACGGATGGGATTCACTGGAGATCTCTTAGCTGTGATTGCCGGGCACAACATTTAAACACGGAGCACTGGCGGTGAGCCTGCGGCACATGAAGCAAAATAAGCCAGACAGAAAGGTGCCCCAAGAGCAAACCATGACGTAGGGAGGAGAAAGAGCGTGTAGGTGAGACAACCTGCGGGAAACACGGCACCACACCTGTCACGGGGAGGCCCTGGACAGGGTTTGTTCTGGAGCATAATAAAAACAAGCACGGATCAGCTGGGCCTGACCTCTCGTCTTCAAGTTAGTTCAGCGTCTTGCATCCTAGTTGATCCATACATGTAGTCTTTACTTCCTTCTTACCAAGGAACATTTTCCTCCTCTGCTTACCCATCTACAAATCCAAATGAAAGACGTAAAGCAGTGGTTTTCAACACACTAGACATCAGGCAACGAAGGCCAGTGACTCCCCGAGAGATAGAAAAGAAACAAGGTGAGGCCTGTGATTCTCCAGCTTACGGCCTGGAGAGAGTCCAGGCTGTGGTGCAGCGCTGGGGACCCAGGTGGAGGTCGGAGGTCTCCAGAAGTTGAGGAGACGGAGCTGGGAGTCCACAGAGGCCGCAGCGGCTAGAGTTGGCAGGGAAGTGGGAAGAGCTGAGGAGAGAGAGGCGGAGGCCCCCGCCCTTGAGTCTTCCGTTGAACACTGCCAGTGCGTGCATGTGAGGGAACTGCTCCGTTAGAGGAGACCGCCTGTAACATCCACAGACGGGAGGGAACCGCCCTGGGAGCCCACACGAGGTGGGCCGGAGCTAGCAAACCTCGGAAACCATGGGGAGAGTACCCAGAAGGGCTTTGCCTCAGAAGTGGGGAGACCAACTCGAGACTAAGCGTTACTCTGGTTCAACCAATAAAGCTTAAAAATAAGGTCCAGAAGAATCAAACTATTTCCAAGGAATGAACTGCATCCTAGAACAAAGAATATGTATAGTGATAAAAAAAAAATCCAGCACCCAACACTGTAAACTTCACAGTATCTGGCATCCAATAAAAAAAAATTATCAGACAAGCAAAGAAAGTGGCAAATACAACCAATAGGAAGGGGAAAAATGAATAAAAAACAGACTGAAAAATTACATAGCTGATAAATAATAGACAAGGATATTATAACTCTACCCCATATCTTTAAGAAGCTAGAGCGAAGATTGCACAAGTACAGACGTGGAAGATGGATATTTTGAATTTCTATCAATGAAAAAACTATGATGTTGGAGATAAAGTAGAAAGGGATACCCTGATGAAAATACCATTACCTATTTAATAGCAGCAGAATTGATTGACTCACATCATGAAGAATTTACGTTAAGCTGTGGTTTTATTCCCCCACAGCAAAAATAGTTTTCCAGCCAAATATTTTTATCAGTACCTAATTAAGATGGCTAAAATGGTCTGTGTTTAGTGTGCCCTGTGCACAGTTTCCCCTGTCACAGGGTCATCCACCTGGTTCCCACGAGACACTGCAGACTGGAAGCCCAGGAGATCCTGGCTCCTATTTAGGCTCACGGATGCAGGTAGATGGCATGATGGCAGTACCAACTGTCACCCTGCCCCACCCGCAGTGCTCTAAGGCTGGCTTTGTGTGCATTGAAGAGGCATTGACATTCTTTGAACCTCTCCATTGAGAAAGAATCTGGCTTGTGCTCCAACCAAGGGGACCCTGATGTCATAGCGAGAGAGTGCCAGCTACAGGTACCAGCAGGTGTGTTGAGTGTGTGCAGCAAAGAAGCGTCCCAGCCGGAACTCCAACTACATCCCTGCTTGTCTTGGTGGCTTTTGCTTGCTATACAGACAGGCGTGGAAGAGGAAAAAGGATTTTGGCTTCGTATAGATTTCCCTTGTCTCATGAGGCTACAGTTTTAAGAATTTAACATTCTATTCATGGTCCACATTCAGCTCTCATTCTTCTTAATATGCATCCTGTAAATAGTCGAGTCTGCACTACAGGTGTGCCCCATTTGAAGAAAACAATGCGTGCGTGGTGTATCCCAAATAATCCATTAAGGAACCTTATGTTTACAGAAATGAAGAATTGCCATATGATTTTTAAACAGCAAATCCCTCGATGCACTTAAAATTCACATTTAAACAATCAAAACACAGGCAGCTTTTAGGAAAACATCTATCCCATAAAACGAGATACGTCTATGCTCACATTCCACTTGGCTCTGGTTAATCTCTCTCTTACTAGAGAAACAGGGCTTGGTTCTTGATCATCAAAGAGCAACATGGAATATTTACAGGTCCTGGAAAGAGCCAGGATCATGAAGAGGGAAGAGGCACGGGCACCAAGGGCACAGACTGAGTCCCTCGCTGCCGTCCCGTCTGCTGAGAGACGGCAGAAGGGGAAGGCACCCACGGGTAAATATTCGAATGAGGAACAGCGAAAGGAGACGAATCACCTGTAGATGTCAACTCCCCTGGATGGTCCCATGTGGAGGCAAGGAAATGGACTGAAGAGCTTCTTCGGCTTCCTTCCCGTCTCGTGATTCGGTTCTGCAACATCAAAGCCTCTTGCTCACCGTCTATCCCACCCCTGCCACCACTGTTGTTCCCACACACACTCACCAGCACGGGTGTGGTCTGTCTTCTCTTTGTTAGAGCTGGAGGCTTTTGGAGAAGTGTCTCTGGCAAGCTGTGCCCTCACCATGGAGTACCATCTCATACCTGCTGTGCATCACATCCCTGTGCAAACCCCATCTGTTCTTTAAGCCTGGCTCACACACTACTTTTCCCACGAGCCTCCCTTGAGTCACAGACCTCAAAGCTGGAATTCCTCTCTCCCTCTTCTCAATTCACACTACAAAGTTATCTCTTCCCTACAGCCTTAACACTTTGGGTCTTGGATTGTAATTTTCTGAGCCTGAGTCTCCTCTCTCTGGAGAGAACTCCACAGGGCAGATGAGGTCTCATCCGGCCTCAAGTATGCAGCATATTAGGTATCATGAAATACACAGCATTCAAGGCACAAATAGGTCCTAGCCTCAGCCTTGCAAATAAGAGCGTCATCAGCTTTTGGCACCATTTCAAATAGCAAGGGACGCTTAAAGGCAGAGCATATCGTTGCAATGATGTGAATATGAAATGCGGTCATGTCCGTTTTGTTCAGCAGACAACATACTCATCTGTAAAACATACTCATCTGTTTTACTTACCTTTACCAGCCTCACCTTTAACATTTACCTGTCAATACATAGTGACATTTATCTCTAAGTATGGTAAGAGGATGCTCTTTAGTATCAAGGAGTTGAAGGAGGGTAATTAAGCATGCAATCTTACCCCTTACTTCCTGTTCATCACCTGTGGCTGCTATGATGCTCACCAACATTTGCACGTGACTGAATCATGACAGCGATAGAGAATTGTACAGCCTCCTGTTTATTTTTGTCGCCTCTTTTCAACTTAGGTCGCATGAACCCTGAGGATCTGGGGGAAAAAGATCTAGGAAAAAAAATTCCAAGGTAGCAGAACACTGGCTTTTAAAGCATTTAATAAATCTTAAAGAAAAATGATTTTATTTTAAAAAGAATAAATTTACATATGGTACATAAGCAAGACAGCTGAAAGTTTCCAAAATAGAAACCCGGAGCCTATGGCCCCGAAACACCACATGCTTTGGTTACACTCGGGAAGCATGAGTCGCCTATTTGGGCAAGAAAATCCTGTGCTACACTGTGATCTGCAGGCACGTGGAGGGACGATTTCAGCTGTTTAGGGTTTTTAGTTCATGGTCTGATCTGCGTTTTTCTTTTGCATATTCTGTTATGGTGCAAGTCCGAGCAAAGCTGGCCTGAGATGATGGCTGTTTAAAATGACAGTCACAGGATGATGTCCTGGTCCAGAGAGGTGGTGGGCTGGGGGCAGGATGAGGACCACCAGGAACAGGGCGTGTGTTCTTCCTGGAGGGGCCAACGACCCCGAGGGCTCTGCTGTCACCATTTCCAAGTTCAGGACTGGCCAGACCGCAGGTCCTAAGCTTAGATTGGATACATCACGGTGAGCTGGATTCTGAAACTCTTCATCTCCAGGACTCTGGCTCAAGAGAGAGGCTCTGGACCGAGCCTGACGCGAGCCAGCAGGGGGCAGTCTTTCCCCAGAGAGAAAATCCAAAGGTCAGAGACAGAAGGCATAGTCTTTGAAGGGGCAAGTGGGGTGTGTGTGTGTGAGAGAGAGGGAGAGGGTGTGAGGGTCTAACAGTGAAGCGCTGTGTGAAGTGAATGAAAAGGACTGGCCAAGCTGCGGTTTGAATCAGGTAAGGACTTTTCCAACCAGTTTCTAAGCCACGGAAACTGGCTGAAAAACTAAGCTTGGCCTCACCAATATGCACATTTTATTCTTCAGATGCTATAGCAAGAGACTTTGAAAAGCGACCAACCATGACAAATCCATGGGTCTTTCCTTAGCGAGCTGTGGCTAACATATTCATCCTCAATCCAAATTGTGTAAATACAGCCTTAACTATATAATACAGCTGATCGCAATCCTATTGTTGGGACTTAAAACGAAAGGACAGCAGTAAAATGTACACACACACAAATGAATCACCCACACCCATTGCTGTGACAATAATTATGGCCCTTCTCAAAAGATACAAGTGGAAAAGACTGATCCTTTTGCTGGTTGGCTTCAGAGACATCAACTAAAATCATTTCGCGTAAATATTAGCTAGCACTGTGACCTCGGGTTTGGCAGCCTGTGGGGTCGGAGGTACAGGGAAGTGCCCCATGCACTGCATTGTGGGGCGGCCTAGGGCAGGGGTGCCCGTGAGCTGGGGCATCTCCCCATCACGGTGCCACAAATACTGGTCAGAGTAGGATCTAAAAACAGGCAAACGGCAGGTCATTTTGACCCCTGCCTTCTAACTATGAAAAATGTCAGAGGAGGGGCTTCCCTAGTGGCGCAGTGGTTGAGAACCTGCCTGCCAATGCAGGGGACACGGGTTCGAGCCCTGGTCTGGGAGGATCCCACATGCCGCGGAGCAACTAGGCCCGTGAGCCACAACTACTGAGCCTGCGCGTCTGGAGCTTGTGCTCCGCAACAAGAGAGGCCGCGATAGTGAGAGGCCCGCGCTTGCCACAACTAAAGAAAGCCCTCGCACAGAAACGAAGACCCAACACAGCCAAAAATAAATTAAAAAAAAAAAAAAAAGAATTTGAAGGAAAAACAGGATGTCTTACAATTATTCTTTTCAACAAACTGGAGCATTAAGTCAAATACTAAAGATCATCACAACCAAAAGGCCAGGGTGCTTATTCAAAATCAGGAGAAACAGGTGTTCAGTTTTCACACTGGATGCAGAGGTAAAGGCTTAACTCTCCAGGCAGGCTAATTTTCCCCCAAAGTGTGTGCATGGTGAGGATGCATGAGGGTTATAAATCGTTGGCTTCAGCAGCTCAGGCACGACCCTTAGAAGACACTGTGTTAATTACATGTTGATACTCACTTTTAAGAACATTGTTGATACCTGTTCATCCTCATTCTTAAGAACTGAAGAGGAGACCCTGCAGGGGGTTGTCTGCATAATGACCACCTTCCTAAGTCTAAGGCTCTCCCAGATTTAAAGGGTGTTGTATTTGGTTGGCTTGTTTTCCTAAGAGAGGCTGATGTTCTTGCATTAATTACCCTTAAAATTGCCAAGAGGTAAGAAAGAGGTGGGAAGATGGAAAGGGAGCGGCTGATTCTATTCAGATGAGAAAACAGATTTAGGAAAAGTAACTAAGTGGAGGAACAGTGTCAGGGAGGGAGGCCTATTCCCTCTGTGTCAGGCCCCAGGAAGGATTGTGTTCATCTGTTCTTCTACTGATCCACTTTCACAGACCGACGACACTGTCTTCCCAGTTTGTAAGGAAGCAAAAAAGCTGAAGAAGGGCAGAGGGCTTGTCCCAAGTCACTCTGATGCAGGAGAGAGCAGGACACTCAGAGGGACGCAGATGAGGTGAGAAGGGAGCAGCCAGTTGGGTTCATGGGTCAGAAGAAGATAGAAATGGTGCCTGGAATCCTGCAAAGTGTACAAACGAGGGGGAGAGGATCCCTATTCAGTATGCACCCGACAGAGACCAGGATGCATAAGGAAAGCAGGCTCGTGCCTGTGGCCTCGCCAGCTTTGCCCCTGCCTTTCATGCTTCCCAGCGAGGTTCACAGAGCTCTTTCCCCACAAGCAGGCACTGTCTGATGTGATCATCATGACAAGAAAGTCATCCTGTCCAGGGAATGCAGTTTCACGTGGCGCCACCCTTTCTCTTGGACCAACATTCCAGTTTTGGAAATGAGACTCAGCGCTGGGCAAGGTCACAGCTGAAAAGGAACGCCCGACGTCCAGCCTCCTGGATCATGCCCTTCTCTGTAGGCTCTCCAGAACCCGGGGGCGCTTGTGGCCGTTCCTAAGCCAGGCCACAACTCCTGCCAGCCCAGGACTGGTCCAAAGTCCAAGTAATGGACAGGGTGGGGCGCCTTAAAGAACTCAGATGTGGGTTTGCCTGGCTTCATCTGCAACATGACTCTTACAGGCTAGTGGTCACCGTGAGACCATTTTTCCTTCCATAAAGCAGCAACATTTATCTCAGGTATCAGCAAAACAGACATGTGACTTAGGGAATTTTTTTTTTTTAAAGAAAAATGTGTTGTCAAAACTTCCCCACTCAACAACTTTTTGACGTCTTGCTCTCATGTCCAGTGAGCTAATTTCCGACCACTTGAGGCTCACAGTAATCCCAGAAACCTGTGTAGCATTGGCACGAAGGTGGTAGCACAGATGCCAACTGACGTGTAGGTGACAAACTTGTAAGGCACTTCAATCTCCAGCCTCCGCCTGGCCTCCTTGTTTCTGGTGACCACCTTGAACCAGGAGTACAACACTTGCAGCGAGAGATTTTGTACAAGTTGACGAACCAGGAGAATCAGCACAATTCCCACAGTAAACTTGGTCAGACCCAAAACTAACAGGTTGCTGGTGAGCGGTGGGATGTTCCGAAGAACAGGGGGAGATCCCGTGGGCTTGGACACGAGCTGGAAAAAATGGTTGATCCAAAATCCTATGGTCACCCCGGCCCCGGCAGCCATGATGGTAGTGGTGTCCGCTCTGGTTGGGCTGTAGTAATCAGACACGGGGTAATTGTAACACAGGAAGAATGGCACCACCAGGACACACACAGGGAAGAGGGGGCTGGCTGAGTCCAAGCGATCGATAAGGGTCCAGGCGGGGTAGGTGAGGACGATGAGGATGGCGGTGATCAGGATGCCACCCAGCACATCCTGAGGGAGAGAAAAGGGTGATGTAAGTCAAATGAGTGCTCCCCTGTATACAGGTATAATTTTGATGCAAATATAATTGATTTGACATTTAAAATACAATTTTTATATTGTTTTATTTTATAATACATATTTTTAAAAGGTACAGTTGTAGACATTTGAAAATAGGAAAAATACAAACCACAGTCACACTATTCATGCTATGTCTTTTCTTCCAGTTTTTCTGTCTTTTGGAATAAATTATTTTCTTAATGCATAGCTATAATCACACTGTTCCTTCAATCTATTATTATTATTTTTTTTGAATTCTGTACTTTAAAAAAACTTGTTTTGGCTGCGCCACACAGCTTGCAGGATCTTAGTTCCCCAACTAGGGACCAAACTCAGGCGATGGGAGTGAAAGTGCTGAGTCCTAACCACCGGACCGCCAGGGAATTCTCTTCAATGTATTTTTATTTTTTTTGTGTGTGTGTGGTATGCGGGCCTCTCTCTGTTGTGGCCTCTCCCGTTGCGGAGCACAGGCTCCGGACACGCAGGCTCAGCGGCCATGGCTCACGGGCCCAGCCGCTCTGCGGCATGTGGGATTTTCCCGGACTGGGGCACGAACCCGTGTCCCCTGCATCGGCAGGCGGACTCTCAACCACTGCGCCACCAGGGAAGCCCTCTATTATTTTTGATTTCATCTTATATCACAAGGGTTGTCATGATCTTCACAGAGGTGGCGTCATCCTTTCTTGGCAGGCAGGGGTCGGGGCTGCAGCTGGCTGGAGCAGGAAGCTGGCTGCTTCGGGAGCCACTTCCTAGCAAGCACACCGTCATTACTTATGGATCGCGTTTATTTGGGGTGGTTTGAGAAGATGCTGTAGATGTGGTGGTGCCGAAGCTCCGCCATGCCCGTCTGGGTACTACCACTCTGTCTTCAGAGACAGAATTTCAAATAGTGTACAGATTTCACTGGGTGCATGCACCATGCTTGATTTAATCAATCCTTCTTTACATTTTAGAGTCTGGTTTTCTTTCTTGCTTCCTCTGACCCTCCCGCCTTCCCTATTTTTTCCTCTTTCTCTCCCTCCCTGCTTGTTTCTTTCCTTAAACTCCTGTTTAAAATATTTTTAACTCCTTAATGTCATCCACTTTCTTCTTCCTTTAGCGTTCTCGCAGCAAAATTCATTAGGTGAATTTTTTTTTTCTCACACACTGTATTTTACTTTTACAAGAGATAAATGAACTGACACCAAGCATTGTAAATGGATGGCCACAACAAAAGCAACAATGATTGCAATTACCAAACATGAAACACACTCATACTATGTCATAATATTGACATTCAGTCCAGTAATCCTCCACTGTAACAGCTCCTTTACTTTGCAGTGAAAATTGATTTGTATATTTTTTGCCTCTGAGTCCCTGTGGGATTTTTTTTATTATTATTCAAACAAAGTCACAAAAACTATAATCATCCTCATCAGTTCACTCAGTCTCGTGTAATTATTTTTTTTAATCTTGATCTTTTATGAATTCATCAGTTTTCCATTAGAGTTCTGAAAATGCTTATTCATTCAGTTCAGCAGTATAGTCAGTTACCAGAAACCTGTACTTGTCAGAGTCTTTTGCATGAATTCCTTTAAGATGAAACCCTTTTATAGGAACATTTTCGCAAAAGCATTAGAGTACACCCAGAACTGTCTGTAAGTGACAAAAGACTTAAAAATGACCACGGTTAAAGATTTGATGAAAGTTCATAATAATGCAATTGACAAGGAAATTTAGTTATTTCTGAGATATACATTTTAAAGTAATAACTAGAATTATGACTTATAACATTATACCAGAACATAAGATTTTTAGAAATTTCATGTAATGTCTGAAACGTTTATATTAACATATTTCCATACAAATAAGGTGAATTCTTAATGTAACCAAGAGATGAATACATCTAAGTCAGAGAATGAGGAGCTTACTGTGGTTTTGTTACAAAGTTTCACATAGATTTCTTTGAAAGTTTACCATTGGAAAATTGAAACACTTTCCTCAATGTATTGGAAAATCTGGGAAACACCAAAAAGTAAAACACATGCATTGTGGAAAAACTGGAAAGCACTGAAAAGTATAAGAAAAAAAAAAATAGATCCTTATTTCCACCACCTACAGTTAACGCCGTCTATATTTTGGCATGTTGCCTTCCACTTTTTTTGTGTGTGTGTGGTACGCGGGCCTCTCACTGTTGTGGCCTCTCCCGTTGCGGAGCACAGGCTCCGGACACGCAGGCTCAGCGGCCATGGCTCACGGGCCCAGCCGCTCCGCGGCATGTGGGATCTTCCCGGACCGGGGCACGAACCCGCGTCCCCTGCATCGGCAGGCGGACTCTCAACCACTGCGCCACCAGGGAAGCCCCACTTTTTTTTTCATATAAACATAAAATAGAATTCTAAAGGCTTAGGTTTTTTTTTTTCCTAATAGCTTCATTCATTATTTCTCTTGTTTAGTTTCTAATAAAATGACATCTGATTTGAGTGAACAGTGGGTGAGAATCAGACCTTAGAAATAAACACTGAGGCTTCAGCAAATGTCACAGATTAGAGGGCATCCATTCTTCCTTCCAGTGCCCATGTGTGAGTGCCTGCTATATGCCAGACACAGTGCTAGAGGATCCAGTCTGAGCCAAACAATCACAGCCACACCTAGGCAGAGCTTACAGCTTAGTGGAGAGACAGAGGATTACTGTTGTTTATGAGGGAAAGGGATAAGCCTGTGGATCTTGATGGTCCCTTCGGGCTGGAGAGTAAAGAGTAAACACAGGTAGGAGACACTTCCCACAGGGCCCTAGAGTCCAGTCCGCTTCCTAAAGCCTGCATCCAGGGAGCAACATGAAGCCACTGATGTTGCTCTCATTGGGTACCAACATGACAAGAGTTTCTGACTGCAGTGAGGAGAACACATAGGAGAGGGGCAAGAGTTGGGGAAAGCCTTGTGTCGCTGCATGTTGTCCTTCATGTGGCACCTGGGCTTTACCTGTTCTTACTTCCGCCATCATCCTTCTCTTCAAATATCCCTCAGGCTTCACAGTCTCCATGATCTTTCTCCCCATGACCTTCTCCTGTGCTATGATTGTGCACGAATGTTACTTTATTTTTGGAAAATAAAAGGAACAATCCTTCATTTAAGTTTCCTGGTTACCAAAACTTGGGCCAAACTCTTGAATTGAATTTTCTACACCTGTCATCTCCACTTCTGCACCTTGAAACACAAGTGCTGTCAACCTAGACTTAGATGATACACCATTCTCAAAGGCCACTTACTAGACATTTGCTGGTTGTTTCTTCAGCATCTGTCTTTGACCCAATAGCCTCATACCTCCCCCTGGGGATCCATGAAGTTCTGGAAAATTATGGAGTTGGAGCACATGACCTAGGTAGGCCAATCAGTGCACTGTATCTCCTGGTCACTGTGATTGGTGCAGGGGTGGTCATGTGACCTACTCCAGTCCAATCAGACAAAATTGTGCGGGTTTTGCTTGGAACTCTTGGAAAGAGATGTTCTTTCTCCTTCTGAACACTGGGCCCTGTGGACTGACACCCTTCACTTAGCAGACCTTTAATATTCAGCATTTATTAATATTACCCTACACCATCTTGGCTCTTCTCTGACCTCTAAGAAGTCTCTTTCTTGGTTTCCTCCTGTAGATCCTAATAGATCCTAGACAGGCATTTTCACAGATTCTGTCTTCAGGCTCTGCGTGCTTTTCTCTGTTGAATAGTTTGTGTAGTTTCTATGTTGTGTTAGTTTCTGCTGCACAACATTGGAGACACAGATTTGAGTGTTACACTGGTAAAGAATGGAAAGATGAGGCCATGGACCTACACAAACTTTTCAACAGAGAAAAACATGCAGAGCCTGAAGACACAGTCTGTGGAAATGCCTCTGTTTAGATGCTCCAATAAAAATTAACTTTAAAAAACTGGTCAAATAAGCTATTGTATAGTCATTGAGTGGAATACTATGCAACAATAAAAAAGTAAAAAAGCGAAGTACAAAAGAAAAAAAAACAACTATGTCTCCAGGCGTTTCTCTCAAACTTTAGTCCTGCCTCTTTAAACTGAAAGCTAGACATTTTCATTCAGACGTCCTGTCAGCACCCCCAAACCAACTTGTCTAAGATAAAAGTCACCAAAATGAAAAATGAGTAAAGGAAATGAGCACTTTATAGGAAAAGAAATATGAATGCTTCTTAAACATATAAAATATACCTAAACTTACTCAT
This sequence comes from Hyperoodon ampullatus, assembly GCF_949752795.1. Lineage (NCBI taxonomy): Eukaryota > Metazoa > Chordata > Mammalia > Artiodactyla > Ziphiidae > Hyperoodon > Hyperoodon ampullatus. Next base: position 16,246,225 of record NC_136921.1, read on the forward strand.
AATAAGAAGTGGAAATTAAGCTATGCTGAAGAGAAATTAAAATTTACATTCACACAAAAATCAGTACACAAATGTTTACAGCAGTTCTATTAATAATCACCCAGAACTGGAAAAAAAAAAAAAAAAAAACCCAATGTCATTCAAGGGGTAAACAAACTGTGCTACTTTCATACAATGGAATACTTCTCAGCAATAAAAAACAACAAACTACTGATGCAGGCAACAGCTTTGATGAAATATCCAGGAAATTATGCTGAATGGAAAAAGCCAGTCTCCAAGGGTTACATGCTGTGTGGTTCTATTTATATGACATTCTCTAAAAGACAGAACTACAGGGATGGGGAACAGATCAGTGGTTGCCAGGGTCTAGGGGCAGGGGGAGGGTGTGACTACAAAGGGAGAACATGGGGGACTTTTTTGGGGTGATGGAGCCATTCTGTGTTGCGGTGGTGGTTACTCAGATCTATCCCAGTGTTAAAATCCAGAGAACTATACACCCAAAGCAAAATCAATTTCACTGTTTGTTCATTTAAAAAAAATAAAATAAAAAATGACATTTTAAACAAAAATAAAAAAGCTGGTGGCCTCTTTTGTTTTCTCTAAATAACAGTGTTGTGTGTGCTGTGTGTGAACCAGTGCTCTGGAAACCCAGAGGTTCCAGCGTGACCCCGCCCTCCTTCCCCTGCCCCACAAACCACTGAGAATGTACCCCTCACCTATCAGCATTAACAAACTCCAGAAGTTTGACCGTATTCTGTTGATGAAACAGTAGTTGGGGCAAAGGGACTCTTGTCTCTCGATCATATGAATGCAAAACGGCACAATCCTTATGGGGAGGAACCTGGCAATATTTTTAAAAATTACACATTCATATAACCTCTGACCAACAATCTCACTCTAGGTCTTGACCATAGAGATACACCTGCCTGTGTCTGTATTTACAAGCTGTCCATTGTACTATTGTTTGTAATAGCAGGACCCTGGAAAAATGCCAAGCTCTACCTAGAGAGGGCAGTTAAATCTAAGCGTGGTATATTCATACAATGGAATACTCTGCAGCTGTAAAAAGGATGAGGAAGCTCTGATGTGGAAGTTTAAAACACATGGTACTGAACAATACGTATAGTATGCTACCATTTTCCATTGTTACAACGGTGGTAGAATACATGGATACATTTTTACATGATACACAAACAGGTTCACTTGAATGGCAGGGGATGCAGCTGGCAAGGAGGCTTTTCACAGGATACCCCTGTGTACCTTTTGAATTTTTTTTTTTTGACCACGCCACGCGGCTTGCAGGATCTTAGTTCCCTGACCGGGGATCAAACCCGGGCCCCCTACAGTGGAAGCGTGGAGTCCTAACCACCGGACCACCAGGGGATTCCCCTTTTTGAATTTTATATCACATAAAGGTACTGCCTACTCTAAAAAATTAAGTGAAAAAAATTCGGTCTCTCCTCTTCCAAACAGGATCTGCCTTTCAATTCCCCATACGAAGTGGGGATCTGAGATGAGTCTAGTGGTGTCCTCCCCAGGGGATTGGGCATATATGGTGATGGGGGCATGCGACTGACCTGCCGAAGCATCACCTGCTGAGGACTGAGGGCGTCTTTCTGTGAGTGTTAAAGGAACACACAGTTTGAGGGGAGGGGCAGGGCCAGGCACAATGAACTCGATACCCCACACAAGCCTCTACTTTCTCAGTGGGGAGACGAGGTTCTGCCACTCCGAGTGTCTCCTGGCAGCCCCACTGAACTCGAGTCTGAGCCCTGAGGAAGTCAGAGAGGATGGAAGAGTCATTTTGCCTCCATCTGCAAAACACAGAGCTAAAGAATGCTGCCTGGGGCTTCCCTGGTGGTGCAGTGGTTGAGAGTCCCCCTGCCGATGCAGGGGACACGGGTTCGTGCCCCGGTCCAGGAAGATCCCACATGCCGCGGAGCGGCTGGGCCCGTGAGCCATGGCCGCTGAGCCTGCACGTCCAGAGCCTGTGCTCCGCAGCGGGAGAGGCCACAGGGGTGAGAGGCCCGCGTACCGCAAAAAAAAAGAATGCTGCCTGGAGACCCTTCTGGCAGAGGGCTCTCCAAAGGGAGGAACCCATTCTGCCTCATACCTCCAGGCCACAGTGCCCCACGTGGGCACTTTATGACACCATGACAAAGGTAGAGCATCTGTATCATCCACTGTGGCCCTTGAATTAGAGTCATGGGCACAGATCTGCTTTGCCTGGTGAAGCAGCCAAAGAGTCACTGGTGACACGCAGATCAGCAGGGAAGGATGCTGATGGGGCAGGGACTGCAGAACTCAGAGCAACAACAGCATATCCTAGACCTGCTGGTGGGACAACATCAGAAAGCTGCTGGGCCTGGAGGGCAGCGGGCAAGACCAAGATGCTCAAGGTCACAGCCTGGGCAGAGAGCAAGGGACCCAGCAATGTTATCTTCACATCATGGCGTCCGACAGGCCAACCGTGGTGCTAGGGGCTCGGACTGGTTCCTGAGCAGATGTGAGACTCCTTTTGCAAAGTCAAGACAGTTTTCATGTGGGCATTTCTGTTAGGGTTGAACTGTGTTTAACGCCCCCATTTCTGTAGGGGTTAAACACAATTTGGCAGAGGACTATTGGTTCAGAGTGACCCTGTAGGGCTCAGAGAAATTCATTACTTATACATATTTCTGTTGATGGACGACCCCCCACCCCCAGGCTCCCTGGTTGCAGAAGCTCAGAGTCCGAATGACTTCCTCTCACTACCTCTGACCAGCAGTCACAGACCCCCCCCTTCTTCATTCACTAGCTCCTGCCGTCACCTCTGAATGCCCACTCCCCAACCCAGACCTTCAGTTCCCTGCCTGCCAGCCAGTCTCCTACCCACAGCATTCACTGACCACCTTCCTGGTTGCTGTTTCAATAACCAATGTTTGCCAATTTTAGTGTGCATTGGAATCACTTAGGACAATTTTTAAGATGTAGAGTTCAGAGGACTGCCCTCTGATTCTGATCTGCCGTGTGGCCCAGGAGCCTGCATTTTAACACCTCAACATAATGCTGATGTAGTGAGTCTAAACAGAAACGACTCTGAGAAATACCAACCTCTCGACGGACTGAGTCCTGCTTCATATGGGTTTAATTAACCTACCATTCCAGGGTTTTCTCTCACTCCTTTCCCATTTGAACATTCCACACCAGTCAGATAGGTCTACTTGCTTTTCCCAAATATGCCTTGCACAATTTTATCATAGTTTTACGTTCCTTTTATGTATGGCACATTTTAACCATCTCTATCTATCAAGATCTTATCAGCTCATCTAAGGCTCAGCTCAAAAGCTACTTCCTTTCCAGAATATCTTCCTGTACCTCCACAGTTGGAAATAACCTGTGCCTGAACTGAATGTAAAGGCACTTGTTTAACAGCACTCAAAAAGCCCCTCTCTTTTTTTTCTTTTAATTTTATTTATTTTTTTATACAGCAGGTTCTTATTAGTTATCCATTTTATACACATTAGTGTATATATGTCAATCCCAGTCTCCCAATTTATCATACACACACACCCTCCCGCTGCTTGCTCCCCTTGTTGTCCATACGTTTGTTCTCTACATCTGTGTCTCTATATCTGCCCCGCAAACCGGTTCATCTGTACCATTTTTCTAGGTTCCACATATATGCGTTAATATACGATATTTGTTTTTCTCTTTCTGACTTAACTTCACTCTGTATGACAGTCTCTAGGTCCATCCAAAAAGCCCCTCTCTTAAATTGCCTTTGCTGTAGTTATGTGTCCACATGCTTTTCTCCTGAGTTGATTATGACAGTCTGATCAGCAAGGAGGAAGTTCTCTTGCAACTTGACATTATTCCTCAAAGCTCCTAGCACAGTGCCTAACAGGTAGCAGATATTCAGTTACACAGATTAGGAGAATTTAATGCCTTTCTCTTTCCGGAATATCCATAATATTTAAAACCCATTGTTACCATACATAAAAGAAAATGTGCCTTCCTTCCTTCCCTCTGTCTTCCTTTGTAACTGCAGTTACCAAATTCCTGGACATATGGTTGGAATATTAATCATAAACTAATTCTGTTCCTCTTCAGTGCATCAAGAGATGAGACAATTTTGGTCCACAGCCCTAGCATTTGAGGCGAAAGTAATTTTGGCCAACATGGCTGCTGCTGTACAGATTTTTCCTTCTAGCCACACAGTTGGATTTTTAGCCATAAAAGGTGGCATTGTAATAAAGACAATTCAGGTTTTTTTTTGCAGTACGCGGGCCTCTCACTGTTGTGGCCTCACCCGTTGCGGAGCACAGGCTCCGGACGCGCAGGCTCAGCAGCCACGGCTCACGGGCCCAGCCGCTCCGCGGCGTGTGGGATCTTCCCGGACCGGGGCACGAACCCGTGTCCCCTGCATCCGCAGGCGGACTCTCAACCACTGCGCCACCAGGGAAGCCCAATTTAGGTACTTTTGTAATAAAAATACTTGAACCATTTCTAATGAACCTTCTCATTTGGGGCTCTATGTTTCTAATAATAAACTTATTCTAAACAGCTCCTAAAAAATAAGGATGAGGGTTTTCCTGGTGGTGCAGTGGTTAAGAATCCGCCTGCCAATGCAGGGGACATGGGTTTGGGTCCTGGTTCTGGAAGACCCCACATGCCGCAGAGCAACTAAGCCCGTGCGCCACAACTACTGAGCCTGTGCTCTAGAGCCCACGAGCCACGACTACTGAAGCCCGCGCGTCTAGAGCCTGTGCTCCGCAACAAGAGAAGCCACCGCAATGAGAAGCCTGTGCACCGCAACAGAGAGTAGCCCCCGCTCACGTGCAGCAATTTAGACCCAACGCAGCCAAAAATAAAATAAATAATAAAAATAAAAAATAAGGACCAGAGTGCTTGAAAATTCAAGGACAACTTCTTTACACTAATTTTTTCAAGCTACTTAATTCACAGAAATGAAAAACTCACAAAATCTTCATCTCAGGATTGGATCTGCTGTTTTGATTTTAGCAAGTTCTAAATGAGGAGGTGATTTCTTTGGAACTGCACAGACATGTGTTTGGCACAGTGCATGGGTCCAGAGGGAAAAGAGTTCACAGTTCTCTGGAATGGCCAAGGTGAGCTGAGGGGCAGAGGACAGTGTACAGAGCACAGTACAGACGTGTGGAGCCACTAGCCAGCCCTAGGATAATTCTGTCCAGAAAAGGTGGATTTGTGTGTGTGGGGGGGGGGGCGGTGGAGAGAGAAGAGTGTGTGTGGTTTATAAGGAGGTAGGAACGCTATGGAAGATGGGTAAAAGATAATGATGCAAAAAGCATGATAAAAAAAAGAAGTGAGGGCAAAAATGGTGGAATAAGTGTGCTTTACTTTGCAAAAAACACATTTAAAACTCCTTTCCAAGAAGAACATAATTAGACTACAACACACACAAAATATTCAGCACTTAGACCCAGTTATTCCACTCCTAGGAATTTATTCTAAGACAATAATCAGAGAGGGACTTCCTGGTGGCGCAGTGGTTAAGAATCCGCCTGCCAATGCAGGGGACACGGGTTCGAGCCCTGGTCCGGGAAGATCCCACATGCCGCAGAGCAACTAAGCCCATGCACCACAACTACTGAGCTTGCACTCTAGAGCCCGCAAGCCACAACTACTGAGCCAATGTGCCACAACTACTGAAGCCTGAGCGCTCTAGGGCCCGTGCTCCGCAATAAGAGAAGCCACTGCAATTAGAAGCCCACGCACCGCAATGAAGAGCAGCCCCGGCTCACCACAACTAGAGAAAGCCTGCATGCGGCAACGAAGACCCAACACAGCACCCCCCCAAGACAAAGAAAGAAAGAAAGAAAATAATCAGAGAAGAAGCTACTCACAAAGGTTTTTGGATAGGGATGATTCTTTTTGAGTTATTTCAATCTATACTGATGAAGTCCAAAAAGTAACTAACACATGCTCCACCACAGAACAATCAGAAAACACAAATAAGCAAAAAGAGCATAAAGAATGGAGCATACATCGTAATAAGGAAAAATCTGGAAAGACATAAATCAGGCATGGTATAACGTTGTTTTCACCAAAAATGAGTTTAAAATACATATTGCTTTCTTATTTAATAACATAGCAGGAACATTTTCCATTTGAAAAGAAACATTTCTGCAACCTTTTTTGTGGTTTCAAAGTATCCATAAGTGAGATAATATCAAGCAGAATACAAACTCTACATAAAGGATGATCCTAATTCTATATAAATATACACTTGCATGCATGGATAAAATATCGGAAGGAAAGAGACTAAAATATTAATAGTAGTTTTTCTGTTTGGATATCACAGATGATGATTATCTTCCCCATGCTTTGCAAATATTTTCTAAATTTTCTAGTCAACACCTTTTTTATAATAAAATATAATCAAGGCAAAAAATCAGGATGTTAAAATCAGAATGTTTCAAAATAGACGAGCATGGAAATAACAAATTGATGCTTGTAAGTTTTCACATCATGCAAAAAAAAAAAAAAAAAAATGAAACGCCCCCAAGAATCTACATGATAATCAAGATACCATTCTTCCGTGATGTAAGTAACATTTAAAATAAAAGCATATAAGGTGCGTTGCCAGTGTTACCCTACAAATCACATTGAAACATAATAAACCTTTAATTCAAGTTACCATCAAGGTTTAAATGAAGCCTTTTAAATTATTTGGGGAAAAAAATCATTACATGAACCTAACCTTTTCTAAAGTTAAAATGCAGAAAGATCTAAATGCCTTTCATTTTTGTACCTATTCTCATTTTCAGTTATAAAAGTTAGTATACAGATAAAATCTTGAGCTTTATTATACCTCTTTACCGAAAATAATAATAAAGACAGGCAATCTAAAGTGTTTAGGAAAGAATCCTAATGGAGTTATCCCAAACGTCAGAACAAATTTTAGTGAATGCTATATTAACACATAAAATAGTGTTTTTATTCTGAGCCAAACAGAAACACTCCTCCTTTTGGGAAACATCTCTAGATATTTCAACAGCAGCCCTAACCCTGAGAACTCCCAGCTGTTGTGAACTCTGACCCTATATCACATTCCCATATGCGGTTTACAGGGGAAAATTTACATTCTATCTCCAAACATCTTCACTGAAGAATGCTATTTAACAGACCAAAACAACACAGGGTTAGCTCACCAGAAAGAAGGGGGGAACAAACCCATTCATTCAATTGTTCGGAAAGAATGCATTCAGATCTTGGAACTATTTATGCGGAGAACTCGATGATTCTGGCATCTTCCACTCTGCCAGGTCCCCTGCTGAGAATGTGAAGGGCCCTCTCTGCCCTTGGCTGCCTTCAGAGAGTAAAAGCCAAGACCGACTTCTTTGTAGATGCAGTGAATGCTCTGAATGCAAGCAGACTCTGACATTAAAACAAACTTAAAAAAAAACCCCAAAACCCTCAAACCCTCCCTACAATTATTTTAGAAAATAACTTTTAGTTATAGATCAATGTTTCCTAGTTAATACACTCAGGATACTGATACTTTTCCATGCTAGCTCACAATTCATTCAATTTCTCAGAATAATGCAGATGAGTTCAATAGAAGCCAAATGGTAAAAGGGAGGCAACATTGTTCATGAATATGAATATAAATGATTACAGAGAGAAACCTACATCTTATGTAATTAACATATGTATAGGGGAGAAAGAGTGAATGCCCAAGTTCAAAAATATTAATTTCCTATTGAAACACACCAACGTCCACAGGGATCAATCAAAAGCAGGAAGCAGATTTACCTTGCCACGTGGTGTAAGTGTAAGCAGCAGAATCTCCCGATATTCACAGCTCTTTGAGTGGGCACTCTGTCATGCCTGTTCTCTGAGCCACCTCAGATATCCAAGCACAAATCAGGGGCTAAGGATCACTAGGCATGGAAATCTACAGTTATTCTGAAAACCCGCTGGAGATCAGGAGTAAAGATAGGAGGTAGAAAAAGGTATGCCAGCTTTCACCTTCTGCTGTGTTATAATAAATGCCCACTTGGAAAATGAGCCTATTTAAACCTTCATTAGAAATCATGTTGACATCTTTAACAGAAAATGGTATTCTATAAGCATAAGAAAAATTATACAGAACTTGGACATAAGGTAGAAAACCTCTTCTGGGGGCAAAGCGCTGGAGGATAATAGAAGGAATAATACTTTGTTCACCTCACTGCTTGCTATTTTTTTTTTTAACACCTTTATTGGAATATAGTTGCTTTACAACAATGTGTTAGTTTCTGCTTTATAACAAAGTGAATCAGCTATACATATACATATATCCCCATAGCTCCTCCCTCTTGCGTCTCCCTCCCACCCTCCCTATCCCACCCCTCTAGGTGTTCAAAAAGCACTGAGCTGATCTCCCTGTGCTATGCAGCTGCTTCCCACTAGCTATCTACTTTACATTTGGTAGTGTATATATGTCCATGCCTCTCTCTCACTTCGTCCCAGCTTACCCTTCCCCCTCCCCGTGTCCTCAAGTCCATTCTCTACATCTGCGTCTTTATTCCTGTCCTGCCCCTAGGTTCTTCAGAAACATTCTTTTTTTCTTTTAGATTCCATATATATGTGTTAGCATATGGTATTTGTTTCTCTCTTTCTGACTTACTTCGCTCTGTATGACAGACTCTAGGTCCATCCACCTCACTACAAATAACTCAATTTCGATTCTTTTCATGGCTGAATAACATTCCATTGTATATATGTGCCACATCTTCTTTATCCATTCATCTGTTGATGGACACTTAGGGTGCTTCCATGTCCTGGCTATTGTAGATAGTGCTGCAATGAACATCGTGTACATGACTCTTTCCGAATTAAGGTTTTCTCAGGGTATATACCCAGTAGTGGGATTGCTGGATCATATGGTAGTTCTATTTTTAGTTTTTTAAGGAACCTCCATACTGTTCTCCATAGTGGCTGTATCAGTATACATTCCCACCAACAGTGCAAGAGGGTTCCCTATTCTCCACACCCTCTCCAGCAATGACTGGAGATTTTTTGAAGATGGCCATTCTGACTGGTGTAAGATGATACCTCATTGTAGTTTTGATTTGCATTTCTCTAATGATTAGTGATGTTAAGCATCCTTTCATGTGTTTGTTGGCCATCTGTATATCTTCTTTGGAGAAATGTCTACTTAGGTCTTCTGCCCATTTTTGGATTGGGTTGTTTGTTTTTTTGATATTGAGCTACATGAGCTGCTTGTAGATTTTGGAGATTAATCCTTTGTCAGTTGTTTCATTTGCAAATATTTTCTCCCATTCTGAGGGCTGTCTTTTCATCTTATTTATGGTTTCCTTTGCTGTGCAAAAGCTTTTAAGTTTCATTAGGTTCCATTTGTTTATTTCTGTTTTTATTTCCATTTCTCTAGGAGGTGGGTCAAAAAGGATCTTGCTGTGATTTACGTCACAGAGTGTTCTGCCTATGTTTTCCTCTAAGAGTTTTATAGTGTCTGGCCTTACATTTAGGTCTTTAATCCATTTGGAGTTTATTTTTGTTTATGGTGTTAGGGAATGTTCTAATTTCATTCTTTTACATGTAGCTGTCCAGTTTTCCCAGCACCACTTATTGAAGAGGCTATCTTTTCTCCATTGTATATTCTTGCCTCCTTTATCAAAGATAAGGTGACCATATGTGCGTGGGTTTATCTCTGGGCTTTCTATCCTGTTCCATTGATCTATATTTCTGTTTTCGTGCCTGTCACTGTTTGCAGATGACGTGATACTATACATAGATAATCCTAAAGATGCTACCAGAAAACTACTAGAGCTGATCAATGAATTTGGTAAAGTAGCAGGATACAAAATTAATGCACAGAAGTCTCTTGCATTCCTATACACTAATGATGAAAAATCTGAAAGAGAAATTAAGGAAATACTCCCATTTACCACTGCAACAAAAAGAATAAAATACCTAAGGACAAACCTACCTAAGGAGACAAAAGATCTACATGCAGAAAACTATAAGACACTGATGAAAGAAATTAAAGATGAAACAAACAGATGGAGAGATATACCATGTTCTTGGATTGGAAGAATCAACATTGTGAAAGTGACTATACTACCCAAAGCTATCTATAGATTTAATGCAATCCCTATCAAACTACCAATGGCATTTTTCACAGAACTAGAACAAAAAATTTCACAAGTTGTATGGAAACACAAAAGACCCTGAATAGCCAAAGCAATCTTGAGAAAGAAAAATGGAGCTGGAGGAATCAGGCTCCCTGACTTCAGACTATACTACAAAGCTACAGTAATCAAGACAGTATGGTACTGTCACTGTTTGCTACTGATTGAAGGTCTCAGACCTTGTGAAGTGACAAGCTAGCTGACAGATTTTTTTTTGTTGTTAGAAATGCAAATAATTCCCATTCAGTGGAAATGATGACCCCCAAAGGTAACAGCTTTTTGCCCTGTAGCTCAGTAACTAGCTTTATATAACCTAGCAATCTAAGTAATATTTCTTTATTAAGTTGTCTGTAAATATTTAGTTCTTTATATCTGACTAGTTCCTTCATTAATAAATCAGTTGAATAAAATCTTTGACATTTATGTTTGGACAAGAGTTATGATTTTACCATTTAAAAATCATAATCTAGGGACTTCCCTGGTGGTGCAGTGGTTACGAATCTGCCTGCTAATGCAGGGGACATGGGTTCGAGCCCTGGTCAGGGAAGATCCCACATGCCAAGGAACAACTAAGCCCGTGCGCCACAACTACTGAGCCTGTGCTCTAGAGCCTGTGAGCCACAACTATTGAGCTCACATGCCACAACTACTGAAGCCTGCTCATCTAGAGCCCATGCTCTGCAACAAGAGAAGCCACCGCAATGAGGATCATGTGCACCGCAACGAAGAGTAGCCCCCGCTTGCCGCAACTAGAGAAAAGCCTGCGTGCAGCAACAAAGGCCCATCAGAGCCATAAATAAATAAATAAATAAATAAATTTATTAAAAAATAAAGTAAAAAAATAAAAATTATACTCTAGCGAGTAGATATTTCAATGTTTATTCATATGACTAATTATTTTGAATGATTGAATATGCATATCCCATGTAACAATTGCATTTTTTATGCTGCTTTCCTTTGTCTACTGTCTTTATTTCTATTTTTTATTTTTTTTAATTTTATTTATTTATTTTTGGCTGTGTTGGGTCTTTGTTGCTGCACGCGGGCTTTCTCTAGTTGCGGCTAGCAGGGGCTACTCTTTGTTGTGGTGCGCAGGTCTCTCACTGTGGTGGCTTCTCTTGTTGCGGAGCACGGGCTCTAAGTGCTTGGGCTTCAGTAGTTGTGGCGCACAGGCTTTGTTGGTCTGCAGCATGTGGGATCTTCCCAGGCCAGGGCTCAAACCACTGTGCCACCAGTGAAGTCCCTGTATAGTCTCTTTAAATGGTACTGGTTTGCTCAAAAAGTAAATAAGGCAGGTGTTATGCTTCTTAATGTAATGATATAATAAGATATTATTGCATGCTTTTTAAAATATCAATATTAACTAGAAAGGATTTAGGTATACTATATATTTCTAAACTCTAGTCCATATACAGTATGATTTGGGAAATAATCACTTGCTTGTCTTGGTTTCACAAAATCTAACAAGTCCAAACAGGAGATCTTCATGAAACAAAGTTTCCCTACCCATAATTCACATTAACATGAGCAGCTCTAACTATAATGAATCACAGGGCCTGGCAGGTCAACAGGATTATGACATTAGATCAAACAAGCTTCACAGGCAGGTTATAACATTGTCTTTGACAACTGTTAAGCAGCCTGCAAGAATGACAAGTATAGGGAAGGGCAATCTGCTAGAAGACACAAAAGACACTGTCAAACATTTAAGTGATTTTTCTCAAATCTGGGTGGGCAGAGGGGCCTCTGAGCAACAAGAGAACAGAAGAAAGTCATATTCAAATGTAATATAATTGTTGAACAGGCCCATGCAGGTTGAAATTTAATTGGCATTGTCCCCATATTGGCTGGGATGTTGTGTATAGACTATTTCAGTGTTTTTCAAACTGCATCTTGCATAAGAGCCAACTGGGAACTTGTTAAAATGCAGAATCTAATTCAGTAGGTCCAAGTGGGGCCTGAGAGTCTGCATTTCTTTTTTTAATTAATTAATTTAATTAATTAATTTTTAAATTAATTATTTATTCTGGCTGAGCCAGGTCTTAGTTGCAGCATTGCTGCATGCAGACTCTTAGTTGCGGCGTGAGGACTTCTTAGTTGCGGCATGTGGAGTCTTAGTTGTGGCATGCTTATGGGATCTAGTTTCTCGGCCAGGGATCAAACCCTGGCCCCCTGCATTGGGAGAGCAGAGTCTTACCCGCTGGACCACCAGGGAAGTTCCGAGTCCGCATTTCTAACAAGCTCCCAGGTGATACTGCGGTTGCTGGTCAGGGGACCACACTGTGAATGGCAAAGACTATCTCACCTCGCTAAATCGCAGAGGCCGACACAGGCTCCCCAAGCTGAACATGACAGGTCAGAGCTTCCTGCGTGCTTTTTTGAAATACACATTAAAAAAATAAAACCACCTGAGGGAGATGGGGGTAAGGGAGGGAAGGAAGGGGAGTTTGGTATTAGCGGAGGCAAACTATTATATATAGGAGAGATAAACAACAAGGTCCTACTGTAGAGCACAGAGAACTATGTTCAATATCCTGTGAGAAACCATAATGGAAAAGAATAGGAAAAAGAATATATATATGTATAACTGAGTCACTTTGCTCTACAGAGGAAATTAATACAACATTGTAAATCAACTATACTTAAATAAAATTTTTTTAAAAAGGCCAAAAAATAAAAAAAAGATTAAAAAAAAAACCTCTGAATTATATGAGCACTGTAATATACTCATATAATACTTGAGTCAGTACTGTAAAAAAGTGATAGTGTAGTTTTTGAAAATCTTAGAGTGATATTCCAATGAAGAATCATTTGAGTGTAAAGAGGTCCTAGAGAAAGATCTGAAAATTCTTTGCAGACTTGGTGACATGACTGCTCACATTTAGAGAAAAAATAATTCTGCCCAGTCCTTTGTCACTGACCCCAGGGAATGTTGGCTTGAACCCTTGAGTCCTGGCTCCCTGTGCAGAAACAAAACTCCCTGAGGGGATCTTTTGCGGCCCTTATATCACACGAGGAGCTGGAGATTACTGGAGACCTAAAAAATATCAGTCTTGCTCTGCAGACTGTTCTAGGTGTGTCTGATATGGCCGCACAATGTTTATGATGAGGCTGGACCATCTCAATCACAGAGATTGTCACTTCCTTGTTATTGTGTGTCAAGTGAGAAGACAGTAACACCACGTAACTATTAAAATGGAGAAATGGGATTCAAGATACAGTGAAGCACAAGACTGTGGTACGTGCATAACCCTTTGTTTTCACACATGAGGTGAGAGCTCAGGGGTGCGGTGTGGAAACCAAACTGTGCCATAACCTTATGCATGTGGAATAATTTTATGGAGGTTTCAGTGTTGGAAAAAAATCAAATAAATTATAGCACTTACAGGAAGCCCTGTGTGCATTTAAAAATATGATTCATGAAGTGTTTATTTCCTTTCCCCAGTGAGCATGGTTTAAGGAACATTCCCACAGACATACACAAAGACAGACGTCAGTCGTATTTTACGATTAACATTAAGTTCTAGACTTTTAGCTGATTTTCAGAGCATAAGATGCAAGGCAGCTAATTCACTACTCTATATCTGTCTGCTGTGCCCCAATTAGTGTTCATTTCGATGACCAACAGGGCACAGTTTGGTAATGAGACCAATTCTCAGGCAGTTTTATATGGATGGTTTATGTGATGGATAAACCATCCATTTGTCCTGTATGGCAAGCCAGATGCTGCTATTTCTCTCCACAGGCAACTTAGCCCACCTCAACTCTCTAAACCCTTCAAGGTGTATTTCTTATTTTGAAACAGCATCACAGAGAGGATGGATGGATATTAATTCTGTGGAGAACTTGGTTCCCTTTCTTAATCAGATTTGGTAGGTAAGGTTACAGCGACTAAAAGGAATTTTGGAAATCAATGGTTTGTGAATTTTTAAATTGATTCCCAAACAATAAAAGGACCAAAGACAAAAGCACTTGGAAATGCAGGTATTTGTTTTATTGCCAAAATCCACATTAAGTGTTGTTCTGTTTTTAAAAAAAGAAAAGAAAAAAGAAAAATAGACACAGTGCAAGGGAAGATATAAGAAATGCAAGTGGGCTTCCCTGGTGGCGCAGTGGTTGAGAGTCCGCCTGCCGATGCAGGGGAATGCGGGTTCGTGCCCCGGTCTGGGAAGATCCCACATGCTGCAGAGCGGCTGGGCCCGTGAGCCATGGCCGCTGAGCCTGCGCGTCCGGAGCCTGTGCTCCGCAGCGGGAGAGGCCACAAAAGGGAGAGGCCTGCGTACCGCAAAAAAAAAAAAAAAAAAAAGAAATGCAAGTACCCAGTCAATGAAGAATTATCATTCATCACAGTAAAGTCTAGAAACTTCCTTCTCTTCTAGGAAATCCTTATGTAAATAATAATGGAGCTCAAATATTTCTTTATTAGTTCATTCAATAGTTATCACATGCTATTATTTTTGATTGGTTATTACACATCAAAAAATATACTAGGTAGAAAAATAGAAGAGATTAAAAAAAATACTAGGAGGGCTTCCCTGGTGGCGCGGTGGTTGAGAGTCCGCCTGCCGATGCAGGGGACATGGGTTCGTGCCCCGGTCCGGGAAGATCCCACATGCCGCAGAGCGGCTGGGCCCATGAGCCATGGCCGCTGAGCCTGCGCGTCCGGAGCCTGTGCCGCACAACGGGAGAGGCCACAACAGTGAGAGGCCCGTGTACTGAAAAAAAAAAAAATACTAGGATAGAGGAAGAATAAGATATAGTGTCTGTCCATTAAATAAAAATAACTTTATTGTTTTTGTCAAAAGCAATTCAGGCTCACTATTAAAACTGCACTTCTGAGCCTTCTGTCCATAACCAACTCCTCTTCCCACACACATAATTTTACAACTAATGGCACCATACTGTAACCTGTTTTTCATAGACTATATGTCATACACATCTTTTTGTGACTACAGAACTACATTATTTTAATGGCTATATCACACTCCACTCTGGAAATACCATACTTAACTCCATCTGATTGGTGGACGTTTATTCTCATTGTTTGCTACTAAATGCATTAATGAACTCCCTTGGAGGGGCAGTATAGAATGTTAATTAAAAGCATGGATTCTGGGGGAAGGGTAAACTGGGACAAAGTGAGAGAGTGGCATGGACATATATACACTACCAAACATAACATAGATAGCTAGTGGGAAGCAGCCGCACAGCACAGGGAGATCAGCTTGGTGCTCTGTGACCACGTAGAGGGATGGGATAGGAAGGGTGGGAGGGAGGGAGATGCAAGAGGGAAGAAATATGGGGATATATGTATATGTATACCTGATTCACTTTGTTATAAAGCAGAAACTAACACACCATTGTAAAGCAATTATACTCCTATAAAGATGTTAAAAAAAAAAAAGCATGGATTCTCAAGTCAGACTGCTTAGTTTTAAATCTCAGTTCAGTCTCTTACCAACTGTATAACCTTGGTCAGTTTACTTAACCTCATCTGTAAGACTGGAATAACAATAGTACCTCCCTCATAGGGTCACTGTTAATTACCCTGATGAGGTAGTTAATACATGTAAAGCACTTGGAATGGTGCATAGCAGATCGTAAGTGCTTTATAAATGTTTGCTATTATTTTTACTTTTATACCTGTGTAATTACATGCGTTAGGGAAATGGGCTAAGAGCCTAGAAGGCTCTGAATGTACACTTTAGATCTTAATACAGTCTACAAAGTGCCCTCCAAAAAGCTTATACCAATGGTTTATCCATAACTTTGAAAACAGACATCCTTGCTTGGCAGGTATGAGATCTGGAAACTCACTGCCAGTCTGACCAAGCTGGCTACATTGATTTAAGTGTATACCATGGGCAAACGGAAATGGCAAGATTCCAGTTCAGGGACATTGGAGGAAATGACATGGAGCATTCTAAGCCCAGCAAAATGAAAGTGAAACAAAGACATTTCCAGGAAAACGAAAACTGAGAAATTCATTACCAGCAGAACCACGCTAAAAGAAACACTGAATAGAGTAATTTAGGCAGAAGGAATGAGACACCAGATGGAAGAACAAAACTGTAGGAAGGAATGAGGAACAACAGAAAGGATAAATATGTGGAGGAACTTAAATGTATATTAAGTAAACAGCAATAAAAATAAGTCCTTGAGGGCTTTAAATATTTGTAGAATTAAATTTTATTTAATAACCCACTCTTCCCAGGAAGTGATAAAGTTACTAATTTGCATTTGACGTTCATAAATCAAGGATACATGTTGTAATTCTTGAGGACCGCTAAAAGAATTGTAAAGACTTTATAACAAGTTAATAGAGGAGGGGAAAAGGGAGAGTTAAAATACTTGATTAATACAAAAGAAGGCAAAAAAGAGATAAAGAAGAACAGGTGGGGAAAAGTTAACAAAGCAATATAGCAGATTTAAATCCAAATATATCAGATTATACTAAGTGACAATAGACTATATACACCAATTAAAAAGCAAAGCTGTCAAACTAAATTAAAAAACAAAACCCAACTACATACTGCTCATGAGAATCACAGTGCAAATATTAGGATACAGAAAAGGCAAAAAGTAAAAGGATGGAACATGCTTTGCAAATGCTCACCCAAACAAAGCTGGTGTTGCAATATTAACATTAGACAAAGTAGGCTTTGAGATAAGAAACATTGCTAGTGACAAGAAGGACATTCCATACTGGTAAAAGGGCTAACCTATCAAAGAGACAACCATTTAAAAATTGCATGTATCAAATAATATAGCTTGAAAATATTTCAAAATATGTGAAGGAAAAATTGACAGACTAAAAGAAGAAATAGACAAATTCACAACCACAGTGAGTGATTTTTATATACCTCTCTCAGCAATGCAAAGAACAAGCAGGAAAAAAAAATCAGTGAGGATACAGGACTTCAAAAAGTACAATTTAAAAAATGACCTGACATATAAAACACCATATGCAGCAATTACACAAAATACAACCATATGTGGGGAAATAAAGTAAATCTCAACAAATTTCAAGAAATGGAAATCATATAGCATACCGTTTCTGATTAAAGGGAAATTAGGCTAGAAATAAAATTTAAAACAATAATAAGAAAATTCCCAAATATTTAAAATTTAAGTAATATACTTCTAAGTGACCCTTAGGGGAAATTAGGGAATATTTTCAAATAAATGACAATGAAAAATAATCTGTTAATACTTGTACGATGCAACTAAATATATTTTTAGAGGTAAATGTAGAGCCTTAAATGATATATTGGAAAAGAAGGAGGACTAAAAATCAATGATTAAGAATCTACTTCAAATATACTAGAAAGATAACAGCAAAGTAATGTTGAAAGAAGGATGAAAATAATAAAGAACAAAAATTAATACATGTACAATGGAGAAAATTAACAAAACCAAAAGTTGGTTCTTTAAAAAGACTAAAATTGATAAGCCCCTATAAAATAGATCAACAAAGAATATAGAATCAAGAATGAAAAAACAGAAATCATTACAGATCCTACAAAGATAATAAAGAGACTTATAAACGCCATTATGGCAATTAATTTGGCAACTGAGATAAAATGGACAAATTCCTAGAAAAACATAACATATAGAGAAAACAGAAAATTTGAATAGTTATATATATATATGACATATATCAATATAATTAAAAGCCTTTTCTCAAAAATAACTCTTCCAGATCCAATTGGGCTACTGATGAATTCTTCCAAAGATTAAAAAGAAAAAAAAAAACTTATACAAATTCTTCTAAAAATAGAAAAAGAGGAAAAGAGTTCCCAAATCAGTTTATGAGGTCAGTCTAACCTTAATACTAAAACCCACAAGAAAAAAATATCACACACCAATCTCACTCATGAATATAGTTATAAAAGTCCATAAAAATCACGTTGGGAGAAAGTGAATTCAGTGATATAAAAAAGGTAATATATAATGACCAAGTTGAATTTATTGCAGAAATGCAAAGTCAGTGTAATAATAAAAATCAGGGCCTCCCTGGTGGCGCAGTGGTTGAGAGTCCGCCTGCCGATGCAGGGGAATGCGGGTTCGTGCCCCGGTCTGGGAAGATCCCACATGCTGCGGAGCGGCTGGGCCCGTGAGCCATGGCCGCTGAGCCTGCGCATCCGGAGCCTGTGCTCTGCAATGGGAGAGGCCACAACAGTGAGAGGCCCACGTACAGCAAAAAAATAATAATAATAATAAAAATCAATCAGAATAAATCATAACATTAATAAAGAAGAAAATCATAAGATCATCTCAAGAGATGCAAAAAATCATTTAATAAAATTCAATACCATTTAGGATAAAAAAAACCCAAAACTCACAGCAAATCAGGAATAAAAGTAAACTTTCTAATGCTGATAAATGGTACCAACAAAAAAAATCTACAGTTAACATCATCCTTAAGGATGAAATATAAAACACTTTCTCCCTGAGTTTAGAAACAAGGATGACCACATCACCATTTCTATTCAATATCATAATGGAGATCTAAGCCCATGGGATGAGGCAAACAAGAGAAATAAATATTAGGGAAGGAGTAAATTTGACATTGTTCACCAATTGCATAATTGTGTTAAGTAGAAAATCCAAAAGAATATACAAGCAATTAATGGAATTAATAACTGAATTTACTAAAATCACTGGATATGTCAATGTATAAAAATCAATTGTATTTATATATATGGGTTAATTAGAAATAGAATAATTAGACAATGAAACAAATGCAATTTTCAGCAATAAGCCTACCAACACCTAGGAATAAATCTAATATATTATATGCAATACCTCTACACAGTAAACTAAAACATTACTGAGATAAACTAAAGATCTAAGTAGAGGAATGTACTATGCCAATGAATTGAAAACCTCAATGTTGCAAAAGATGCCAATTCTCCCAAGTTGATCTATAGAGTCAATATAATCCCAATAAAAGTCTAGCATTGGGGCTTCCCTGGTGGCACAGTGGTTAAGAATCCACCTGCCAATGCAGGGGACATGGGTTCGAGCCCTGGTCCATGGAGAAGATCTCACATGCCGCAGAGCAACTAAGCCCGTGCGCCACAACTACTGAGCCTGCACTCTAGAGACCTAGAGCCACAACTACTGAAGCCCACACTCTGCAACAAGAGAAGCCACCGTAATGAGAACCTGCGCACTGCAACAAAGAGTAGCCCCTGCTCGCCTCAACTAGAGAAAACCCGCGCACAGCAATGAAGACCCAATGCAGCCAAAAATAAATAAAAATAAAATAAGGGCTTCCCTGGTGGCACAGTGGTTGGGAGTCCGCCTGCTGATGCAGGGGACTCAGGTTCGTGCCCCCGTCCGGGAGGACCCCGTGTGCCGCGGAGCGGCTGGGCCCATGGGCTATGGCCTCTGAGCCTGCGTGCCCAGAGCCTGCGCGTCCGGAGCCTGTGCTCCACGGCGGGAGAGGCCGCAGCAGTGAGAGGCCTGAGTAACGCAAAAATAAATAAATAAATAAATAAATAAAATAAAATTAATTAATTTTTTAAAAAAGTCTAGCATTGGAGAAAATAACAAGCTGATTCCAAAATTCGTGTGGAAATCCAAAGAGCCAAGAATAGCAAAAATAGTTTTGAAGAGCAAAGCTGGAGGACTTTTACTAGCTGACATCAAGACTTATTACAAGAGGGAATGTAAAATGATACAGCCACTATGGAGAACAGTATGGAGGTTCCTTAAAAAACTAAAAATAGAAAAAACAAAACAAAACAAAACAAAACAAAAACTAAAAATAGAACTACCATATGACCCAGGAATCCCACTACTGGGCATATACCCTGAGAAAACCTTAATTCAAAACAAGACATGTACCACAATGTTCACTGCAGCACTATTTACAGTAGTCAGGACATGGAAGCAACCTAAGTGTCCATCAACAGATGAATGGATAAAGAAGATGTGGCACATATATACAATGGAATATTACTCAGACATAAAAAGAAATTAAATTGAACTATTTGTAGTGAGGTGGATGGACCTAGAGTCTGTCATACAGAGTGAAGTAAGCTAGAAAGAGAAAAAAAAAATACCATATGCTAACACATATATATGGAATCTAAAAAAAAAAAAAAAAAGGTTCTGATGAACCTAGGGGCAGGACAAGAATAAAGACGCAGACGTAGAGAATGGACTTGAAGACACGGGGAGAGGGAAGGGTAAGCTGGGACGAGGTAAGAGAATAGCACTGACATATACACACTACCAAATGTAAAATAGATAGCTAGTGGGAAGCAGCCGCATAGCACAGGGAGATCAGCTTGGTGCTTTGTGACCACCTAGAGGGGTGGGATAGGGAGAGTGGGAGGGAGACAGACACAAGAGGGAGGGGATATGGGGATATGTGTATATCTATAGCTGATTCACTTTGCTATACAGCAGAAATAACACAACATTGTAAATCAATTATACTCCAATAAAGATGTTTAAAAAAAAAAGGACTTATTACAAACCTACAATAAATAAGAGAGCGGTATTGGCATGAAGATAGACCAGTAAACTAATGGAAAAGAATAGAGAGTGTATGAACATATTAATATATATAAAGAGTGTATAGTCACTTGATTTATGACAAAGTTGATATTTCAGTTGGTGGAAAAAAGACAATCTAAATTTTCAATAAATAATGCTGAGTATATTGGGTATTCCTATAGAATAAAAATGGATCACAAAATCAATTCCAAGTAGATTGTAGATCTAAATAAGACAAGCAAAATAATAAAACTTTTCAAACTAAGAGAATATCTTCACAACCTTCTGGTAGGCAAAAATACCTTAAACAGGACCCAAAAAGTTATAAACACAGGTAAAGATTGATAACCGGAGTATGTTAAAATTAAGAACTTCTGTTCACTTAAAGATATCACCAATAGAATAAAAAGACAAGGCAGAAAATGGGGAAAGAAATTCTCATTACATACATCTGATCAGTGACTCACCAATAAATCAGTAAAGAGAAGACAATCCAATAAAAAATGGTCAAAGATAAACAGGCACCTCACCAAAGAGGTGATCAGTAAACATGAAAAGGGGCTGAATGCCATTATTCATCAGAGAAATCAAAATAGAAGCACACAGAGATACTACTACACACCCACTAGAATGGCTAAAATGAAAATGACTAACGTTAGCAAGGGCTGGCAAGGATGTGGAGACCTGGAAATCTCATATACTACTGGTAGGAGCATAAACTGGTACAATTCTTCAGAAAACACAACTGGACATCTGAAGACTGAACATACCTTATGATCTAGCAATTTCACTTCTACATTCATATTCAACAGTAAGACACACATATGTGCTCTAAAAGGCACATTAAAGAAAGTTTTGCATCATTCATAATAGCCTCAAACTGGAAACAACACAAATATCCATCAGTAATAAAAGAGACAAGTAAAATGTGATATAGTTCTGTGATTTAATACCATACAAGAATAAAAATTAATGAACTAAAGTGACATACAATATGGGTGAATATGACAAATGAAATAGTAAAAGAAGCCCAGGGCTGAAGAAAATATACGGTATAATTCCATTTATGCGAAGTTCAACTAATGTATGGTGTCAGAGACCTGGGGAGTGGGTACTTTGGGGGAGATCAGAGTAAAGGGCACGAGGACTTCTGAGGTACTGGTAATGCTATATTTCCAGTAACCTGGGTGGTGATTCCTTGGGCATGCTTACTGATCTCTCCTTATCCTCTAGGTACGACTTACACACCTATACCCAAGAACTAGGGAGCAGGTTTTCTATTTATAAAATTCTCAGGTCCATTAGGAACTGAAGAATTTCCTCTCCATCCCTGGCTACATCAGCAACACATTTATAAAATGAAATGTATGAAACACTGAAGCAGCATGTCTTCAGATACTCTTCTCCTAAGAAGTGGTCCCTCAAAGAGCCTCAAAGCTTCACGCTGCAGACCACTGTTCCAGGGTCCCTTTTTACATGTCAAGACACCTGCCACATTCAACTCTGGGAGTTCTAGAAGCTCCAAAATGGAGCATCCGTGCCTGAGCAGTATTTACTTTTGCATGCCACTTTCTATTAAATTTTTCACAAGTTTATTCTTATAGGCAAAACAAAATAATGCTGAAAAAGAACATTAGACATGTGATCTTGCCTGGTCTCCTATAGTGAATGCAATATTCAGACTAATGGCTGAATCTTGTCAAATCTGACTCAATAAAGTACAAAGAAATAAAAAAGACTGATTTATGAACAGATAACAGATGATATCCATTACAATCCACTCCACATTTACTGTGAACTTACTGTCAGACACTCTGTTGGGAACTCTGGGGCAAACAAAGGTGAAGAAAATAAGATTCTTAGCCTCAAGGCACTCACAATCTAATGGGAAGACAGACATGAATATAACCAATCATACGCTTATATTATAGCCTGCTCTTACTGATATGAAAGTGATATTTTTACATTAAAATGTTAGGTTACCTAAGGGACTTTGAATGAAAATCTCTCAAGTGTCCTTTTATCTACTGGAATAGAAATATTTGTATTTAATGTTAAAAGAAACAAATGTCAGGAAATTCACATTCTTGCTTTTTCTGTTGGTAAAATGTCATAGTTTTCCCTAGGATGCTCACTTCTAGGAAATTATCCTAAGCAGAGTTTCCCACAGTATGCTTAGAAGAAACCAGATGACAATGGGAAAAGGGATCCCAAAGCACAATGGAAATTTTCAACTAGCACCCTGTGTCCATTCCTTCCTCCCCCTGAACTTGAGATGTGGGAAAGATAAAAAATTACATTCCCTTGGCTCCTCTGGAAATCAGGTTCCACCATTTAGATGCATTCTTGCAGAATTTGGAAAGTGGAAAAGAGGTGGAGGCTACCTTCCTCCTGCTGTTCCTGGGATCCTGCAACATCACAGGAAGGTGAGTTGCAGCAATAGGTTGGGGAATCCAGCTCCTGGTTTTCTAGAGGCAAAGTCGGGTCACAGAGGCTCCAGTCTAGCATCTGCTCATTTGGTTGGTGAGTGCCCAGAGGGGAAGACCGTGAGCACGGTGGTGACAAGTCGCCAGCAGCACTTCGACTTCTGGGTGACAGGGAGAGCAGTGGGCTCTCCCTGCTCATCAAGCCCTTCCAACATTCTGTAAGCACCATATTTCCTGTATTAAATTCCACTTTGCTTAACATACCTAGAGTTGATTCTATTTCCTACTCTAATGTAGAATCTTGGGCTTTTGTTGTTTTTAAATAAAATTCTGTTGTTTAATTAGCATTTATCAAGCATCCATCAGTAGTTGCTAGGGAGGAGTCCAGAAACATACAAAGCAGGAAAAAGAAAACAATTTGAAATTCAGAAATCTCCAAGGGAATAATAAAGAGTTGGC
Source organism: Hyperoodon ampullatus (assembly GCF_949752795.1). Taxonomy (NCBI): domain Eukaryota; kingdom Metazoa; phylum Chordata; class Mammalia; order Artiodactyla; family Ziphiidae; genus Hyperoodon; species Hyperoodon ampullatus. Next base: position 16,269,779 of record NC_136921.1, read on the forward strand.
CAGAGACCTACAGTGCATTTTAAAGTAAGCACTCAGAATTTCCTGGACTGGATTAAATGGGATAGAACCTTGGGTGAGCAACATTATACTGGTTTCTTTGATTTCAAATGTTTAAGAACCTTTATATACTACTGTGTATTAGGTTGAGAAGGGGCAGAACCCTTGTCACAGACTGCTTGAGGAATCCTTTTATTTTCACCAGGGAATCTCATGGGACAGCTGTTTTCAGGAGCGTTGTGCAAAATGCACCAGAGGGAAATACGCTGCTTTTCTCACTCAGTGATATATTGGAGCAGATTTTTGTGTTACAGTTTTTTTTTCTCCTTAAAATTGGAGTCTTGGGCTTCCCTGGTGGCGCAGTGGTTGAGAGTCCGCCTGCCGATGCAGGGGGCACTGGTTGGTGCCCCGGTCCGGGAAGATCCCACATGCCGTGGAGCGGCTGGGCCCGTGAGCCATGGCCGCTGAGCCTGCGTGTCCGGGGTCTGTGCTCCGCAACAGGAGAGGTCACAACAGTGAGAGGCCCGCGTACCACACACACACAAAAAAAAAAAAAAAAAAAAAATTGGGGTCTTTTTAGCCTTTATTTTTCTACAAGTTGTATTTCTCTCCCTCTCCCCAGACCCCTCTGCCTTTTCTTATATTTAAGAGTATAATTTAATTTTTAAATTTACATACACTAAAATTCATTGTTTTCATTTACAGTTCTATGAGTTTCGACAAATATATAGACTTAGGTAACAACCACGACCATCAGGATATGGAACAATGGCATCATCACCCCCAAAACTCTTTTGCTGGTCCTTTCCAGGCAAGCCCTGCCACCACCGTAACTCCAGGCAACCACTGATATTTTTCTCCATCACCACAATTTTGCCTTTTCCTGACATAATATAAATTAATCATATAATATGTAGCCTTTTGATTCTGGCTTCTTTCACTTAGCATAATTCAAAAGAGAACATCATATATATATATATATGAATATATATAAAATATATATATAAAATATATATATAATAAAGGAGGAAAGCCTGCCTTTTTCAGCAACACTGATAGACCTTACAGGCATTTATGCTAAGTGAAATAAGTCAGAGAAAGACAAATACTATATGATCTCACTTATAAGTGAAATCTAAAAAAGCCAAACTCATAGAAATAGTAGAATGGTGGTTGCCTGAGGCTGGGAGGTGGGGATAATGGGGAGATGTTGATCAAAGGGTACAAACTTCTAGCTATAAAGTGAATAAGTTCTGGGGAATCTAATGAACAGCATCATGTCTATAATTAACAAACTGTATTATACTGTATTATACAATTGAAAGTTGTAAGAGAGTAGATCTTAAATGTTATCACCACCAAAAAAAAAAAAAAAGGTAATTATGTGAGGGGCTAGGGGTGTTAATTAACTTTTTTGTGGTTACCATTCTGCAATATATATGTATACCTAATTATCATATTATACACCTTAAACTTACATATGTTCTATATCAATAATATCTCAATAAACTTATAAGAAAAAACAAGACAGGACCATCCAACATATTACATGAAACAGTAGTTTGTTCCTCATTATTGTGGAGTATAATCCATCGTGTGGATGTACCAAGGTCTGTTAATCAGTTTACCGGTTGAAAGGCATCTGCACTGTTTCCAATTTTTAGACGTTATAAACAAAACTGCTATATCAATAAATATTTAATTACATAATGTTCAACAGCTGAATATTGTTCCATATCCTGATATACAATTAATTCAATCTGGCAGTTCCTTACTGTTGCACATTTAGTTGTTTTCCATGTTTTACTGTTTTAAATAACACTCTAACCTTATTCAAATGTATGTATTTGTTCAACTGTTCTTCAGGAGAAATTCTCAAAGAATTCCTGGGGCAAACGGTAGGCATCATACATTTTACTGCTTTTGATACATATTACATGAAAAACTCCCTTAGGAGAATATCCCATTACTCAATCCCTTATCAACATCGATTGCCGTCTTTTAATTTTTTACCAATCTCACAGGCAAAAATTTTAAAATGACATCTCATTTTTATTTGTACTTGTTTTATGACTTTTTTTTATATCCCTGTAAATACAGGTGGAATTGGCTCCTTATATTTATTGGACATTTTTATTTTTTCTTTCGGGAACTGCCTGTTCCTGTCTGTTTGTATGCTGGGCTTTTGCTTTATTATATTAATCCTTTGCCTGTCGCTTAATATATATTTTTTTATATACAGAAGCTTTTAAAAAATGGATGTAATCAGCTCTTCTAATCTTTTCTTTTGTGAATTATCACATTTAATATCATGCCTAGAAAGGTCTTTCTCTATTTTATGTTTACATAAATACTCACTTATATTAATTTTTCCAAGTGTTTGTTTGGAAAAACAGCATGAAGAATATAGGAGGCTTCCTGGCTGAGGCAGACAAAAAGTCACTTCACCCCAGCACGTTGGGTTTGCTTCTGCCTTCATGGCTTTGAACTACTGATATTAAATATGCAGGATTCTTCTTTTCTAAGGGGTTCATCTGCCTTCTGAAGAAGGTGAATAGTTTATGAAACTAGATTGAATTTTCTTCCTATGATTGGATTTGGTTCAGAAATACAGTTTTATTCTCTGGTTTCAGTGGTTAGTTGAATCATGGCAAAGCATTTCATATCCCTTTCTCTTTGTTCCACTAGTAGGACAAAGTAGTAATGACTTAGAGAGCTGAAATGAAAATAAAGTGCCAGTGCATGCCAATATTTTCAGGAATGTCACAGCAACAGTGAGCATTTATGGCAGAAATTTGTGTATAAATTTCCCCAAGGGGCCAAAGAATTTTTTTTAAAAAATCATGTAAATAAATGGGAAGGTATGATTCATTTTACAAACGTGATTTCACAAACAAATTTTGAAGACAGTGCTTTTTCCATTAAGAGAGGCATACAATTACAAGATGGAAAGAAGCCATATCCCCAACTGGCCCACCAGTCTGGACCACTCTGGTTTCTGGTGTGAGAAATACATTTAATTTTCTTAAAAAAAAAAAAAAAAAAGAGGCACACGATTATAAGCTTACAGAAAAATTTCACCCTTCAATGAGACTGTAACACACTATATGATCCAAAAAGCAATAACCTAGGAAAAGAAAGAAAAATGGAGACTGGCTTCTACAGAAGGTTTAATCTGATCCCTTACTCTTATTTTAGTAGTAAATGGGACTCATGTAGAACACAAATACAACCCATGGTAGTGCTGCATCTCAAATCTGTACTCTGTATCTGAATGTGCTTGTTTTTCATGAGTAGTTGGGAAAAGTGAATGCATTCTCAATACAATCTAGACCTTAAGCATTTACCTGAGCTCCCTCTTCAGCAATCTGGGCTGTACAGGTACTTTGGTGTCATTCTCACTGAGGTAAACTATGGGCTTCCCCATCACCACCTCACCTGCCCAACTCAGCCTCAAGGGACCATCTCTGTAGCTGCAGGCCTAGTCCATTTGGCTAGGCTGCCCAGACATTGGCTCCCCTCCCCCGTCAGACTAACTGTTGTTGTCACACTCCGGCAGGCCTGACAACACATCCTACTGGAGCAGCTTCTGAGGCTCCAGGCCACAGAATGTTAGAGGCCAACAATTGCAGGAGGAAGGATATAAGTAGCTTCTGGTCTGAGGCAAACTGGCCCAGGACCAGACTGTGCCTGCTTCAGCCCTTTAGGGCTTGGTCCACTGCCCCTAGGGACCTGTGAACTCTGCGTGATTCTGGTGCTTTGACCAACCTCTATCTTTGTGTATCTTCTGTGGGCTGCACTCAAGGCTCAGTCCAGCTCCCCGTCCTAGATTTAGGGCATTTCCAGTAGTCTATGCACCTCACACTTACAGAACAGGTGGAAAAAGTTACCCCAACTGTGGCTTTTTAGACGGCACTGAGAAAGGAGATAAAAAATTAATTTGCCTATGTTTGTTGTTAGGAATACAAACCATGAGCAGTTCTTGCTGGAAACTGTGCAAAGTCCTAATTTTGGTTCAATTAATATAGAAGCATAAAGTGCCTTCAGTCTCCCTTTGTATCGTCCTAACAAATGGCTGTCTGAACTCCTCGTGCGGTGGTTTGATTAATGGCAATTTATTTTGTCTTAAACACACACACACAACAACAACAACTTTAAAAACAAGAGGGCAAGAGTGTTCTACCATGAGTACTTATTACTTTTGAATCCAGAAATAATCCTCTATTTTAATGAAAGGGTAAAAATATTTCTCTCCAAGGTAAAGAGAAAAGAATGTGTATAATATTGTGGTGACTGATGCCTAGAAGCACAACCAAATTCCCTTTTTATCTCAGTAACTAACTCACCCAACAGGGTATAACAAAGTAGATCTTTGTAGGGTGTAATTTATATTACAATTCGCTTTCTCTCTATGTTAAGTAAGGCAGTTTGAAGTAAGTTTTTTTTTTTTAAAGTAGTTTCAAAGAACTTGAAAAAACACACCCAAAATGCTCTAGTCCAAAGCCAGAACATAGTTTTGTATGGTCTGCAGATAATTGAATATTTGAGAAACCTTTTCAACATTCTCCAACTCCAACCAAAACTAAAGCAATATTTAGGGGGAAAAAATGAGTAAGCAAATAAAACCTAATATCTATATAATTATTCACAGATCAAGCAATTTAGGGACAATAAAATAGAACAGCATCTCAGCTAACTCAAGTTTAAAATAATGGAACTATTCACTAACCTAACAACAACAACAACAATTCTGGCTAATTTTACTGCTCATATATTAGGGATGATTGCATTATCAGTTAAAAGACTTAAAATCAATTCCGTATAAGTTGATTTATTTCAGGTTTCACAAACACCAGTACGATCAGCCTTCTTGATTTTCTCTAGTCCTCCTTTCCCCACAAACGTAACGCCCCATTTTTGAATCTTTCAAACAGTAGGAAAATGCAATGATGTCAATGTACAAAGTATGTCACTGGTGCTTTGCCTGCCGTCTTCTGGCAACAGATGCATTTTATTTTGGAGAAGGGGCCCTCTCACACGCCAGTACTAACCCTAACCGTCACTGCCAATCACAGTCCCTGTTCACATAGGCTGGCTTCTGGCCCAGCTCGTCCAATCACAATCCCCTGCAACCCCTTGGACAGTGTTTGGTACAGCAAGAGACTCATAATCCAGGCCAGGCCAGTGAAAGTCTCCACTAGAATATTCTCAGGAGTAACACAGAAAGAATTTAAGCCTTGGGTCTAGCATCAGAGAGAGGGCAGCCCAAGAGGATGGATCCACCATGTAGAGAGATACAGAAATGACCTAGGGGGCTTCCCTGGTGGCACAGTGGTTAAGAATCTGCCTGCCAATGCAAGGGACACGGGTTCAAGCCCTGGCCTGGGAAGATCCCACTTGCTGCAGGGCAACTAAGCCCATGCGCCACAACTATTGAGCCTGAGCTCTAGAGCCCGCAAGCCACAACTACTGAGGCCACGTGCCACAACTACTGAAGCCTGCATGCCTACAGCCCGTGCTCCACAACAAGAGAAGCCATGACAATGAGAAGCCCGCGCACCGCAACTAAGACCCAACACAGCCATAAAGAAAAGAAAAGAAAAGAAAAGAAAGAACCTAGGGAAAGAGTGGCAGAGACTTGCAATAGAGATCTAGACCCAGAGTCCCACACTCCCAGTGGCCACCTGCACCTCTGCCCTTCCTACAGTGTGGTTATAAAAACCAGTGTATGGGCTTCCCTGGTGGCGCAGTGGTTGAGAGTCCGCCTGCCGATGCAGGGGACACGGGTTCGTGCCCTGGTCCGGGAGGATCCCACGTGCCGCAGAGCGGCTGGGCCCGTGAGCCATGGCCGCTGAGCCTGCGTGTCCGGAGCCTGTGCTCCACAACGGGAGAGGCCACAACAGTGAGAGGCCCGTGTACCGCCAAAAAAAGAAAAAAAAAAAAAAAAAAAACAGTGTATTTCCTTTCCAGCTTCAACAAGTTTGTGCTGGTTTCTGTTATTTGCATTCAAGGCATCCTGACTCATGCACAAGGTAACCACTTGAGTTTGGGCATTCTCAATCATGGTGAACTTACTTACTGGGTTGTTTTTCCAGTTCCTGTTCTTTGGACACTGCCTTTGCAGCCCACAGGGGTGGCTTCTGGGGCCCTGTCTCTGCTCTGCAACCCTGCCTCCCTGCCAGGCTCCCATGCCCAAGGGTAACGCCCAGTCCAATCAAAGTTTCATCTCTGAGAGTGAAGGTCTGGATCTGAGAGAGAAGTTGTTAGGATCTGCGTTCTGTGCACCGTGGCACTCTGCAGGGAGAGGAAGACACGTATGAAGCTTAGTTGTTCGGCCCCATCTGTGTTGGATCCCACGGGCTACCCCACCTTTCCAGGACATTCTACCCTCTCCCCCTGCCCCTTCAGCTGGCTGTAATTGGTTTACTTTTCAAACCAAGGGAACATGAAATTATACACCAAAAAATTATTTCTGTAAATCATTGGTTAGGATGCTTTTTACTACGGGAAATATACAATTTCAATAAAAATCAGCTTGGGCAATAAGGAACAGCCAGCCTAGAGGTAGTGTGGCCCCAGGTATGGTACAAGAATGTCATCAGGGCCCCTGTGTTTTATTTCCATGTTTTGCCATAAACAGTGCTGACTTCTCTCAAAGGTCGATTCCCCCAAAGGCCCCAGTTGGGGCTACCTGTGTTGTTCCTCAGGAGATGGAGAAACGTTTCCATGCATGGAAGAGCATCATCAGATTTGGAAATAGTATCCTGGCAGTGGTGTAAGAAAAGCTTTAAGACATCTTTAAGAGTCAGAACTAATTTGACTTGATGACTCCCTGACTGATGGGTGTGGGAAGAGAAGAGCTAGCACAGCACCCAGGTTTCTCCCTTGGGCGTCCTGGTAGATAGAAGCAATGCCAGAGCTGGTTTGGCCGGATGGTGACACCACGTGCGGGTTCAATGCCTCCCCATGCTTCACTGAGACGTGCCCAGGAGTCAGCCAGAGCCTGTCCAGAAGGCTGATCTCACAGCAAACCACTCACCTTTGACAAGAGAGATTTCTTAACAGGCGAGATAAGCAAATGACTGCTTCTCTGTGAACTGTTCTTCCTCTTTATGCACGGAGAACCATTTATATGAAGCTGGCAGCCACCTGAATGACTCAGTGTGCTGTGAGCACTCCCCTGGGTGCAATTAGAGCCATTCACGCTGTGGACACAGTGGCTGCCTATACAGCACCTGTCCCCACTTTCCTTTCACCTTCCAACTCTTCTTTTGTCCAGGCTTGTGCCCCGGCCCAGCTCTAAGGGACAGTCTAATAGATGGCTCTCAACCCTGGCTGCACACTGAAATCAACTGAGGAACTTTGAAAAAATACCAACGCCTAGGACTGTATCTTTTATTGTGGTAAAAACCCCACATAGCATAAACTTTACCATCTTAACCATTTTAAAGTGTACAGTTCAGTGGTATTAGGTACATTTACATTGTTGGACAACATCACCACTGTCCACCTCCAGAACTTTTTCATCCTCCCAAACTGAAACTCTGCACCCGTTAAATGATAACTCCTCATCCCCCTCCCCTCAGGTTCTGGGAACCACCTTCTATTGTCTGTCTTTATGAATATAAGCACAATCATAGAGTATTTGTCTTTGGTGATGGGTTTATTTCACTTAGCGTGATGTCTTCACGTTTCTTCCATGCTGTAGTGTGTGTCAGAATTTCCTTCCTTTTCAAGGTTGAGTAATATTCCACTGTATGTATCTATCACATGTTATTTATCCATTCATCCATCAATGGACACTTGGGTTGCTTCTACAGTTTGGCTACTGTGAATAATGCTGCTGCTATGATCGTAGATGTCCAAACATCCCCAAATATTTTCTTTAAAGTTTTCCATGGGATTTGAATGTGCAGCCAAGGTTGAGAACCACCAGTGTGTGGCAGTCCCTAGAGAATGTGAAGAGTCTAGAGGAGAGGCACGCCACTTCAGTTGACCTGATCCAAGCTGTTCCATGCTAATTATAATACTTATTACAGCCAGCAATCAGTAGCTCATACATCTGTCTCCATCAATAGATTCGGACACCTGGGAGGGTGAGGTAGGTTTTGTTCACCTCAGTATCTTCTAGATCTAGCTCCAAGCCTGTCACCCTGCAGAAGCTTATTAAGTTGCTGCTAAAAAAAGACAACCAATCCATAATTCAACTCCGTCTTTCTATTAAAAGGAACCATTCCCCTTTGCTACTAGAAATTATGTACCATTCTACCCTGGGCCATGTCTTTGGCTCTGGAGCCTGACTCAGACCTGGGCATGAGTCAGGGTTTCAGATCTTTTTTTTTTTAATTAAAAATTTTTTTTTTAATTTGTTGTTTTTCTTTTAAATTGTTGTTTTTTTAAAAATTTGTTTTAAATTTTTTAAAATTTGTTTTTGTTTTTGGCCATGCTGTGCAGCATGTGGGATCTTAGTTCCCCGACCAGGGATCGAACCCACACCCCTGCTTTAGAAGCCTGGAGTCTTAACCACTAGACCATCAGGGAAATCCAGGGTCTCATGTCTTTATGAGACAAAATTATACGTGTGAAGGAGTCCTGCACGGCAATGGTGGAGCAGGATGGGGGTGGGAGGCATAGTTGCTACTGCCCCTTGTTCCAGTTTTCTTTTGGAACGGATGCTCCAAAATGAGTGGTGGGACCCATTCCTTGCATCTCAAAGAGAGGTCTAAACGATCTTCCCCACAAGTCTGTGCTTCCCTACCCCCTAACCCACTTTTAAAACTAAAGACAGACACGTAGCTGGATTTTTATTGAGGTGGGTTTTCTGTGCCCTCTATTCATGTCTGCAGCTCCACATTCTCGTGTTTACTTTGGTTTTAATTTTAACCTGAGTTCCTAAGATCGCTTTTTATTAAAACCAATGGAAATTAAAAAGTAGCCCCAGATAAAAGAAATACTCAAACACCCGAGAGGGTTCTGCTTCATTCCATATTTAAGTCTGTGGACGTATTTGGAGAGAACCCTTCATAATGAGGAGCAGCGGTGTAGCAAATTGAGAATGCTCTTCTCTCCTTTCCCCTTAAGTCTTAGAAGCCATGAGACACACTGTGCAAGGGGACGGGAACAGCAGGGACGTGTCCTGGTAGGTAGGTAATAAGGCTGACCCCCAACTGCTCCCGTCGTACCTTCAAAATCTGGGCCCCCTTGCACCGGGCAGCACTCCAGGATCAGGGTAGGGCAAAACCAGCAAGGTCACACAAATGCAGGACTTTACTGCAGGCTGCGATATTTTGTTCATCATGGAAAGTTTCTGCATTGATTTTGATTTTTTAAGTGTTGCGTGAAAATCATTTCTTTTGATTCTGGAGTTGTTTGGCATCCCTTCAATTTCCTGCCTGACTTGCCTCACCCTGGGTCCAGCCCTGACTCCACTCACATCCCCGCTTTCCTTGGAGTTATAATTTGTTTTTGTTTTGCTTTGAGGTACGTGGGCCTCTCACTGTTGTGGCCTCTGCCGTTGTGGAGCACAGGCTCCGGACGTGCAGGCTCAGCGGCCATGGCTCACGGGCCCAGCCGCTCCGCGGCATGTGGGATCCTCCCGGACCGGGGCACGAACCCGTGTCCCCTGCATTGGCAGGCGGACTCTCAACCACTGCGCCACCAGGGAAGCCCTAATTTGTTTTTTTCTTAAGAGGAAAGCATGATGTTGCTCTCTGAATCTCATGCAGCCACAAACGTCTTTCTCCGGGTTTACTTCCTCCCTGTTTTCTTCTGTCCATTTCGACAAACTCTCTCCCTAAATCTGTTCACCTCTGCGGCTTCTGCCGTTCCACACCTCCCCCCACCTTTCCCAGGATGACCAACATCAGGGTACCAGGAAGAGAAACAAGAGGGCCAGTGAAGGCCGGCCTTTCCCTCTGAGGTCTGTTTTTTTTTTTTTTCTGGTACGCGGGCCTCTCACTGTTGTGGCCTCTCCTGTTGTGGAGCACAGGCTCCGGATGCGCAGGCTCAGCGGCCATGGCTCACGGGCCCAGCCGCTCCGCGGCATGTGGGATCTTCCCGGACCGTGGCACGAACCCATATCCCCTGCATCAGCAGGCGGACTCTCAACCACTGCACCACCAGGGAAGCTCCCTCTGAGGTCTTTTGCTAACATAATTTTTCAGCTTCACATGAAGAGTAACACAATAAGCAAGGACCTAGTCCTTTTTAAAGAAAACTTTCTTGCAGCAATTATGATGATAAATAGTGCCCTTGGTAAACCATGGCCAGCATTATGCTCTGGAACTCCAAGGTAGCTGGCTGCAACACTAGGAAATAGAACTGAGTAATTTTAACTGTGCTAACTATGGAAGCCCTGAAAAAAATTCCTAATACGGTAAAAACATGGACAGCTCTTTAAATGCAAACCCAGTATGGAAGGAAGCAAGCTCATGATTTTGGGCTCTTTTGACCTGGTGGGACTCCTACCCTGCAAGGGCAGCTGAGACCCCCAAATTTCACACCCACATCTTCGAGGACCAAGTGGAGAACTTCATCCATCACTCACATCCCTGACCCTGGGTGTTTTTCTGCACCTCGTGTTGCATCATCAGTGAACCAGCATGTAAACAAACTACCTGAATCTTTGTTACCATTCTAGCCAATCTTCAAAGTCATGAGGGTCTAGCCCAGTTCAGCCTCCTTCAGATCATCTTAATGATTCATTACTATTATTATACATGTGCCATATGATAATAATTCCTTAATTCATTGGCCTGATGGGAAATATAATTACATATGCAAATAACTTAATAAACACATACTAGCCACACTCCTATTCAGATAATCACCCCAAGACCTGCCCACAAAGGCTTACCAGTACTGTGTGCATCCCAGTGTAAAGTCTGCTGAGACTCACCAACGTGGAAAACACCACAGCCATCATCAGTCCCAAAACAAAGGGATACTGCAGGGGGAGAAGAGAAAACAAGGACATTAGGTCAGGTTCAGACACATACAATTTGATGCTGTGGAAGGGAACAGGATTTCTGATCCCGTAACACCTAGTCTCAATCTCATATTCCTTAGGCCAGCAGTCTGATGATCGAAAATCACTTGAAAAATGGGAAAACTAAGGAAAGAGAAGGGGAAGGTGCCTAGGAATATAGTTCTGGAAGGAAGTCTCACAACATATTGACATGCAAATAAGACACAGCAGAAAACTTGACCTTAGCTATTGTGCTACAAGTTTTAATGGAGTAAATAATGTTTTATTTCTACCTATTTTTAGATGAAAACTTATGAAATATACAGTATTTCCAAGAGGCAAGGTAGATAGACAGTTCTGTAATTTGGAAGTCCAACTAGCTACTTCCCCATCATGTGCTGTGATGATAAAGCTTGGCGACAATCAGCTTCTTGAGGAAGCCTGGGAACAATGGCCGCATGTTAAGACTGGGCATATTTCTGTACAGATGTCAAGGCAAGAGTCCAGACTTCACTGAACCTTGACATTTGCTCGTGAGTAATGCAAACAGCTGGAGGAATCTGGCTAATGACGAGTCATATAAAGAACACACAAGGGCTTCCCTGGTGGCGCAGTGGTTGAGAGTCCGCCTGCCGATGCAGGGGACGCGAGTTCGTGTCCCGGTCCAGGAGGATCCCACGTGCCGTAGAGCGCCTGGGCCGGTGAGCCATGGCCACTGAGCCTGCGCGTCCGGAGCCTGTGCTCCGCAACGGGAGAGGCCACAATAGTGAGAGGCCCGCGTACCGCAAAAAAAAAAAAAAAAAAAAGAACACACAAATATTCTGCTTATGAGCTAGACACAGAGCTATAATCCAGTTGCTTCAAGTACTAACGTCTGTGGTCTTAAGGATAAAGACGATAGAGAACTGTCTGTATTATGTGAAGTGATTTATGGTCACTATCTCATGTATCTTCACATAACCGTATGAAATAGGTTCTGTTACTAGCCCAGTCCACAAATGAGGAAACCCTTAACCTTGATAATAAGTTGCATTAGTATTGAACTTTAGCACAAAGATGCTTGCCCATCCATCACCCCTCACAACAGGAGCCGGGGCTCAGAGATGTGCAATGACTTGCCCAAGGTCACACAGCCAGTAGTGACACAGTCCGAACCAGAAGCCACATCTTCTGAGTACAAGCCCAGCATGTTCTTTCCAATGCAACATCTGAGTATAATAACACAGGGTTGTGCATCTTTTCTTAGGATTTATCATTAACTGGGTCTCTGATTTTAATCGAAAAAGTGTTGAAAATTAATGAGTTAATGCATTCAGAATTTAGAGGTTGGTATTCGCCTGAACACATATTTATATAAATAAACCCATTTTTAGAGCTACTCATGATTAAATAACCCCAAAAGCTGAATATATTTATTATTAAAAGTTAAATAGGAAAGAAGTGCATAACAACTCAGGCCTTAAGAAAACTATTGTGGGACTTCCCTGGCGGTACAGTGATTAAGACTCCGCACTTCCACTGCAGGGGGCACAGGTTTGATCCCTGGTTGGGGAATTAAGATCCCACATGCCGAGCGGTGTGGCCAAAAAAATAAAAAGAAAAAGAAAAAAGAAAGGAAAAGAAAACCGTTTCATCACATAAGCTGTAAAGACATTTTTAAGAAGATCCAGGTGGCCTTAAAATAGCATATAAATGATTGTTGTTGCTTTCCTACAGTCAGAGCCACTTGTTGCTTTTTTCCTAAGAGAAGCATGTTCACAGGCTTCTCTGGATGCTGACAGCAGCCTGATGGGGGTCAGTGTTGGGCCCACTATGTCCTTCTGGGGCAGATGGCACGGGATATGACATACCTCAGAAGTCTGCATTCAATTAATTCCGATAGTACTGGGGAGCTCAGACATTGTTTGATCCTGGCATGATATTTAAGTTACAAAAAAAGATTATACCTAGTTGGATATAATACTATACTTGTCCCTTTCCCATTTAGGAAACTGAGATCTGACCCCAGGTGACCAGGTAGAGGACCAGGTAGAGCCAGGACCTGACACTAATCTTACCCTCTTCCAGTCACATCAGGCTGACACCCCATTTCTTTTTTTTTTTTGTGGTATGCGGGCCTCTCACTGTTGTGGCCTCTCCCGTTGCGGAGCACAGGCTCCGGACGCACAGGCTCAGCGGCCACGGCTCACGGGCCCAGCCGCTCCGCGGCATGTGGGATCTTCCCGGACCAGGGCACGAACGCGCGTCCCCTGCATCGGCAGGCGGACTCTCAACCACTGCCACTGCGCCACCAGGGAAGCCCTGACACCCCATTTCTGTACAACCTGGAACATGGAACATCCCTGGGTTTCTGGTGTAGAGGGACAGGAGAAGCAATACTGTCATTTACATACAAGACTGCTAGAGTTAATGAAATCTAAATTTTCCAACGGGTAAAAGGTAAAATTTCTGAAATTAAGCACAAAATTAGAGCAAGAGTTCTCAGAAAGGAAAAATAAATCTTCATTGCAGTAATAATATAACTTTTAAAAGGTCTTACTATAATTGGCATTTAAGCAGATATTAAGTGAAATTCTTCTCTTTTCAACATTTATTAATCTCCTGTCATTTAGACAGATTTCTAGAAAGCATGGAATGATTATTTCTAATGGTTGAGCCCCCGAAAAAGGCAGAGACATCTTTGGGGGCTAATTTGGGAACAGACTATTTCACCCTGGGCCCTGGGACATGTAGCTGGAGGATTTGGTGAAATCATCTCAGCCCTGGAGGATCATTTACTAGGATCATAAACCCCTCGAGTCTCTTGCAAACAGAGGATGAGAGCACCTATTCAAGTGCCATCTGGTCGGGCAGCTCAGGGTGAAAATGCTTTCGGAAGCGGGATGCCACACACCCTGGTTATGTCTGTGGTGCTGTTGTCATTATTATTTTTTTTAATTAATTTATTTATTTTTGCTGTGTTGGGTCTTCGTTTCTGTGCGAGGGCTTTCTCTAGTTGTGGCAAGCAGGGGCCGCTCTTCATTGCGGTGCGCGGGCCTCTCATTATCGTGGCCTCTCTTGTTGCGGAGCACAAGCTCCAGATGCGCAGGCTCAGTAGTTGTGGCTCAGGGGCCTAGTTGCTCCGTGGCATGTGGGATCCTCCCAGACCAGGGCTCGAACCCGTGTCCCCTGCATTGGCAGGCGGACTCTCAACCACTGCGCTACCAGGGAAGCCCCTGTTGTCATTATTAATGGTGTCCCCTTTCACTCTTGGGCACAACCTGCTTTGGGTACTAAATCATATGGTCACTTCATTTATAAAGAAATTGTCACTGACTGCTCAATACATTTTTGTTCCCCATCTTTATTTCATAAACTTCAAAGTCCTTCAAAAAAAGAAAATCCTGAAGGGAAACTCTCTGCTGCCTCGTCATATGGATGGTGTTACACGGGAGGAAGGGGAGTGTGCGCCTTACCTGGTATCTGTCCGTGGTAGAGATGAGGAGGGTGAAGGAGATGGCCGTGGCTGCCATGGCGTGGGTGGACGGCATCCCATACTCAGCAATCACTCTCTTCTCCAGTTTCACAACAGGAGGGGAGAAGGGGCGGGGCCACTTCAAGACATCCTTGGCCATCTGGCCAATATACATCACCAACTGCCAAACCAAAGGATGGAGGTAAGTCTAACCAAATGAGCAAAATAAATAAACTCCTAGGTTCTATGAATTTATTTTGAGGTTTCCTGTTGGTTGGCTGAAATCACCTTTCTCTCTGACCCAGCGGCCTATGGGGAAGTCTTGTAGGGAGACATTTTAGTTGTTAAAAAGAGAAACAGGCTGGGACTTCCCTGGTGGTGCAGTGGTTAAGAATCCGCCTGCCAATGCAGGGGACACGGATTCGAGCCCTGGTCCGGGAAGATACCACATGCTGCGGAGCAACTAAGCCTGTGCTCCACAACTACTGAGCCTGCGCTCTAGAGCCCATGAGCCACAACTACTGAAGCCCACGTGCCTGGAGCCCGTGCTCCGCAACAAGAGAAGCCACTATGAGAGGCCCGCGCACCGCAACGAAGGGAAGCCCCCGCTCTCTGCAACCAGGGAAGGTCCGGGCACAGCAACAAAGACCCAACACAGCAAATAAATAAATAAATACATAAATAAATAAATTTCTAAACAAAAAAGAAAAAAGAGAAACAGCCCTTCTGGATTCCAGAGGCTCACTGGGCAACTAAGATATGACACTAACACATGTCTTACTTATTTTGGTCATATATTTAACATTTGTATAGCTGGTATGTGTGCCAAGCACTGGTCTAAGAACATTACAAATATTAACTCACTTAATCCAATAATACCTGTAGAATGCAGACCCATTTTACAGAGGGGTAAACCATTGTACATAGTTAGTAAGTGGCAAGACTTAACGGATTCAAATACAGAGAGTTTGGCTTCAAAAAACATGTGCCTTAAACTACCACGGTAATACCTTCGGGATGGTCCTGGGCAAAGAATCTAATACTCAAATCAGACAGCACTTCTTTTCAAGTTTTAACCAAAAAAGTGACTTCTGGAACTTCTGCCTTAAAAGTTTTTGAATGCCACTGTTACTCCTGATATATGTAGGCAATATACTGGATATAGTTTAACTTTTTTCAGTAATTGAGAGCATCATACAATAAATTGCTTGACTATTTTCAACCCTAAAATAAACACAACTCAATCTGGAAGTTTTTCAATTGATTTTTTTTCCATGATGCCATTAATGAAAAAATCCCTTTCTCTTTTTCCCTTAAAGTACAACACAGGTATCAGAATTGATTTCCATACCCTCCTGAGATGAATAGGACTGTTAACAATAGACTTATTTACTTTGTCAGAGAGCTTCACAGGACATTTCCGTGATCTGTTATAAAAGAGGGAGAAGCAACCCATTCACTTAAGTCTCTGCATTTGCAACCCAAAGTGTGGTCTGAGGACAGGCAGCATCCACACCACATGAGAGCTGTTTTAAGATGCAGAATCTCAGGCCCCAGCCTGTACCTACGGAACTGGAACCCTCATTTTCACAAGACTCCCGGGTGGCTCATGTGCACATGAGAATTTGAGAAGCACGGCCGGCTTTACACTGTATTCTTGCACAGGTCACTTTGTCATGGGCTTTAATTATAAACCTCCTCATCTTACCATGATCGCATTGATCTTACTAGGGCTTTATTTAACTTGTGATGGATGGAGTTACTTGGCTTTGGAACAAAACCCGCTATGAAGGACTATTTCAAAATACTTTTGATTAGTCAGCCAGATTGCTTTAGAGTTTCCCACATTGTGGTGCTTTCTTTTAACTCATCTAGTTGCCGGTGAATTCTGAACATTAGCCCAGCACACTCAGTATCCCCCAGAAGACGCTGCATATGTTTTTGTGCTCTGCTGCCACTTTGCTCTGGGTTAAAAATCAAGAACCACTGTCTGTGCACAGCAGGCCAAATCCACAGGCTTTAAAGCCTCAGTGACAATCACTCCAAATTCCATAGCTGCGATTTCTAATCAGACTTTGAAACTTAACCTCTTTACCATCCCCTTATTACCAGAAACTACTGTTTTGGAAACCAGCTTACTCTTTTATGTTTCTGCCTCTCCCTCCTGTGAACCTATAAAAACCACATCAGACCGACTATTTTCTGGGGAGTTGGAAAACTTGCAGATGTTGTTGACTACTAAGAATTTCTCAGAAGATGCTAGGATAGAAATGTTTCTCAACCCTGCCCCTTCCCCACTCATCAACATCAAAAAGAATATTACAGGCATTATGACTAACTCTAGTTCACTCAAAAATACACAGAATCTTCAGACAGGAAACGTTAAAATCATAGAGTGAAGACAGACTGTGTGACCCTCACTCAGACAAAATTTAATTTCCTTGAAGTCCATGAGTTTCTTCGACTTCATTTATCTTTTGCCTTCTATATCTGAAGGATGTTTTTAAGAATGAGGACCATTGTTCATTTTATTTAAAAGTGTTCCCATAGCAACACACTGTTTCTGATCAATAAGTTTCAAAATAGCAATCACTGTCACGACAGAGCTCTTCAAACCAGAGAAAGTGGAGCTATGTTTTTCAGGTTGTAGGGAAAGAGTACCACTCACAGGGTGACAAGTCCTGTCTCTGTCAGTTTGCATTCATTACAGCAAACCTACGATGTGCCCAGCCCTGTATTAGGTCTCCAACCTTGAGTGGGGAAAACAATCACACAGAGCATCTCTCATAATGCAAATATGCTTTGGAAAAAAATTATACACAGAATTACATGGGTATGTATATATGTAGAGACAGACTTTGGCTCAACCCGAGACACCAGGAGCACTGAGGTGGAATGTTAAAGGAAGACTGTTTAAGACGAGGGGTGGATAGAGAAGCATCCACTTCGCAAGAATAGCATGAGCAAAGACTTAGAGAAGGGATGTTGGGTGGGTGGTATATAGAGGGACCTCCGAGGCAGTTAGGACCAGCAGAGTTTGAATTGTGGGGCACACCATTACACATCAGTTAGAATGGCTGAGATGAAAGGAACTGACCGTACTAGGTGTTGGGAGGATATGGGGAGTACCTGGAACCCTCACACAGCCCTGGAGCAGGTGCAAAATGATACAACCACTTTGGAAAAGCAGTTTGGCAGTTTCTTACAAAGTTAAAACATATGATTTCCATATGACCCAGCCATGCCAATCCTAGGTATTTACCCTCAAAGAGTGAAAGCGTAGTCACGCAAAGATTTGTATATGACCATTGATGGCAGCTTCTTTGTAATGGCCCCAAACCGGCAACAACCCAATTTCCATCAACAGGTGAATAGATAAACAAACCGTGGTATAATCATACAACTGAATACTTCGCAGCAAAAACAAAAAAATAAACTATAGATATCATGCTACAGCACAGATGGATCTTAAAATAATTATGCTGAATGAAGAAGCCAGGACAAAAACAAACAAAAGTACATACTCTATGATTTTGTTTATATAAAATTCTTGGAAATAGAAATGACTCTATAGGATAGAAAGCCGATCAGTGGTGGCCAGAAAGGAGGGAAAGAAATTACAAATGGGCATGAGGAAACTTCTGGGTAATGAAGTTTTAATTATGTCTTAACTATGTTTTAATTATGTCTGTCTTAATTATGGTGATAATTTTAGGGGTATGTATATATATCAAAATGTGCCAAGTTGTACATTTTAAATATGTGTAAACTTTGTGAATATACTAAAAATTATTGAATCATATGCTTTAAAGTTTATTGCATGTCAGTCACATCTTAAAAAGCTGTTGTCTTAGCCAGCTTGGGCTGCTATAACAACCAACCACAGACTGGGTGGCTTATAAACAGGAATTTATTTCTCTCAGTTCCGGAGGATGAAGTGCAAGATCAAGGCACTGGCAGATTCAGTATCTGGTAAGCGCCTGTTTCCTGGATCAGACAGTCACCTTCATAGCACTAAAAGAAATGAGCTTTCAAGCCATGAAAAGACATGGAAGAATCTTAAACGCATATTACCAAGTGAAAGAAACCAATGTGGAAAGGCTACATACTGTATGAATTCATCTATATGACATTTTGATAAAAGCAAACTATGGAGATGGTAAAAAGATCAGTGATTGCCGGGGGGTGGGGACACGGGTAAGTGGTGCACAGAGAATTTTTAGGGCATTGACACTATTCTGTATGATACTCTAATGGTGAATACACATCATTACACATTTGTCCAAACCTATAGAATGTACAACACCAAGAATGAACTCTAATGTAAACTAAGGACTTTGGGTGCCAGTGTAGGATCCTCAGTTGTAACAAATGTCCCACTCTGGTGGACAGGATGCATGTGTGGGTGCGGGGGGTATACAGGAACTCTCTATACTTCCTGCTCAATTTTGCTGTGAACCTAAAACTACTCTAAAAGTAAAGTCTATTAAAAAGAGTACTGTGGCAGAAGAGAACTATTTCTCCATTTAGTTCACAGTAAAAGAGTATAATGATTAACTCAGTATGGCTTGCCCTCAACGGAGGACTTTGCTCTGTATTGTTGAAAGGCCCTTCTACCCAAAGGGACCAAATTAAGTTCCATCATCCATCAAGCTCCTTTGGGCTGAGGCCCCGAAGGCCTATGTGTAAAAGCAAAAATCCACGGGGAGGCAGGGCAGGAAGCAATTATAGCTCATTAACGCCTCAGCAACCTAGCTGGGTCCCCTGCATGGTGCTGATGGTGCTGGGGCCCCGTAGCGTTTCAGGATGAGGAATTAGCCTACTTGCTTACTTCTTCCCTAATTAATGTATAGGTGGAAAGAAAATCCAGTTCTCTGGATTGTCTACTGTTGACCCCATGCAGACAAAAGGCTTTTCTAGAGAACCAATTCTGTCAAAATGAAATGTGTCTTCACAAGTTAGAAGAATTTCCAATCTGGGGATCTGTCCTTGATGCTTGGGCTCTTTGGGGCCAGCAGAGAAAACTGTGCCTTTTCACTTAATGTGGTGGGCCTTCCTAGTTATTACAATCCAAAATGACAATTTTTCTATGTCTAACACAGCTCTGATGAACAGAATTTAGTCTTCACGCCTGGATAAATAAAACCTAGATAGTTTAGGAAACAGAAGGTCCTTGAAATAACATCACTAGTAAAGCAGCCATGGGATTTTAGAGAACAGCCGTACATTTATTGTTTACGCTCTGAGACTGCTGCCTGCCCCCACTGCCGCCTCTGTCCGCCTCCCAAAGCATCCCCATCCCATCGTGTGAAGGCTCCACTGTTATTATAATCAAAGCTGAATCCTCTGCAAAACGGAGGGAGCACCGAGAGGCTCTTTTCAAATTACACCCGCCCCCCCACCCCGCAAACACACAAATTATGATAAACTCTAACATCTTTCTTCCCTCTGGCTACACCCTCAGCCCACTTCACCATGGGGAAATCACAGTGCAAGCGATTAACTAACAGGGAGGTAAGGTATCCCTCAGGTCTCATGGGAAGGAAACACGGTGAATGACTCGGATTTATAGTCTATCCGTGGATTTGTTTTTAAAAAGTCAGGAATTAGTTTCATCATTCTAGAGAACAATGAGATGTAACGCAAAGACCACAGCTTCTCTACCCATCCCGTTTCTTCATCTGTCCAAATTAAGCTCATTCCCCTTGCTCTCAGGTTACTAACATGATAATTTGGATGAAGAAAGATCAGTCACCAAACTATCTCACTCCTAGGTACATACTCAAGAACACTGAAAATATATGTCCTCACAGAAACTTGTACATGGATATAATATTCTTAACATTATCCTTCACAATAGCCCTGAAGTTTAAACAACCCAAATGTTCATCAACCGATGAAAATGGGGTATATCCCTACAGTGAAATATTATTTGACCTTAAAAAACGAAGTACTGGCCTTCCCTGGTGGCGCAGTGGTTGAGAGTCCGCCTGCCGATGCAGGAGACACGGGTTCGTGCCCCGGTCCGGGAAGATCCCGCATGCCGTGGAGCGGCTGGGCCCGTGAGCCATGGCCACTGAGCCTGCGCGTCCGGAGCCTGTGCTCCGCAGCGGGAGAGGCCACAACAGTGAGAGGCCCGCGTACCGCAGAAAACAAACAAACAAAAAAACAACAAAAAAAAGTACTGATACATGCTACAAGGATGAACTTTGAAAACAGTGTGCTAAGTGAAAGAAGCCAAACAAGAAAAGGACAAACATTGTATGACTCCATTTATATGAAGTGTTCGGAACAGGCAAATCCACAGGGATGGAAAGTAGATTAGTGGTTATCTAGGGCGGGATGGCGGGGTAGGGGAAGGGGAGTGAGCGCTAGTAAATATGGGGTTTCTCTTTAGGGAGATGCAAATGTTCTGGAGGTAGACACTGGTGATGGTTGCACAACTCTGTGAATATACTAAAACCACTGAACCATATGCTTTAAAAAGGTTAATATTAATCGTAGCCCACTGAAAAAAAGATAAACTAGACATAAAGATGGATTCTGGGGGCTTCCCTGGTGGCGCAGTGCTTGAGAGTCTGCCTGCCAATGCAGGGGACATGGGTTTGAGCCCTGGTCCGGGAAGATCCCACATGCCGCGGAGCAACTACGCCCGTGAGCCACAACTACTGAGCCTGTGCGTCTGGAGCCTGTGCTGCGCAACAAGAGAGGCCACGATAGTGAGAGCCCCGCACACTGCGATGAAGAGCGGCACCGGCTTGCCACAATTAGAGAAAACCCTCGCACAGAAACGAAGACCCAACACAGCAAAAATTAATTAATTAATTAATAAACTCCTACCCCCAACATCTTAAAAAAAAAGATGGGTTCTTCTCTGTGCCCTTGAAGGCTTTTGCTCCCCAATGCTATTAACAATGCCTTCAAATATTGAATCAATAGAAGCAGTTACGGCTTCCATTCATATTCTCTTCAAAAGTGCTGCCCAACTGTGCTCCACACCCCAGTTCTACAGGGCACTGACATGGCGACCACACATGACACAGAGAAAGCTGCTGAAAATCTACCTACTCAAACCCATAAGTATGGGATTCATTTTAAGAGCAATTTTAAGCTCTGGAGGCTTTTCAGATCAACAGTTTTACAAAAAAAGACTGACTGCACTAGCCTGTGTGTGTTTTTATTTATTCAGCGTTCAGTCTTTTTTTTTTCTCCCTAGAATACACACTGCTCTGTGGTCTCCTATTTGGCTTCAGGGAGTGAATTAAAAGCAGGTCTTTGTTATGGTTATTTGGGAACATTCTAGAGACTACTGCTTACCATCCAGTGTAAAAAGTTGTTTTCATTTGGTGAATATCCTCTCCTACTTGTGACATTATTTTTATTTACTTTTTAAAATTCACAGCCCTTCTACAGTGTATGTCACGTGGGTTTTTGTGTGTTTGTGGAGGGTGGCGTGATGGTGAGTCACTGGGACAAGCAGGTGTAATTTCAAACTAATAAAATTTCATTCCACGCCTGAAACACCAAAACAAAGAAACTACAGAGAAAACACCGTAAATCACAGAAGACTCTCAGCAAACTGGTCTTGACATATTCCAGGTTCTGTAAAAATGGAGATACAATAACGAAAGCACAAATGGCAGGTGAGAAAAATAAAATGATTAAGTGACATTTTCCTGTTCTTTCTAATGCTCCATTTTTTCAAGCTCAGATCTGTGTCTGAAATTTTTGAAGACAAGCACTAAAGGTACAAAGATTAGTAATTAAGTCATAGATGTACGCCTGTATATCTTTAGGAAAGTTACTTTAAAACAGTCGAGGTTTCTTTTCGTTATTAAGGAGGACTTCGGTTAAGTAATAACTAATATTTGTGCAGTGACTTTTAAGTGTATTTTCATAGACATTACTTTAATATTCATATCATTCCTGTTTTACAGATGAGGAAATTGAGGCTTAAAGAAGGTGAACGTCCTCCTAAAGAAAATACAATGCGTGTAGAGAAGCTGGGCTTTAATTTCGCTCTGATGCCAAATGCTATGGTCTTTTCACCACGCCCCCGCTCCCCCAACCCGGCATGACAATTGTTACTGAGACCAGATACCTATTTTTAAAGAACCCAAATTCTGTGATCCTAACCCATTATATCCATGTAACACTCACTAGAGGCCACCTGGCTGCCCTTGGGGCTAAGAGATTAAGATGTCACAACTGATGAGACAATTGCTAAATTCTTATCCACACCATTCCACCAGTAACAGTCCAGCAGAAGTCTGGGACCAGTGTCCTTTACTCACCACTGGATAGATGTCACATCCAAAATGATGCCCATTGAGGGAATTGGTGTCTTCAGTCTTAGGAAATGTAGAGCATACAAAAGTTAAAATCATGCATAAGCCCACCTTCCTTTGGACAGCTAACCAACCACAAAAACCTGGAAACAACTCTAAATATTCATGACAGGACACCAGTTAAATTATGCAACTGTTAAGAAAACATTGTGAGATATACTATTAAATGAAAAAAGCAAGAGGCAGCAAGAGTATATTTTGATCCCATTTGTAATTTTAAAAATGTATTTTTAAGTAAATGCATGTAGGTTACATGAGGAACTGTGGATATTGGATCCACTGAGGGTTAGAACTGAGGGTTGGGGTGGGTGCCTTGGGTGCCATTTGAGTTTTGCATGCAAAAACAAATAAGCCTTGCTTCAGATAACAATGTAATCACTGCTAAGAAAACTTACTATTAGACTCCTCCCTCACATTTCTAATATATATTTTGTTCAATTTTATTTATTTACTTTTATACAGCAGGTTCTTATTAGTTATCTATTTTATACACATCAGTGTATACATGTCAATCCCAATCTCCCAATTCATCACACCACCACCACCCCCGCCCCACCCCCCCACCGCTTTCCCCCCTTGGTGTCCATACGTTTGTTCTCTACATCTGTGTCTCTATTTCTGCCCTGCAAACCACTTCATCTGTACCATTTTTCTAGATTCCACGTATGTGTATTAATATATGATATTTGTTTTTCTCTTTCTGACTTATTTCACTCTGTATGACAGTCTCTAGGTCCATCCACATCTCTACAAATGACCCAATTTCGCTCCTTTTTATGGCTGAGTAATATTCCACTGTATATATGTGCCACATCTTCTTTATCCATTCATCTGTCGATAGGCATTTAGCTTGCTTCCATGTCCTGGCTATTGTAAATAGTGCTGCAATGAACATTGGGGGTGCATGTGTCTTTTTGAATTATGTTTTTTTCTGGGTATATGCCCAGTAGTGGGATTGCTGGGTCATATCTAAGTATATTAATTGTCAGTCCTGCTGACCCTAGAAAAAAATAACTGCAAAATAATACTGAAAGATCAAAACCTTTATTTTTACAGACCCCTGAAAGCACAAATGCAATAGACATTAGCCACATGCCATGTTCAACTTTCTCATCTGATTAAAACCACAAACTATTCCCATCTCCCAGCGTGCTGCCACAGGTCTCTGTGGGTAACCCACCCAGCCAGCCAGCCTAGGCAACAGCCGCACACACACACAAAGGCATTTAAGTACAATGTCAATTAAATATAGTCTCAGATTTTGATGCTGGCATGGGTACTGTCCTCAACAAGCACGTCACCAAACGTATTCCTCAGTATGACCATGAATTTGGCCAGAGCAACTGCATGGACGATCTGATAGCCCACGTGGCCTCTAAGGAGTCAGAGTCCTGGACTGTCCTCCCCTGCAAAGGCATGAGGGGCAGAGAGAGGCTCTCAGCCACGGAGGAATCCCTGCCTCAATTCTACCCCCAATATGCCAAGAATCTTCCATCCTCTCTATACAGGTACCATTAGGAGTGGTGAGAAAGGGGGGACTTAAGAGTCTTCCTTTGTTGTGTACCATTGGTACCAACAATAAAATCCACACTGTGCACAGTGAGGGCACAGATGAGGAAATAAAACCCATGGCGACACATAAAATTGACATGATAATCACTGACATTATAATCTCGCACACTGTAATCACCAAAAAACCCCAGAACTAAACAACAACAAAAAAACCCCGGGGGTCTGTAATTTACACACTGATCCGAAACAACCAGGGACTGAGCCCCCCATCAGCTTCCAGTGGGAACAGTCCCAAAACAGCTGGCCTCACATCTCTCTTGAAGGTAGACTTGAGTACCGAAGATAAGTGAACCAATATAAAGCTACGCTCTTAACACTTACAATAAAACAACAAGAATTCACCACCAGCTTTCTCCTCTCTTTATATTATTTCAGCCCTAAGGCATTTGAAATCTTTCATAATATATTTAATAAAATGTATGATTCAACATCATTTCACTATATAGCTTTTGTTATAACAGAAGGACTTCCTGACCATCCTCATTGTACTGCACAATCATGCTCTTGACTCTCATCCTTTTTTGTCTATTTTTTTTTTTTTTGCTTATTTTTTAATGGGTTATTTGGTCTGAACAGAGATCTTTTTTACCAGAATCAAAAAAAAAAGTCTCAAAATTTCCCTGGGCCTCCCCAAAGCAGAATGTTCCAGAGTAGGTGATTAGGGCAAAGGGAGCTCTAAGAGATGTCCTTTGAATGGGCATCTTTTCTTCAACTAGAAATAAATCAATTATGTATCATTTAACATTAAGTTTCAAAATAAGACAGAGTACTTCAACATTTTATGCCCTTCTATGCATATTTTTAAAAGGCAATTCAACTCTGTAATTGAAGAAGTCTCAAAAGACAGAACTTCCACAGAGTAAACCCTTTGTCAGTAGTGGTACCATTTTTAATACTAACCATTTCTAATATTAGCCTCCAAAATGAGCTATCATTCTCCCCAACACTCTTGTCTTTAGCAACAGCAAGCTAGAGATTTTTCAGCACATGCATTAATAATGAGCTGCTGGGCTTCCCTGGTGGCGCAGTGGTTGAGAGTCCGCCTGCCGATGCAGGGGACACGGGTTCGTGCCCCGGTCCGGGAAGATCCCACATGCCGCGGAGCGGCTGGGCCCGTGAGCCATGGCCGCTGAGCCTGCGCGTCTGGAGGCTGTGCTCCGCAACAGGAGAGGCCACAACAGTGAGAGGCCCGCGTACCGCAAAAAAAATAATGAGCTGCTGCTCGCTTGATCTAAATCCTCACTTGCTTATACACACCTCATCTTGGGAGCCATTGAGATGTTAAAAACCGACATTGCTAACAGCAGCCTAAATATGATGTGTGTTATAAAGCAAATATGAGCTATGCTCTGGCAGTAATTCAGGAAAACACTATTCTCCACCTTCAAAGGACCCTCCCTGGAAAGTCACTCTCTTATTTTTCTGCATAGATGTAATAAGAAGGGGATACTGGTAGGTTAAATTTAAATAATAAATTTATGACCTGTAAATTTTCCCAAGACATTTTCTTGTACATATCCTGATTCCTGGTGATTTAAGGGAAAAAAACTTAATTGAGCAACCCTAGGCCAACTTCCCTGTTTCACCATATTTTACAAATATTCCCACCATTTTATCACCTATGTTCTATGAGCGCAGCTATTTGTACCTCACAGCGGGAAAAACTTATGAGAATGGTATAAGGAACAGCTGCCCAGACCTTTTTTAAAGCTCGGGTCATTCTAGTGGTACCCAAGTAAACCTGTGTTTCTCCATAAAGACTGAGAAAGCATTTGTCTTAAAAATGATGGTCATAAAAACAAAACAAAATGTTTTAACCTGTCCTTCCCACCTTCACCATCACCAAAAACCCAAACCCACAACAAAAGAAAAACAGCTCTGTAGAACTAAACCATTTGGGTTTTTGTAACGTGTCTCATAATTTTCTGGAAAAAAAAATCCCACTGGAAAAAGCACAGACATCTTTAAAATGGGATTCAGGCTCAGTATATCCTGAAATACATCTCACCTTACAGAACGTCTAGGCTTGAATTACCTTGAGAAAAGAGAAAACATGACCACGCTGCACTCTCCTGTCTTTCTACGGAAGCGTCTGCGTATGAGGAAGTCTCTGGACGTGGTGTAAGGTCGGAGTGGCCGTCATGCTGACATTCCACACCTAGTTTTTCAGGCCATCACAGGCTCTTCTTACACATTCAGTCAAAGTTGGGTCATTTCTCACCTTGACCTCCGGTCTACAATCTTATAGAACTCAGAAAAGATTTGGGTGGTGGTCACTCCGAAGAAATAAAAAAGATTTATATCTGGAAGGGTTAAAGACTTTACAGAGTCAAGCCACACAACTGCATCCACCCAAGCTCTGAATGACCATCAACCACATCTCCGTGGCTTGCCTTCTGAGTGACCAGTCAGCTGTACTACATAGAAAGAAATCTGGATTTGCAGCCAGGCTCACACAACTCTTGCTGTAACCCCAGGGAATTAAAACCATTTCTCATTGGGAAAGCAATGTCAGAGAAGCACTCGTCCTGATGACCCTGGTTTGAGGTAGTTCCAGGGTTAGGGGCCTTCCGTCTGTCTGGATTTGGTCCCCTTCACACATGCCAGATCTTCTCCCTTCTCTTACTTGGCAAGTAACTTAACATTGAACTAGCTGGTGATAAGAACGGCAGATAATTGTCCCCAATCCTTCCGGTCTAGGTGTTCTTTGTCTCTAAAGGCTGGTATTGCTGGCTGCATTTCCTTGTGCTAGAACATCTGCACATATGTGGAAGGTGGGGAGGTGAGGAGAAACACCACTTCATGATGAGATGCTCTGTCATACAGCAGTCCATGAGCAAACAAAATTACCAGTTAAGAGGCCGGGGAGGAAATGGAGAGCTGAGGAAATGCATAAGAATAAAAACTCAATATGCAGGCTAACAAAATTATAGGAGCCATAATCACAGGATGTAGGAAAGAAAATTCACTTATGACCACGCAGACGATGTTGGTTGTCGGTGAAGGCGCCCTGGATATGTATCTACTCAACTCACTGGGGGAACAGCCAAACGGACTCTCATATTACTTTACACAACATCCATTTCCATTCTCAGGTTGACGTCAAAGGCTGTGCTATGAACACTTGGCAAAGCCAATTTTCCACTCTTTTTTTTTTTTTTTTTGGTGGTACGCGGGCCTCTCACCGTTGTGGCCTCTCCCGTTGCGGAGCACAGGCTCCGGACGCGCAGGCTCAGCGGCCATGGCTCACGGGCCCAGCCGCTCCGCGGCATGTGGGATCTTCCCGGACTGGGGCACGAACCCGTGTCCCCTGCATCGGCAGGCGGACTCTCAACCACTGTGCCACCAGGGAAGACCCCCACTCATTTTGAACGACTGTCAAGATGATGACCGTGAACAGGGGTGGCTATCAACTCTGTGTGCCAATGTCGGTCTAAATTCTAGAGACCCGAGTATACTATTTCCATAACACCTTCAATCAGCTGTATGTCTATCAGTACTCCCAACACTCCTCACTACCCTGCCCCCCACCTTTCCTGGTTATCACTTCTCTTCCTTCCAAAAGGAAATCAGAGACACTCCAGTAAAAGTTAGGCTCTACACTGTCATGACAGCACTACTCTCCTCCACCCCCATCACCACCACCAGGAACCCCGACTTCACCTCTCACTTGGGAAAGTAACGGGCCCTGGTCTGAGATTTAACCTCCCTCCTGGGAAGTGTATAAACCTCGTGACAATCGCTTTTGCATGGCCGTGAAGTTCAGGTGGAGGCTCTCACAACTCAGGAATGAAACCTCTCAGCCAGAGTGCCCTGGAATTTAATTCCTCCTGGTGGTAACACATTTCTGACAAGCCAAGGTTCCGACATACACCTGGTCAGGCCCAAGGTGAGAGCTCACCATTCTCAGTTCTGGTCCAGGGCACCAGCATCCTGATTCCTTAGCCTCCCTGCCAAGAGACCGCTGGTCTAGTAAGCCCTATGACAGGGCCCGTTTGGGGTAAACTTAATGACATCAACTTTTAAAGTGCAACCAAAAAAAAAAAAGTAACTCACCACCTCCTGAAAGGAAAATATTCTAAAAACTAAGATTACAGTGCATTTGACAAGGGGTTGGAGACATGTAAATATTCTCTAGCCCATCATCTCCGAAAATCAAGTTTCCTTTTCATTTGGCTACAATCACGTCTTTCCTCTGAAAGACTGTCTTTTTTTTCTCGCCCCTTATCTCCTGTCTTTGCTGCTCCCTTCTCATCTTTGACACGGTATCTTCATTACAAGGTTTCTCCCAGGCAGAGAAGAATGGGTTCTCCTCCCCTGGAGTTAGATGACTGTCTTCCTGTAGAGCCAGTCTTTGAGCAGGAAGGGACAAGAGTCCCCGAGAATCCCCTTCCTGACGCCTGGTCGCCGCAGGGAGCGAAGGAAGGAGGCTGGACCAACACAGGCGGAGTGGAGGGGGAGAGGGTAGGCCGCCATTGATTTTCCAGTCGGTCAGTGAGTGATTAACTCTAGCTATTAGAAGGCACTGTTGATCATGCCGTCAGCACCTCCCCAACAGGACTGTAACTGGGGCTATAACCTCCCTGTGACCCTTTGTAATGAGAGAAGCTTGACGTGAGCGGGCGAGCCTCAGCCTTCCGGGCCAACAGGCACTTCCATGCTCTTCTCTCGGAGCCCTTTCCTCTGCAATTTCCACATTCCACTGTCAGGCTGGGGTCCCTAGGATGGTGAGCAATGCCAGCAATTTTACAGAACTGTTTGATGAGGTGGCTTACCAGATTTGAATCACAGCAAGTGTTTGGTGTTAGAGTTGGAAAAGACCAACTCGAAGGTGGCTTTCCACTTAAAATCCAGCTGTCTTCTTAGAAGGCTTGCTTGCCATTTTGACTGCTTGGGAACACTGGTTTCCAAATGAATACAGAAATCAATCACAAAGACGGTTGATACATTTTGAACATTCTAGATTTGCCAGAAGCAATTTAAACGTGAGTTATAAGTAAATTATAAGTAAAATCAGCCCCGTGTCCAAAAGCCACCTCCATGGAAAGGCCTTCCTTGACCACTCTACCTAAGACAGCTACCTCTTACCACTCTGTCTGCATACCCCGCTTTTATTTTTCTTCATAGAACTCTACCCTGCCTGCACTTAGACTATACATTTTGATTTTATCAGCCTCATCCCCAGCCCAAGTGGATGCTCGGCCCAGAGTCTGGGACAGTGCCTGGCTCTGACTCAGTTTTGGACCTTTGCCCTTTCTGCTTATCTCAGCCTGAAGCCTTGTCCCCCAACCCCTCAGCTGGCTGGCTAGTTTTCATCCTTCAAGGCTTAAGTGAAACTAGCACCAAGTGCCCTTTCTTGACCACCTTCTCTAAAGTAGGTCTCTGCTCTCAACCTGACGTATCCCAAACAACAATCCTATAATCTTTAATTTCTGTATCGATTTACTTGTTACTCTCTGTTTTGCCTACAAGTAAACCTCAGAAGAGCAGGATGGAGTCTGTCTTGTTCGTTGCTTAATCCCCAGCACTTAGCATAGTATTTCATAATAGGCCCTTGTCAGATGTTTCTTAAATGAACGAATGAAATTTAATAGTTGTTGCTCATCAATTACAAGATAAGAAATAGACCTGAGGCTCTTTTTAAAAGGCAAATAAAATCTGGTTTCTGGTTCAAAGATCCCTTCACAGTTCAGAAACATATAGAATTACTACTTTCATACTGAAAAAACCTTGGTGAAATCTTGACCAAATTTGTGTCCTGAATTTCCATCAGGGCCACTGGGAAACCACTCAAGATAGGGAACAATTCCATTTAAAAAAGCTCTCTAGGATGCTCCCTTAGCACTCTGTAGAATTTTCTAATGTATCTTTAGCACTCTGAACTGTAATTACTTCTTTATATCTGTTTCCTCTACGAGGACAGCTCTTAAATCCTCTTTGTAGAAACAGGCTTTATTTATTTTATTCAATAATTATTTATTGCCTTGCTACTACATGCCAGGTTCAAGGAACAATAAATAACCATCTAGTAGGGAATATAGATACAAGGTTCAAGGTGGCTTATCTAGAGACAATGCCTTTGCTGAGACTTGGAGCAGGTGAAAGCATGCAAGGCAGAAGCAACAGTAGAAAGGAAGTATAAAGTAGAGCGTGGATATGTCTGCAGAGCAGGAACTGGCGTGGGAGTGGGAGTTGTCAGCAGTTCTGTGATTCCAGAGAAGAGAACAGATAGGGGGAAGGGTTAAAGGTAGAGATTTAGGCAGAAGTCCAATTATGAAAGCCCTTATAGGTAATTTTAAGGTGCTTGGACATTAATATGTTCTAAAGAGTGGTTCATGGTCATACTTGCATCTGAGATAGGTCACTCTATATAAGTACCACACGCTATACCGATTGTGCCACTGCAGCTCCTGAGATAGGTCATTCTACGTGCTGTGGGGAGGATGGATTTGAAGGTCATAAGATAGCTGGAAGGAGATTCATTAGATGGTTAACATGAGCATGCAAAATAAAGATGATGCAGGCTTGAAGTGAGGGAATGTTTCCAGAATTGTTGGAAATCTATAATTACAGGTGCCCAGTATAGACCAAAAATCTTTACTAAATGAATAAATGCACAAACTGTGGCTCCCTGGAGAATTACACTCTGTTCACTACTCTATCTGAGAAGTGAAGACCTAATGGACATGAACTGATTTAAGTTGGTTGTCTTTATTTTGTAGCTTTTCTGTTTCATATCTTCCTGTGTGAAGGAAGATCATTCAGATGTTTTGGCTTAAAAGTCCTGCTTTTTGGATCTCCCAAGCTCATGAAAAAATTAGAGAAAAGAAGTCACTTCTATTGGTAAACAACTGGGACTTACGGCTTGTAGCCAGTATACAAAATACTATGGGACAAAAAAATAATAATAAAATAAAAATACTATGGGACAACTTCTTCAATACTATGTAAATCCTAGCATATAACTTCTAAGTTATATACTAGAATATTTAGGACTGAAAAAAATATTCCATGCTTCATTACTACAGATCTGATCATACAACTGGTTAAATTAAGGTCCTTGAATTAACTGGTACACAAAGTAGAATACATATTTGATAGAGTTAATCAACAGCCTAGGTGTCCTAATAGAATTAAAACTGACTTTCCATGTATTATTTTAAAATGATATAGCACTCCTTAAAACCCATATTTCTTGTGGACTATTTATTCCTTAGAAACAATAATAAAACAAGGTGACTGACTGGACCAGCTGAGAAGGAGGTACCTTACAGCAAATTCTCAACGTCTCCAGTTAATGCTGGGAAAGCCAGCTCTAAAACATATAAAGCGAGAGAGAATAAAAATAAATATTGGGGGGTGGAAGTTGCTTTTGTAGTTACATTTGAATATAGTTATCTCTAACGCTTGTGATTTGGAGCTATAACTACAAAGTTAGGAAATCACTTTGTGTTTGAGCAGCAATCTAGTCTCAAGTGTATGTGAAATACTAGCCTAAGCAAAATGCCTCCTCCTCATTTTCTTTGTTTTTCAAACGGTGCTTTGGTTAGAGGAAGAATTCAAATGCCTTCCTGAAAGCTATTCTGCAATACAAAAGATTGTATGTTGCATAAGGGAAGTAAACACAGACTAAATTTTGCTGCAAATGATCTTGGAAAGTGAGAAGTGTAGTACAGCACGTGAAGGGACTCCCAGGTTGAATTCTCTGCTTCCTTACTGTCTTTATCAAATAAAAAACAATCTGGATTCAGGCAAGGATAGTTTTAATTGAAAGGACTATTGCAACTGAGAGACCTCTCTGATCATAAGACCTGTGAGTGTTCAAAGACCGGGCAGAAGAGGGCTTCTCTTTTATAGAGAGGGATGATCAAGGCTGGAAAGATGTTTCCTGGGTGTAGGGAGGTAGATAGGACAGTAGATCAGAGCTTGTTTACTCTGAGGTCAGCTTATCCTCGGGAGGGGCTGTGTGCTGGCTGCTCGAGAATGGGTCAAAATTCAGGGGTGTGGCAATGGAGAGAAGCTTAACTCGAGTTTGGTCAAGTCAAGGTAGCAGGTATTTTGTCCAGATTGGCCAGTGGGGATGGAGTTCAAATCATTTATAAGACGAAGAGTGGGAATTGGAGGGTCCGTGACTGACCTTGTCACAGGTAAACAAGGGGGGCGGTGGGGGACCAGTAAGTCTTGTCTAAGTCACATGGGGAAGGACGGTTCCTTGTAGTAAATCACTCCTAGAACACAAGAGGGTGGGTGAATTATCTTCATGGTTTCTGTTTTCCAGGAGCACAGACAGGGCCCAGGTAAAATTCAGCAGGGTCACCTTCTTTCTTTTATTTTTAAGCAAAGAGTGTATTTAGGGCTTTATCTAATCAAGTTTTGATTTGCAGGAGAAAATGTAGATGTAAAAAGGGTGAAAGTACTTTAAGATAAACTGACAACGGCAAACCCCTCAGGCTCTCAAACCACCAGCGACTCTTAGGCTGAGGGTGTCACCTACAAATTGGCACTTGCCATCTACCTCTACAAGGATCAGATTATGAGCCACTGCAGATTCTGACCTTCAACACCCCCTGAAAGGAGTTCAGGGTGGAGACCAGAAATGAGGCACTCTGTGCTCTAGGAAAACTGGCAAGGACAGGTCTTCAGATAGTTAGATATTTTCAGGAGAAGATTTTATGAGCCCAACTCTTGCATCTCCTCGGATCTAGAAAAGCACTAAAATCCTTCATGGTGACGTCTGCTCCTTGTGACTAGCAGAAACCTTCTGCAAAAGTGTATCCTTGATTGCATGGACTCCCCCGTTCACCAAAATCACATCTATACTGACCTCCCCCACCCACCTCTTCGGAGCAGTTTCTCAGAGCTGTCTGAAATGCTGTCTCCCGGGCTACAGTCCTCATTTTGCCCCAAATATAACGTAACTCACAACTCTCACACTGTGTATTTTTTTTCAGTCAACAAGGGCCATCTGAGCAAGAGCTGTCAGGGGCTTCCTGAGAAGCTGACACGAGGTGAAGCCAAGACTTCCAGCACTGAGTGAAAGGAGCAAACTTTCCTTTAAAATTAGAACCACCTCCCACCCCCCAAAGTGGTCCAGTCTTTCCTGAATGTTTAAATGTCTTTAAATGCCGCTCAGCTTTATGCAACATATCTTATGATGCTAGCTGTACAATTGTTTTCCTTTCAACTTTCATGAGGGGTGCATTTTCCCACCCACCAATATTCTCTCTAAATCCACTACCCACTGTCTAGCCTATTAGGCCCTTTTCAAAGATTCTTTATTTGCTTCAAACACAGCCTTTATTTTAGGCTTGACACAGGATGATGAAGTAAGAAGAGGCTGGAGTGAGAATGAGGTCTGGGTGATATTAATATCTCATCCTTAGTTTCATCGTATGTAAATGTAGATATTAATAGCTTACAAAAATGATGTTGGATTGAGATAAAAATATGTTTGGAAGTGTTCTGCCATCTGTGGAGTTGTATGTTTTTTTAAAAACCTTATTTTTAGAAACAATGACTGACTCATGGAACTTCTTTCTTATTTACATGCTCCTGACATCACATTTTAGATACAGATACGCTACAGAACCTGCTTCTATAGAGTTTACGTCCAGCTGTTCTTACAGTGGAGATGGAGCGCTGGTGTGAGACCAAATGCACCCCCGTACCACCTCATCATTTTAAGAGACAAGCACGTTTTCACATCATTTACTTTTTTCAGACTTGGCTATGGTGCACCTAGGAAACCAAGCAGGACACTATGGGGCTCCTGGGCTTTGGAGCCTTTCTGTTCAGCCTCCATGACCTGAGGCCAGCTAAAGGAGTGCAGGCCCTGCACACACCCTAATTTTTCTCAGCAACCCCACCCTTGAACCACTGCCATAAGACTCCTCACCAAAGCCTTCCAGGTTGGGACACACAGTTTTTTGGGGCTGGAACCCACTGTGTCTCCCTTTCCCTGGCAAAGCAATCCTTTTCTACTTCACCCAAAACTTTGTCTCCGGGATTCGATTCGGCACCGGTGCACAGAGGCCGCACTCTCGGCATCAGCTAGAAGTAAATAGTTTAGGGATGAGATATTACATTACTGGTGATAACTAATGAATTAGGCTCAGGGTTATAAGACCACCAAACAAAAAACTACAAGTGAAGATCTGAGTTTGAATCTGTAAAAACACAGGATTCAGAAGATGTTTTAGGAGACACCTTCAAAAGATTACTATGCTTGGGGCTTCCCTGGTGGCGCAGTGGTTGGGAGTCTGCCTGCCAATGCAGGGGACACGGGTTCGAGCCCTGGCTCGGGAAGATCCCACATGCCGTGGAGTGGCTGGGCCCGTGCGCAACAACTGCTGAGCTTGAGCTCTGGAGCCCGCAAGCCACAACTACTGAAGCCCGTGTGCCTAGAGCCCATGCTGCGCAACGGGAGAGGCCTGCGCACCGTGTCTAGGAGTGGCCCCCGCTCACTGCAACTGAAGAGAGCCCGCACACAGCAATGAAGACCCAACACAGCCAATAAATAAATAAATAAATAAATAAAATTGTTTTTTAAAAAAAAGATTACTATGCTTGCCTTCTTGCTTGGATCAATGTCCAGTGTTTAAATATACATAGTCTCAGAATTTCAGTTTGCAAAGGATGAAAAACGTCCAGGTGACCACAAAGGAGTATTTAACATTGTCTAGGTTTGATTTGGGTGTCCCTTCACCTTGAGTTTTCTAGGAGAATTTCCACCACAAAAACTCTGTTCCACTTACCAAGCACATCCTATGCATGGCTCTTTATATTTTAATCTTAAAGAGAACACACTAAAACGGCTCTAGGTGGTTTTATGCCTCTTTTATAAATTTTCCTTAAAATATATTCCTCATGAATGTATATAAGGTTATACAAAATTAACCTCCATAAGAGAGCTAGATAACAGATTAGCACACGCTTAGACATCCTTTTAGGCATCTGAGATGTTTTAAATAAAGACAGGCACCTGGTTTTCTGAAACTCAGGCTCTTGACAGAGTTATAATGATTTAATCCTTTTCGTGTTAAAGACACACCCTTTTGATTGCCCTGTAGGGGAAATAGTCTAGCATTCTTTGTAGATTAGTAGACTTTTTTTTAAGCATAAAACCCAGTCTTATACATTTGAAAAGCTTTCTACAGTACAAATTCAGGTTTAAATTTCTGAATCCAGCCCCCAGTGGGTTAAAGCCTCAAAGAACACTTAGCTTGTTTGGAATGCTTACCCAAGTGAATGAGCCCCCTGATCCTTTTTTTTTTTTTTTTTTAATGAATTCTCATAAAACAGAGCTATTGTGGTCTTTGTTGGCTAAAGAAAAACGGAGAGCCATTCAATCCATCGCCCTGTACCCATTCTTTCTGGCTAAATATTTTCCCCAATTATGTAGACAAATGCTGAAAACTGCTCAACTTTTATTTCACATAACCCAGGTTTAAGAAGCCCTCACTGGGGCATGGTCAGGCTGGGAGGGGCTCCTGTCCAGTGGCAGCCCCTGTACAGGTGTGCCATGGATTGTAGAGTTAGTATTAAATCCAGAGTTTCATTTTCTCCTTTGACTAAACTTTCTATTATGGCCTAATAAAGAAATCAGCTCTCTTATTTCACTCATTTAGCCTTTATTTGCTGATCAGTGTTAGTTTAAAAGGAAGCCAACTTACTGCTGCTCAGTTGCTAATTTCCAAGTTCGAGTTTCTGGAAAAACCATGTCCCAACCCCTAGAGTCGAATTGCTACGTATTTGAAAAACATTTTCAAATCGAAACATTTTTTTCCCTTCTGATTTCAGTGCCTGTGAATGCCAGAAGAAATTTAATTTTAAGAGAAACAAAAACATAACATCTTTTTCTAGTTAAATTGGAGCACATGCAATGCAAACAATGGATTTTTATGTGTACACACACGTTACCGAGTCCAAGCTTGCTCTGCTTGCCGCACGACAAGCCAATGAATCGGAGACGAGGTGTTGAGGCAGGGAAGACGATTTTATTCGGAAAGCCGCAGACCGAGAAGACGGCAGACTAAAGTCTCAAAATAACCATCTTATCTGGGTTTGGATGCCAGTTTCTTTTATAGCACAGAGAGAGGGAGGAGATGAGGAAGTGAAGTAAAAAAGCCATACGTTTTGGCAAATATCCCCTGGAATAGCCAGCCTCGGGGAGGGGATGTGTTAATTTCTTCTTTCTTGCAGCCATCCACAGGTGGACAGGGTCCGGATGTTTCCCTGAACAAAGGCACTTTGGTTTAACATTCAGGGGGAGGGGCAGGGTTCCCCAGGGCAGGCCGTTATGTATGGACAGTATCCTTTGGGTGAACAATAGCAAGGGGGAAGCAAAGGTTAAAGTAAAAGAAACAGATCCGATATGTAGTCAGATTTGGCTCTTCCCTGTTACACACACACACACACACAAACACACACATATGCGCGCACGTGCGCGTGCGCAGAAGCTCAGAGCAAGACTGTGTGCTTAATGTTTGCCATTGCTTTGTGCCCGGACTAGGACAGCCCTTAACCCTCACCAAACCCTCCCTCCCTTGGTGTGCATTTGCAGGGCCAAGTGATTTCTAGCGATTCAGATCTGGTGGGCCCAACGAAGGGTCTCAGGACTTTTTTCAGAGAATCACTAACTATTGCTCCTCATGGGGACCCCAAGAAAACTGGTAGGAGTCAACCCAAGGTGTGTGGAGGTCACGTGGGGGAAACTGTATAGGGCCAGATGCATTGTTGAAGCCGGAACATATGATTAAAAAGACAGAATATCTTAAAAACACATCACCATCAATATTTATATAATCGTAAAACTTTCAAAATAAGAGAGGTCATTTTGTTCAACTCCACATTTCAGAGATGGTCAAACTGAGGCCAGAGATAAAAGAAAAATCAGCCAAGTGACATTTATCTTTTTTTGTTTGTTTGTTTTTGTTTTGTGGTACGTGGGCCTCTCACTGTTGTGGTCTCTCCCGTTGTGGAGCACAGGCTCCAGACGCACAGGCTCAGCGGCCATGGCTCACGGGCCCAGCCGCTCTGCGGCATGTGGGATCCTCCCGGACCGGGACACGAACCCGTGTCCCCTGCATCGGCAGGCGGACTCTCAACCACTGCGCCACCAGGGAAGACCTATCTTTTTTTTAATTAATTATTTTTGACTGCGTTGAGTCTTCGTTGCTGCTTGTGGGCTTTCTCTAGTTGCAGTGAGCAGGGGCTACTCTTCGTTGCAGTGCGTGGGCTTCTCATTGCGGTGGCTTCTCTTGCTGCAGAGCACGGGCTCTAGGCGCGCGGGCTTCAGCAGTTGTGGCACACGGGCTCAGTAGTTGTGGTGCACGGGCTTAGTTGCTCTGTGGCATGTGGGATCTTCCCGGACTAGGGATCGAACCCATGTCCTCTGCATTGGCAGGCGGATTCTTAACCACTGTGCCACCAGGGAAGTCCCACTTGGCTAATTATTAAGAAACTCTGGACTAACTGATTACCCACCTGTAACAGCCAGCAGTTATGAGCCCATCCCAGCTTGGCCATCCCACCCCCACTCCAAGGCGTCTCCCTCTATTTCACTAAAACAGGTACTATGTAAAATAGAGGTGGAACAATTCTCACTTGGATTAGCATCCCAGTCTTCTAATTCATAAGGTAACGAAACTATCCTTTGATTCAATGATTTCTTTTAGGTTAAAAGATTCGTGAGTCACCCCCGTTTCATTCCCCTCTTTTTCTTAGGTATGCACCATGAACCCCAAGTCATGTTTAATGTTCTATCAAACCATTTATCACAAAGTATCATATAAACTGTGTCCTGTGATCAAACAGTGCATAGATAGAGAGACAGGCAGGCAAATTGATGGAAAAGGGGAATCACCCTCAAATTAATAAATGTGGTAGGGCTTCCCTGGTGGCGCAGTGGTTGAGAGTCCGCCTGCCGATTCAGGGGACACGGGTTCGTGCCCCGGTCCAGGAAGATCCCACATGCCGCGGAGAGGCTGGGCCCGTGAGCCATGGCCGTTGAGCCTGCGCATCCGGAGCCTGTGCTCTGCAACGGGAGAGGCCACAACAGTGACAGCCCCGCGTACCGCAATAAATAAATAAATAAATAAATAAATAAATGTGGTAGGATTTAGAGAACTTTTTCTTTTCTCAATTTTTTATTAACACAGTTCACTACTTGTAAAATGAAAAATAAAATTAATTGGGCATGTTTAATGCCCAAAAATCTCGACTATATTTAACACCATTAAGGAAAATGGTTAGTGAGGGCAGCGGTTCATAACCAGGATTCTGGCATCAGACAGTCACGGGCTCATATCCTGAGTCTGCTCACTACTGGCTACACCAACTTGGCTGGCTTTCCATGTTGCTTCCTCACCTTTAAAATGACAATAATAGTGCCTATGCCTCACTCCATAATGTTTATAGGGTCCACGGCCCCGAGTCCAGCACCCAATTGGAACTCAGTGAGATGACTACGGCTGGCTGCACAGAGAGCTGTCATCACCTTGAAGGCTGGCGCAGAGGCTCTGCTCACGTTTAGGACCTTTACAGTATTATTTGTTCATAAGCAGTTAGACTGTGGCTCCTTGAAAATGACACATTCACTCCGCCTCACAGGGCACATAGTAAGGTCACATGAGTTGGACTCAGCCCAGCAAGGAGAGCACTGGGGCTGGGCCTCGGGCACCACCAGGACTGCTGCAGGAGGCAAGAGGCCAAAGTGAGAGGGCACCCTAGGTCAGAGGTCAGAGGTCAGCCTCAGTTTCCCAGATGAACCTTCAGATGGCTGGGGCCCAGCTCCGCCCAAGCAAACACAAAGCCTCCCAGCCACCGTGCCCACTGAGGCCACTGGTGCAACAGGGCTGACTGGCGCCTGGTGGCAGCTGGGCCTGGAAGAAAAGGAATGGAGGTCAAGGCTGTAGTCTGCACCGGGGAGAAGGAGCTGCAAAGCGTGCACCTAGGGAAGCCCCAGGGCTGCCCTGGTGAAAGGAGAGGGAAGAGAGAGGTGACCGCCATGAGGTTAACAAGACTGGGTTTGTCTACTACCTCTCTAGCTTCCAGAAAATTCCAGAGGCCAAAATACAGTACGGCCTCTCCAGCTGCAAACTGGTAGAGCGCTGAGCTGGGAAAACCCTTTCCTTCCCCTTCTCAGCATAGCGGGCACTTCCTAATCCTATGGGAGAGCTGCTGAGGGGTGCAAGGCTCCTCCCCCCTCCACCAGAGGTTCATCAGGGAAGGATTGTCCCCATAGCACAGATCCCCACCTCCCCGTGGGACAAAGGCCCATCTTTTCCCTACTCCTCCTTTTCCACTGGGCTCTTTGCAGAATTGGATAAGGAAGTGGAATGTGGGCCTCGGCCCAACAAGCCCGCGGGGTCAGCAGGCAGCCTCATCAGGTCTTCCCCTACTCCCTGCCCCCAACAAAGGTACCAAAGCCCTTCTCCTCTCCCAGGTCCCTGTAATGCCCTGGGGAGGGTAAAGAGTCTGGGACACACAGTCTGACAAGCGAGGGGGGACACAAGGGACTACAGCACAGAGAACTGCAGGACAAATGCCTGGGGAACCTGTGACATGAGTCTGCTGCACATATAGGGCACTTGCTAACGAGGCTGTGATGATATATGGAGCTTTTCCAACCAAAGAGGCCCAATCCAATTATTCTCATGAATAATTGGGTTGGGGGTAAAAAGAATTTAGCCATTTGAGGCAAGATGGGGCACTGGAAAGGAATGGATGGGGTTGGGAGATAGATGTACCTACTCTGCTTACTAGACGTGTCCCTTTGGGTAAATCACTTAACTACTCTTTGGGTTTTAGTTTTCTCACCTGTGAAATGGGGTTCTTGTATGGAAAGCATCTGGCAGGTAGAGAAGGCTCAGAAGGCAGCTGTTGTGAGAATCATACCCATTCAAGAATGCAGCTTTGGGACTTACCTCGTGGCGCAGTGGTTAGGAATCCACCTGCCAATGCAGGGGACATGGGTTTGAGTCCTGGTCTGGGAAGATCCCACATGCCGCGGAGCAACTAAGCCTGTGCACCACAACTACTGAGCCTATTCTCTAGAGCCCGAGAGCCACAACTACTGAGCGCATGTGCCACAACTACTGAAGTCTGCACTTCTAGAGCCCATGCTATACAACAAGAGAAGCCACTGCAATGAGAAGCCCGTGCACCGCAATGAAGAGTAGCCCCTGCTCACCGCAACTAGAGAAAGCCTGCGCGCAGCAACAAAGACCCAACACAGCCAAAAATTAATTAATTAATTAATTAAAAAACAAGAATGCAGCTTTGCAAATGGAATTGATTGGTTAAAAAAATAGAGCATTGTTAAGATTTTATTTGAAAATTTCCTCTGAAAGAAAGGCCCTTGTGGCCTATTGATTAGCTCATTTTTCCTTCCCTTTGTTTTACAAATGAATGGGAGAGAAACTGGGACAAGGTCCAGTCCAGAAGGGTGCTTTGTAAAGACCCCCTAGGGACTGATTCACCTGCAGGCAGTTGGGGAGAGCAGCCTCTGGCCTGGTCCTAGCCTCCAGCTGAATTCAGAAAGTGAACTGAGGCTCTGCCCTGCCGGATGTGCCTTGGTTTCTGGTCTGGATATAACTTGGCAAAGGCTATTTGTTTTTCTTGATAAGACATTAAAAGCTACGATAAAACCAAAGGGAGAGGAGAAAGACTAACTGCATAGCCAAACTCCGTATGAAATGATTAATTTTTTTTTTGCATTGTCTTAGCAGATCCAAACTAATTTCATCCTTAAAGATATCCTGCCTCCAGGCTCCTGGTGTCTCAAACAATCTCATACCTAGCTAAGCTTGAAAGTAATCACACATCCTGAGATAAATTAAGTGAAGCATTTAGAAGTGAGGCTCAGGGGTGAGAGCCAGGCGCGCTGGTCTCTATGTGGGAGGATTACAATTCTGCTCAATCGAAACCAAACCAGACCCAAAACCAGCACTGAAAGTCTTAGGGGGTTGAAAATCTGGATAGTGGTGAGGGTGGGGTGGCAGAAGAGTTAGGGAAGAATGTGGCACATTCTCCAGTCATCATCAGAAACGGGGGGAGGGGCGGATCATTTTTCAGGTAATGATGGTGATAATCAGAGAGATCCAGATCTGTTGAGTCCAGTTTTCAAGGGTGTTGTTGTTGTTGTTTTTTTAAAGCTACACTAAAACCAAAACATTTCCTTGTTGTGTTTTAAAACCAAACCAATACAGTTTGCATGACAAACACCCTAGAGACATTTACTTAATATTTAACTAAGGCTAAATGACAAGGTTCTACTTCAGAGGAACTGGGCAGAATCTCTGACACCTAATTCCATTGCATTCAGTGCAAGTTAGTGAGGGTTACAATCTGGCCATTGTGGAATACTTCTCAAGACTCATTAATCTCAAGCAAGAACCAACTTAACAAGCAGGGCAATCTTTTGAAGTGAATGGTGGTAGTGGTTTAAACAGAGGATTAGGAGATAATCACATTAAAAGTCATCTTTTGGCACTAAAATTGACCCGTCGAAGGGTTGTGAATTACAGGGATGGGGCAGGTTGTTTTGAGCTTCTCTCTTACTGAGTCTCAGAGACTCCCCTGTGACACAGCCAGATGGCAGCCTGCCCACATCCAAAGAGACACCACTGCATTTAGACATGTTATCATAAAGCTACCTCTTAACCAATTTATGGAACTGTTTATAAAATAATACGCTAGACTCTGCTGCAGTTAGCCACTAGATCATAGGCACAATTTAAATATAAATTTTAGTTCTACTTTATAATGTAGATATCAGCTAGCTAGCTTTCAATAATCAGAACGTGAGAGATGTAAAATCCATCATTTAAACTCAAGCTCTCCAACATAAGTTAATTTGACTTGCAAGAGTAGGAATGGAAGGACCTGCCAAGAGGAATCTTCTGCTGTTATGACTTCCTTATCGCCGGGATTTTGAGTGTACATAAAAATGCAGTCGGGCTTCCCTTGTGGCGCAGTGGTTGGGAGTCCGCCTGCCGATGTAGGGGACGCGGGTTCGTGCCCCGGTCTGGGAGGATCCCACATGCCGCGGAGCGGCTGGGCCCGTGAGCCATGGCCTGCTGAGCCTGTGCGTCCGGAGCCTGTGCTCCGCAACGGGAGAGGCCACAGCAGTGAGAGGCCCGCGTACCACAAAAAAAAATGGAATCTATAGTCACCAAGCAATTCAGCATTTCCTTTTAAAGCGTTCCTTTGATCGTGTTGAACACAAAACAGCAGACTACCTAACAAATATTTAGCAGTGGATTTGATATGCATTTCTAATGTACTGTCTAATATTGAGGGGTTCCCAGCACAAAATATGTAAAACCGCATTAGCATTTGGTCTGCAGAAGAGAGGATGACAGGCCATTCTTTTTTTTTT
Source organism: Hyperoodon ampullatus (assembly GCF_949752795.1). Taxonomy (NCBI): domain Eukaryota; kingdom Metazoa; phylum Chordata; class Mammalia; order Artiodactyla; family Ziphiidae; genus Hyperoodon; species Hyperoodon ampullatus. Next base: position 16,312,498 of record NC_136921.1, read on the forward strand.
AATGTTATCCTGCCCAGCATTTACTCTTTGCCTTCTTACTCCATGCCATGGATGGATCTCTTAAGTGTCACATAGCGAACATATAAAGAAGAGTCGTGACCATGTTATACGCCTCCAAAGATTCTCTAGCTGGGTCCTTTCATTTTGAAGCTAGGGATGCTGCAGGCCAGAATCATGAAATGGCTTGAGCAAAGTTTCACTGCTACGATTATAGTCCAAGTCTCTTGATGTTTCAACCTGGCCCATGGCTCTGTGCCCCAATTAATTGTCTATCTCCGCCCCCGACACAGCTGCTTGGACGAAATACAGTCAACATACGCACTGACTCCGAGATGGATGGAGTTGTGCTACACAGTCAGCTGGGTCAGACTGTCTTGGAACTCTGAACTAAAAGACAGGAAGCTACCAGCTGGCAACAGGAGGTAAAGAAGCAGATCCTGGAGTGACTGCTTAATTGTAGCAGAAACAAAGCTGTTCATTGGCATCAGCTCCTGTGAGGTTCTGGCTCCTATGGGATTCCTTGTAACCTTACAACAAATCCCCCCTTTCCTGAGCTAGTTTGAGTGGAAACCAAAAAAACACCCTATAAACATCAGCCTCATGTTCCTTTCATGGTATTTCAGGATCAGGAACCTCTGACGAAACCTCAAAGCTGCTGATACAGGTAGAAGCAGCCCCCCTCCCCTGACATGAACACTCCTTGCTTCCATTCAAGGAGATCATCAAAAGCCATAAATTAAAATGGATTGAGGGGACTTTAAAAACAAAAAACCCACGAATTATCAGAAGAGAGATTAACCCTACCCAGAAACTCTCAGAAGCAACCAGATCTTCAACATTCAAGAACAGTTTGCATAGGATGACAATTACTTAAAAATAACCACACATGGGTTAGAATGGTGGAGACTGTATCCTTTGGTGTTAGGTAAAAGAAGTGTTTACAAATGGGGGAAAAAGGCAAGGAAAAACTCCAAGACAAATTTAAACCTTCCTGGAGTTTAGGCAGCAAGAATCAGGTTTTCTAAGGGCTGGTTGCTCCTGAGTAAGCTATTTTGTGGCCAGGCAACCTGCAGGCCAGAAAGATTAAGTGCCTGAAGGTGGGAGTCCCAAATTCAAATTAAAGGGATTAAAGGGGCCAGGGAAGTCATAAAAGGTAGAGCAACAAGGAGTGGTGAGGTCTGTGCCTAAAACTGAAGTGAACACCCAGCATAAAAGCATGGAAATCCAATTTTAAGGGATTTTCTTAGGTCTCTATTGCTGACACCATAAACTTACATACCATTTCTCAAAATCTTAAATTTCCAAAAATCTTATATATAAAGGCACATTGCCTCTGAGACCTCGAAAATCAATAGTTGAATACATTTTATGTTAACAACTGCTGAAAAGCAATTAAAAACTTAAAGCCCTTTAAAAATATACTCAAAAGACAGACTGACAATTCACAAGAGTTAACACAAATGGCTGATGAAAGTCTGAAAAATATTTTCATTTTCACTAAAAATATATGAAAATTAATGGAGGTACCATTTTTCATTGGTTTAATCAGCAATGACTGAAAAAATGAGAACACACAAAGGTTATGAGGAAGAGTCAAGATGAGTACTCTCAGGCTTCCCTGGTGGTGCAGTGGTTGAGAATCTGCCTGCCAATGCAGGGGACACGGGTTTGAGCCCTGGTCTGGGAAGATCCCACATGCCGCGGAGCTACTAGGCCCGTGAGCCACAACTACTGAGCCTGCGCGTCTGGAGCCTGTGCTCCGCAACAAGAGAGGCCGCGATGGTGAGAGGCCCGTGCACTGCAATGAAGAGTGGCCCAGCTTGCCACAACTAGAGAAGGCCCTCGCACAGAAACGAAGACCCAACACAGTCATAAATAAATAAATAAATACATAAAAAAAGAGTACTCTCACACAGCTGATCATGGGTATTGATAGCAAACAACATTCCTAGGAATACAATTTAGCAACATGCATCACTATCCTTAATGATTCTATCAATCCTGTGTGTCAAGAGGTTTCCTCTCTTAGGAATAAGCCTATTCTTCCCTAGCGAATAATGTCATTTCATTTTAAAACAGTCAAGACAACATTGAAAGACAAATTCATGGCTCAACTTTAGGCATTCATCTCCTATTCTATCTGTATTCCCCCTAATTTTGATTTTCCCTACATTTCCCTTTTTTTTCTTGCATCTCCTCTTGAATGCCATGCAAGATCTGTGAAAAGAGGCAGGATATACGTATCATAAGAACAGAGAAGATGAGCCTTCCATGGATCAGTTGTGGTATCGATATGTGCATTATTTTACAAAATGGAGAATAACTTTATTTAGCAAAAAGTGAGATTTTGCCTCATGTTACAAAGCTGAACACGATGCAGTTTCAGTGAAATTGCCTCTAACCTTTTTAAGGCACAAGTAGTACTATTTTCTTTTTTGGTGGGGTTGTCACCACACAACAGTGGAAGCCAGGAGATCAGATAATCACTCAGTTGGGCAGTGACTCCTTTTGAAGCACTATCTATAACATCTCTTTATGAGCATCTAATGAATAACCCATTCATCGCCTTTTCTGTCCCAAGGTGGAAGATTCTATTGAATCCAATGACCGGTTAAAAACCTTGATACGTGAAAGAAGAAGAAAATACCTCATTGATGTTTTTCAGCTAATTAAAAAAAAAGCTTATCTAACTTTTCTGGGATAAGATACCTTTGACTTGTCAAGAAGGGCCTATAGAAGACACTTAAGTAGTAGATAGAGTTAATAAATGCCATACAGGCAAACCTGAAATACAATCATAGCAAATACGCAATGGAAGAGAACCTTGGGCAAGTCGTTTTAATGCTTGAAGCTGAGTGGCGGGCCTCTCTAGCACAAGAGGCCTTAGGGAACAGGATCAAATCCACTTAATCCAAAGTGATCCTTTCTACATGTCAGTTTCCTAATCTGTAAAACTGGCAATAATCACTTCTCAGGATTGCTGGCAGGATTAAATTAGGTAAAATATGTAAAGCATTAGTACACTGAGTGGCATGTATACTAAGTCCTCAACATATAATATGGCTTATTATTCTTTGAAGTATTACTATCCCAATCTATAAAATGATACCAACCCATTGTTATGAAGATCAAATGAACACAGATGCCAACAAAAGCAATGAGAGGTGCAATAGACAAGAGGAACAATTATGATTGTGATGAGAAAACAGTTAATATAACCATAAATTCTGCTAAGCTACTTCAGACAGTATGAGTCACCCCTAATATAAAAAATTATTTTTAAAAGCAATAAAACCGGGCTTCCCTGGTGGCGCAGTGGCTGAGAGTCCGCCTGCCAATGCAGGCGACTCGGGTTCGTGCCCCGGTCTGGGAGGATCCCACATGCCGCGGAGCGGCTGGGCCCGTGAGCCATGGCCGCTGAGCCTGCGCGTCCGGAGCCTGTGCTCCGCAACGGGAGAGGCCACAACAGTGAGAGGCCCGTGTACCGCAAAAAAAAAAAAAAAAAAGCAATAAAACCTGTTGAGACTTCATCCAATGACAACTGTCGAATTAATATGAAATTTGTCAAGACGTTTGGCACTCTTGGACACAGCTGCCTTCCAAAGGATTTTGGGTGAGAAAAGATGTTTAAAGCTAGGGGACTTCAAATTCTGCCCCTTGTATAATTAAAATTTCTTCACCCTCACCCCTTAAAGAGGCAGCCACTAATTTAGGGATATCCCTTACAGGAGACAGGCTGCCTCAGCAGGAAGCTGATTGCCCAAAAGAATCTTACCCGTCTCCACCCCTCCTTCCCTCCCAACTGCCAACACCATCAGGAATTTTCCTTCCCTCCACCCACTTTCAACACTGGAGCCAAACCAAGCCTCTCTCATTATTATCTATCTCTGCAGCTGAGCACAAAGCAAACACCTTCCCACCTCTGAACCCTCCCCCACCCACCCCAGCCTCTCCCTCTCTCCCTTCTTCCTCCCCTCCCTCCATCCCCCCCGCTTGGACCTGCCACTATTCCCTCCACCAGAACTGCCAGGGATGCACACACTGCTTCACTGATACGAATTACATACCTCTCTGCATGGGGGCCTTTTGGACCTGGCCATGCACCCATTTTTGAAAGCAAACAGCACGTGGCCAAAGCTCAGGACAAACTGCATAGTCAAAGGATGCTCTCTCCTCTCTCAGGTAGAGACTGTATTTGTCCACTCTCTGACAAAAGACTGGTAATTCTACCTCAGACGGGAAATCTTTTGAGCCCTTTGAAATGACGACTCCAGAGTGAAAAATAACAACCCATAATGACAATCTGAGTCCCCTAACCACTGCCTCCCATCAGGTCTAAAGATCTTCCCGGCCCCTCAGGAAAAGTTTTCCACCCTCAGTGGGCAAGATAATTGGCCTGAAGCTGACTGTACACAGTATAAGATATTCCCAGGTTACTAGAAGTATTTTGCATCATTTGCCCCACTTGACAACCATAAAAGTTGGATTTTTTTTTTTTCTTTTTTGGTATCTCAGAAAATAAATGACAGGAAAAGAAGCTCAAGCACCACGGGCCTTGGGTGCATTTTCACGTCCTAAGAACAGAGGATTGCACCCTGCTCCCTGTCTCTCCTCCCCCAGCTCCTCCAGTGGACATCTCAGCTCTGCAGGAACGGAAGCCGCTTCCAAAAGGAGAGGAACAACTGCACTAATTCTCATCTTCTGCAAGATGCCTATGCTTTTGCAGATTCTCGTTGGATCATACTTTTAGACAGAAGCTAGATTTCAGAAGAGGGCTGGAAGGGAGACAGGGATGGAGAAAGGAAAATGTGGCTTGTAGTTTGAGAGAGAAAAGGAGCAAATAGGAAGAATTCGGGGCCAAATAATCTTAACCATAAACCCGAGGGACCTTAGCTGTTCTTCAAGGCCAGAGGCTTCAAACCAAGCCTTGGAAGTTCATACTTCAAGGATTCTTTGTTCAATTGGCATATAGAGCTTTTAAAAATGTAAGCCCTACATTTAAAGATTTCACATGAAAAAGAGATCTGACCACACCAGCCTGTCTTTCCTCTCTCAGGCACAGGTGGAGGTAAGGGGTAGCCACTCCCAATGCCCCAGGTGCCCCACCCACCAGCCCTCCCCATCCAGCACTTCACTGCCTTATTCCTCTGCCCTGCCTTTTAGGATATCTGCACTTATGCCTCCTGATCAAGGCCCCTCTCACTTGTTCTACAAATGAGAAAAATAAAAGCACCAGGGGTGCAGCCACGGATTCTCAGAGCAGAGCCACCTGAGAACTCCAGCTTCTTTAGATATGACAGGCACTATCTTTTTTTTTTTTTTTTTAAACTCAAGTAGAGTTGATTCACAATGTTGTGTTAGAATTTCTACTGTACAGCAAAGTGATTCAGTTATACATATATATATTCTTTTTCATATTCTTTTCCATTATGGTTTCTCACAGGATGTTGAGTGCAGTTCCCTGTGCTATACAGTAGGACCTTGTTGTTTATCCATCCTGTATATACTAGTTTATATCTGTTAATTCCAAACTCCCAGTCCTTCCCTCCGCTCCCCGACCCTCCACACTGGCAATCACAAGTCTGTTCTCTATGTCTGCCAGTCTGTTTCTGTTTCATAGAGAGGTTCATTCATAAAGAAGATGTGGTACATATATAAAATGGAATACTACTTAGCCATAAAAAAGAATGAAATAACACCATTTGCAGCAACATGGATGCAGCTAGAGAATATCATACTAAGTGAAGTAAGTCAGAAAGAGAAAGACGAATACCATATTATATCACTTATATGTGGAATCTAAAATATTTCTTGACCAGGCACTTCTGAAGCTGTTTTCAGAGCAGAATCTTGAGTCAGGGAAACAGCCGTGCTGGCAACCTTGTCCCTGAAGTCCCCTCTCCCGGCTAAACCATCTTTGACCTGAGAATTGGTTGATCTTTAAGACTCTTTCGCCTTCTTGGACTCATCACCATGTGTTAGCACGCTTATGGCGACTTGCAGAGTCCTCGCATGCACCAGGCCATACCCTGTATGTCTTCATGATGATTCTGGGAGATGTGCATTATTAACACCATTTTACAGGCTCAGGACAAGGGCACACGGACAAGCACAGTGGCTGAGCTGCACTTGAACCCAGGCCTACCTGATCCCAGGGTCTGGACGCTGGCAGCATGCCTTGCTGCCTTGCAAATAACCATCATCTCCCCCACTTTAAAAAAAAAAAATCAGGGACTTGTCTTGTGGTCCAGTGGTAAAGAATCTGTCTTACAATGCAGGGGACGAGGGTTCGATCCCCGGTCAGGGAATTAAGATCCCACATACCACTGGGCAACTAAGGCCACACGCCACAACTACTGAGCTCTAACGCCTCAACTAGAGAGCCTGCATGCTGCAAACTACAGAGCTCACCTGCCCTGGAGCCTGCGTACCACAACCAGAGAAGAGAAAACCTGCACGCCACAACTAGAGAGAAGCCTGCATGCCTCAACAAAGACCCCCGCGTGCTGCAACGAAGACCCGATGCGGCCCCAAAAATAAATTAAATAAATAAATAAATAAATAAATAAATAAAAATCAGAACGTATTTGATCCTGAACAAAGTTCAACGATAGGGTCCCAAACAAAACATCAGAAGGGGCTCCACCTCTCCACCCAGAATTATCTTGGGTTTTCGTGTATACACCCGCTGCCCCCATAATACTACAAGCTTCCTCAGAGAAGTTGCCCTGCCTTACATGCTTTTGTGTATCCAATAGACATGGGGCAGTTACACTTAATACCACTAGGAATTATTAGTCAACAGCTCCTGTTTTCAGTTTTTGATCAAATTTTACTAAAAGGGGTTTCTCGGGAGGAAGCATTTTATGTCCCTTCATGGACTCTCAGGAAGGTCCTTTTCCTGCACGTCATCTCTCCCCTCTCATAGTCTTATTCACCCATAGCTTTTAAATCTTTCCTTCCATTTTCCAAAATAAACCAGGTAAAAATTCAACTCTAAGTGATTTTTTAAAAAGAGGATATATGCAGAGTACTTGAATACCAAAGCAGGTAGCTGTTGTAGAAGTAACACTGGTTCATAAGTAATAATAATACTTACAACCCATATGATGGTCAGTCTTCTGGACAAATAAGGATCAATATTCCAGTGAGTGAATGGAAGGAATGTGATGTAGAACACTTCTTGTCCCAAAGCAGCTGAAAATCTGAATAGGTAATAGTAGAAATAATTCTTCACAATGTACTTCTGTACATAAGCCTAAAAGACAAAAGTTAGAAGACTCTGTGAGTTCATTGAACAGGTCACTATAAGGCAAGTTTTAAAAACCTCTATCTAAGGACTTCCCTGGTGGTCCAGTGGTTAAGACTCCACGCTCTCAAAGCAGGGGGACCTGGGTTTGATCCCCAGTCAGGGAACTAGATCTCGTGTGCATGCTGCAACTGAAAGAGTCCCCCATGCCGCAACTAAGACCCAGCACAGCCAAATAAATACATAAATATGTAAAAATAAATTAAAAAAATAAGAACCTCTACCTAGGGACTTCCTTGGCCGCCCAAAAACTCCTTGCTTCTACTGCAGGGGGTGCTGGTTCCACCCCTAGTCGGGGGAACTAAGATCCCACATGCCCCTAGATGTGGACCCCCAAACCCCCAAACAAAAACAAAAAAAAACCCTCTATCTACGATTCACAGGGTTTCAATTGCCAAGGTGCTACCTCCTCTCCCCTTGTGTAATTACAGTATCAGTACTAGCAGCCTACAGTGTTCCTGAACATCTATCAACCCCCAGGTGTCTACACAAACACAGATGATGTTAATTCTTCATAAAATTAAATTAGTAACATCCAAGACAGAAATATCGGGGAAAGACACACAAAAAAACCCAAACCTTTCTCCTGTGTCCACAGAGGGCTAGAAACTCAAGGGAGGTGAACTCTGTTAGCACACAGTGTGGGTCTATGTGTATGGTAGGCAGGAGAAAGTCCCCAAAGATGTCTCCCTCCTAATCCTTAGAACCTGCGAAGATGTGACCTTACATGGCAAAAGGGGCTTTGCAGATGTAATTAATGATTTCGAGATTGAGGGGTTACCCTGGATTACGCAGGTGGCTTCAATGGAATCACAAAGATCTTTAAAAAATAGAAGGAGGCAGAAGAGTCAAGAGTCAGAAAGTGATTTGAAGATGGAGGAAGGAGCCAAGGGTCAAGGGATGCCGGCGCCTCTAGAAGCTGGAAAAAGTGAGGAAAAGGATCCTCTCCTTGAGGCTCCAGAAGGAACACAGCTCTGCTGATACCTTGATTTCAGCCAGATAAGAACCATTTTGGACTTCTGACCTCCATATATTTTGTATCCACAGAATAAATATGTGTTGTTTTAAGCCACTAAGTTCGTGGTAATTTGTTGCAGCAACAAGAGATTAACTAACATGCAGACTTTAGAAAAATCACTTGCAGATGAATGTTTGTAATTTACCTTTTAAATGGGATTCGTCAAGTCGGCCCACTACAGTGATGGTGTAAGAAACACAGCAAGTGCACACGGGGCCTGCTAAAATGCACTCCCATTTTCTATCATCTTTCTCCATCCTGTTATCCTGGTAGTAGGTAGGGAGGCAAAAAAAAAGACTTAAGAAAAAAAAAAAAAGACTTATGTTGACACTGCCCTCGGCTCCAGAGGCATATCTGGATTCGTGTAAACCAGTCATGGTTATGTTCAAAAATTCAGCCTCAAGTCAAGCAGTACATGGCACTACCTGGGAGGAAGTTGCTACTCAGGAGTGAGCATACAATGTAAGCCAGAAGTTCATCTCTCTTCTGGGATGAACTTTGCTTCTAAGTGAATTCAAAGGAGAAAGAATAGATCCATCCTAAAGTGGAAAGACAATATGCACAAAATGAATTAAATAAGGAAGTGTATAGTTCTACCTCTCTGCCAAGATACTATGGTTAGATGTGCAAAACCAAGGGACTGAGATGAATAAATGACAAACTCCTCCCTCCCTCCTTCTCCCTGTGTCTCATTATCTAACATGAGGACTAATCTCTGCAGATTCTGTTTTATAAACATACATCCAACAGGCTTGACCTTGGGGCAAATCCTGGGAAGCGACCTTTTTTATGTAAAACTTCGTTATTTTAATGCACCAGCTGTCAGGTACACTTGGTAATCTGTCCTGCTTTGAAGCTTTATGAGGAAAACTTTTGCCAAACTTTGACAAGGGTCAAACCCCTCCCTCGTGTCATTTCATGGTACCCAAGTGTTATATGACATTATAAATATACAGCAACAACCATTCTCTACCCTAGAGACTTAACTGAGACCAAGTTCAATATTTTCATCCTAGTAAATAATTGAAAAGACTGGCATGGATGACAGCAAACTGCTTTAGTGTTACATATTACTAATTAATATCTTTAGGCATGCCTTTTACATTCTCTTAGGAACTCTCTTTTTTTAATTTTTAGGAATGCTCTCTTTTTTTTTTTTTTTTTTGAGTAGAGCTAAATATTCTCTAAATCTTCTTAGAAACAAAAAGCAAAGGTGAAGTTAAAAATATCAACATGTGTATAGGGCAGCCAAAGGAGCTTTTAGATAACATCTCTGTATATGTAATTAAATAGCTTGAGAGCCAATATTTGCTTCCAAACTCTTGAGAATTATATGTACTGTAAATAAAGTAGTTAAGTACTTGTCTTTTCAGAACAATAATCGAAGTTTCCCTTGTAGGAAATCTCAGTGTGTATCACTTCAATATATCTTTGTAAATAAGAATTTCAGTTTCAGGGTATGTGTTGGTCGCATCGGGAACAATTAGAGGGAAAAGAAACCGGGGTTAGAAATAGAAATGGTAGGTAAGGTGAATGGCAGAGAGAAGAGGAGATAAAACTGAGAGGCAGGAAACCAAATCCCGGAACAAAAACATCCATCAATACATTCTGGAGAACTGGTCGTGCCCAAGGAGCTGACATCCCAGGCAGTGGGGCCGTGTTTCTGCAGCACAGACTCAGGAGTCAGTGATTAGCAGCTAATTTTTAGACAAAAGATCAGGAAAAGCACTGAACATTTAGGTGAGCAGAGAGGAGCTACTTTTAGAAATAAAATACCTCTCAGTATGCCAATCATCTGCCTCAAAGCCAAAGAAGTTTCCGGTAAACAAGGGATGGTAAGATGGAAATTACCCAGATAGCCATTATTACTAACTGCAAAATGTCACTGATATTCTCATTTGTCTATTTGATTTCCTGGTTTCTTTTCTTGAAAGTGAAAAAGGAAAATGGTTTTGCAGGTGGGGATAAAAAACATGATCTCAGTCTCCCAATGCCATCTTTCCCTTTTGGTCACAAATTTCTCAAATGCACATTCTCCTAAAATGGAGTCTTTGGTAACTTAAGGTTTGGGTGGGAGAACAGCTGCTCTATTTTGCAGATACCAGAGTATTCCCTGTTCTCTGCAAGGCTGCCTTCAATGCATAACTAAGTCATGACCGAAAGGGAGCCATACAGATTTACCGCAAGACGAAGACAAAGAACGCTGAGAATATATGACTCCTTGACTTAGGTCTGCCCCGAAACACCTGAATAGGGTTTAGTTTTCCAAGTGCACACAGAGCAGTCCTAAATGCAAAGGAAATGTAGCCAAGTCAGCACCACTGGCTGGAATAAGGGCAGACCCAGACAGAAAAGAAGCGAATGCCCAGCACACTTGGTAGCTGGCCCAGCTTTTGAGCTGTCAAAGGAGGAGTACAAGAAATAGCTTTTAGGACTTCCCTGGTTGCCCAGTGGTTAAGAATCCACCTGCCAATGCAGGGGACACGGGTTTGAACCCTGGCCTGGGAAGGTCCCACATGCCGCGGAGCAACTAAGCCCGTGCACCACAACTACTGAGCCTGCGCTCTAGAGCCCATGAGCCACAACTACTGAAGCCCACGCACCTAGAGCCAGTGCTCCGCAACAAGAGAAGCCACCGCGATGAGAAGCCTGCGCACCTCAACGAAGTGTAACCCCCGCTCACCACAACTAGAGGAAGCCCGCGCACAACAACGAAGACCCAACGCAGTCGGAAAAAAAAAAAATAAATTTATTAAAAGGAAAAAAAAAGAAATAGCTTTTAGCCAAAACAATGTATGACCTTGGGGAAGTCAATTTGCCTTTCTGAACCTCAACGGCCTCAGCTGCAAAGGATGGAGGAGGATTAGTTCAGTTGGCTTTTAATACACAAAAAGGAAATTTAAGTAGGGAAAGGCCCATTAAACAGAACGTTACCCCAGGACCTATTATATAAAAAGATTGAAACCAATTGGTTGAAAGTGAGGAGGGGCCCAGGGAACCCCTATTTCAGGCCAGGCACCCCCCCATCCCAACCCCCAAGTTTTTCTCTGGAATATCCCCTCAGAGCAGTTCCGTAATCAGTTTGGAAACCACTGACCTTAATCTCCGCTCGACCTCACATACCACCTTTCTGTAACTAACCCTTGGCCTTGAGTACACAGGCTATAGGCATTCTGACTTTGAGGTCTTTAAAGGACTTGATAAACTCTGGACCAATGTCATTGCAACGTCAAATTACCTATCTCCATTTTTTTTAGATTAGAACTGTAAATGCAAGCATTCTTCCAAAGGTCAAGTTTGAGATACTATTCTGTCTCAACACAGCCGGAAGGAATTCACATCAGGGAGGGTAGTATCTAAGGCTCCCAGCAGTCATGTTAATTGGAATCAGTAGAAGAAGCTCCTTCTCTTTGGCTGAGAGAGATCAAATCTATACAGGGTACAGCACAGTCTTACTTAAAAATAATTTTAGGACTCAAAGCTTTTATAGATCACACCAAACGGCAGCATTTCCTTCACCGTGGCTTTGCTTTAGAGAAGTTTTACAGACCGATGAGAAAGAGGCAAGTGAGTCCAGAGTAAAGCGGCCTGGAGAAAAGAGTCCAGGAAGAGGAAAGAGTGCAGAGCTGGTGGACAAACTTTGCGTCCACAAACTCTGGACACAAAGTGTCTCAGGTTAAATCCAGGCTGTTGCAACACTCACTACCTGAATAATCTTACACCAATGACTTGATCTTGTGGGGCTTCAGATTCCCCTTCTGCAAATGGGAATAATAACAGTACATACCACATGAGGACGCTGGGAAGATTAAATCAGAGGTTGTTGCTGGTGTGTGCAAGGCGTTCAGGTCAAAGCCTGGCAGAGAAACGTCTCACACAGACCTAGTCCTTGGCTGTGAATGACGATGGCGGCAGTGAGGATTTCCCACAAAGCACTTCTCAATTATAACAAACATGCAGCTCACCCGGATCTTGTTAAAAATGCAGATTTTGATGCAGTTCACCTGCAACAGGGTCGTAAGTTCTAATGGGCTCCCAGGTGATGCATATGCTGCCAGATTGCCCCCCCATGGACCACACTTTGAGTAGCAAGGAACAAGGACACCCCAGTGAAGGGTTTTTAAACCCAAAAGGAAGGCTCTCAGGTTTAATTCTCAGTGTTAGAGGAAGCCCCAATGGGAGTTTAAGAGAGTAAGATAATGTGATCAAAGCAACAGGTAAAAATGCTAGTGACAAACCAGAAGGGAACAGTTAGTGAATTCTACGGAGGATCCCACAGTGGTCCGAATGCAGGAACTGAGCCCAGGCACACCCCTCAACCACAGAAGGTACTAACGGGAAGGGCACGAGGAAGAGGCGTCCCGATGAAATAGCAGTGGATCAAACAACCAACTGACAACCCAGAAAGAAAGAAGCCATCCCAGGCTCCCGGCCTTCATCCGGGTAGGGTCTGCATAAATTCCTGGATGACAAATCCAAAATTAGCTAAGGAGTCATGAAGCTTGAGAAACATTCCTAACCTCTCAGACCATCATGGTACAGAAAAAGAAACCTCATTTCCCTAAAAAGGGCTCTTGCACCACCGTCGGAATCCTGGCTTGGAAACAAGGTTCTCTGGCTCTGCAGGCAGGAGCGTCTGCCATTATGTTCTTTGCTAAGATAGAGGCAGCAATTTGCTTTATTTTTAAGATAAAAACTCACAGGAGAGTATTCCATTAATATCAATGGTTTTTGGAATTCTAAACTGTTTTTTTTTGTGTGTGTGGTACGCGGGCCTCTCACTGTTGCGGCCTCTCCCGTTGTGGAGCACAGGCTCCGGACGTGCAGGCTCAGCGGCCATGGCTCACGGGCCCAGCCGCTCCATGGCATGTGGGATCCTCCCGGACTGGGGCACGAACCCGTGTCCCCTGTATCAGCAGGCGGACTCTCAACCACTGCGCCACCAGGGAAGCCCTAAACTGTTTTTTTTTTTTTTTTTTTAATATATAAAGTTATTTTAGTTATTTATTTTTGGCTGCGTTGGGTCTTCGTTGCTGCACGCAGGCTTTCTCTCATTGTGGCGAGTAGGGGCTACTCCTCGTTGTAGTGCGCGGGCTTCTCATTGCGGTGGCTTTTCTTGTTGCAGAGCATGGGCTCTAGGCACGCGGGCTTCAGTAGTTGTGGCACGCGAGCTCAGTAGTTGTGTCTTGCAGGTTCTAGAGCGCAGGCTCAGTAGTTGTGGCTCACGGGCTTAGTTGCTCCGTGGCATGTGAGATCTTCCTGGACCAGGGATCAAACCCATGTCCCCTGCACTGGCAGGCGGATTCCTAACCA